>NC_073711.1:13644645-13948366 GCF_023634085.1 Falco cherrug
ATCAGTGTACGCTATTCTGGAAGAGGTCTTGTGGGGGATCTGTACAGTTTGCCTTTAATCTCTCTTCCATGATCTTAATTTCTTCCGTTTCTTCATTTTTCCTAAAACCTAGTATGTTACTGCAGCTGGACTACTGACCCTATAATTTCTCCCAAATCATCATTGTACCTGTAGGTGGACCCACTGTTCAGATCCATTAGCATGAGATATGAACACTTCTGTGTTTTCCTCTGCCTTCATCTTTGGAGTTGTGGTGCACAGAGGATCTGGTCTTGGGGCTGAGCCTTGTAGGGGTTTTGAGCTCTGCTTACATGATTTACTTTGCTTACAGTTGCTCTCCCTTCAACATCTGCCTGCAGCCTTTCGCCTTGTGTGTGTATTGTCCTCTACTGAAAATAGGATGGGACACAACTCCGAGTGTTTGTGTGTGTACTGGTGTGTGTGCACATACTAGGAAGCTGTGACAATGATTTTTGCTGCAGTTGTGAGCTGCTGTTGGTGATAATGGCTCTAGTGCCTTTTGCAGTTCTGACATTTTAACTGAACAGTTAAGGTAAAAAACCCCAGCCTTAAAAAGCCAAAACCCCAGTTCTTAAAAATCATATATATTTCCACTGTGCTTTTCCAGGTTATTTTTTTTAATTGCAAATCTATGTTGTTATTGTATCTTTTATTTTAAAACATTATTTATGCATTGTGTATTGAAAGTGAAAAGTGATTGTTAATCCTGAAATGACAACTCTAGCTTTTCTGTATATTTGCATTAACATTATACTGGTTTTCATTGGCTCAGGAGCTACTTGGTTTTGTCTGTCTACTTTTGGCACTGGATTTGTGGAAGATCTGATAATTGCATTTTATGGATTTACTCAGCTGTGTGAAGTGACTTAAAATCCGGGTTCACTGTTCATTTGTTGCTTTCTGATCTTTATTTTAAATGAGCCAAGATTAAAAAAAAAAACCAACAACAACCTAAACAACTTCCTAGACTTATATAACAGGTTTGAATACAATAATTCAGATTTACTATTTAGATGGAGACTGTTATTTGTTGGTCTCTAAATTATCTGGGAATGACATGGAAGTAAAACATCTGACTCTCCACTCACTACTCAGGCATTCAGTCATCTCAGTGTTACTCATTTCATCTGGAAATTGCTGCCTCAATAATTTTTAAGTAATGCTAATGAATTTTTTTTTGCTGTGTGCTAAATATCATTACAGGTTTGAAGCTTGGGTCTGAACTTTCATTCCTCCTCCTCATTAAAAAGGACCTTTTCATCTGTCTCAAATGAGGTACATTACCACCATCCAAATTGGCTTTTAAAAATTATTTTCTAATGGTGGTTGGATGAAAAGGGTGTTTTACTGCAACATAATAAACCATCAGGAAATGCATCAGGTGTACATTTTAAGTGTGTTCAGAAGTTTTCACAGTCTGTAAGATTACATAGTTTGTGTGTTGTAAGTAAATACACATACTCATCTTTTTTTGGGAGAATTGATTTAAACCCAACTTTTTATGAATATTTACTGCATTTTTAGCAAAGGCTCAAATAAATGAAGAGTCAGTGAACTTCAGTTAGTGAACAAGTCTAAGTGCCTCAAGAAGAGAAGAAAGCTGCCATCCAGCTTAGAAAGTTTCAGTTAATGGTGATCTGAGTGAAAACTCTTAACATTGAAAAATGTAATGGTAAGCTTATCTAATGATTTCCAAAAAAGTTTTGAATTTGTTTTAAAAAAAATTCCAAAAGAGAGGCACTTAAGTATTTAACCTAGCAGCAAATCTTAAACCTAGATTCCTTAGGCGGAATTTGGTGTCTAGCAGAGTGCATCATCTACTGTCCTTTGCCACCCTGGAGGCAAATTAGGAAACGAGCTTGGTGAAGAAACATATGTCCCACCATCTTCGTGCTCTTTTGTTTTTGTGCAGCTGCCAGACCTTGGCACTGCTCCACTACAGTTCCTCAGAGTCATCTGAACGATCACACAGATGTTACAAGAATCACAGGAACATTCACTGGGAAAGGATTTAGGGATGAATTAATGTGCTCACAAGATAGCTGCCATCCCTCCTCGCTGCCTTGGAGAATTGGCCTCAGTAAGGCCAGAGTTAATGCATGCTGGATGTGGTGATCTTCCTTGTAACCAGGGATGAAACCTGGTACTGTCTGATGATACAACACATCAGGAAAGCCTGGTTTGGTCACTCGTTCAGGTGGAATACAGATCTTGTCATATGTTATGAGACTTGGCTCTCTCTTCACAGCTGTGTGTGATCTTTGACTCTAAATTAGGTTTCACAGTATTTCTTTCAGTATCCACTGAAGCACAAGGAGATAAGATGGAAAATGCAGCAGTAGCCCAAAATCTGGAGTAGCCCAAATCTGGAAACAAAAGTGGGGCAGGGAAAGGGAAAGTGCTCCAGCAAGCAGGGAATGGCACTTTCCGCTTAGCTGAGTTGTGTTGGGAGCTGAGGCTCTTCCTATGCTTTTCTACAACTGGGTGGCAGCATTTCTGCAGCAATTCATGTGTATGGTAAGTTAATTGCTCAAAGATATTTTTTTTTGAGGGATCAGATGTTATGTGCTTATTTCTGTCAGCTGTGATTATCCTTTTTAGAGCAACATAAAACTCACCAGATCTTTGTTACATGTCTGTAATAGTAAGTCCTAATGATGCTACTGCAAATACCAGTAGGTGGAAGATTTTACAAAATGAGGAGTTTATAAAACTGTAGTGCAGAAACTTGTCTGCTGTCTATCCTCTGTCTCCTGGCATTTAGTGTCTTCCCTTACGTTCAGAGTCTGTGTTCAGGATTCTCCAGCTCAAACACCAGTTTGCTTCATTTACACACATCAGTGAAGATGAATTCAAATGAACCGACTGCCTCAAAGATCTGAACTGATATAGCTTCCTCCACTGTATTTCCCATTTATCTATTGCACTGTTCACCTTCTACATTAGCAGATTAGATTTTAATTTCAAGGCTGAATTTTGCAAGCTTAAACTTTAAGCCATTGGATTTTATTAGTATTTGCATCAGAAGGAAAAATTTCTTACTCTTTAGTTCATTGTGAAATTATCATAGGGTAATCGCATATCCTTTTTACATTTCTTAAGTTTTTTTGCCCCCACCATGAAATGTACTTTTTCTGTGGAATTTTTATCTGTCCTTTGAACTCATTCCTGTGTTCCTCACTTTGTGTAACTCCACTTTTTGAATGGAGGTGGTTTTCTAGCAACACTTTAATAGTGCTGTATACATAATTGCTGTTGTTACCAAGCTTTTAATGGTTATTTTCCATTTTATGAAGGGTGCTCCAGACATACCCTGAGACCAGACTGATCCAGTTACTGTGTTGGCACTGTTACCTGGTGCTTGGCTGCGATAAAACAGATTTGGTTGGATTATGACTATTCAGTAGGCAATTCAGATGATCCTGTGTCAGTGACCTGTCTTCATTTATTACCCTACTGAACTTTGTGTTAACTGCAAATTTTATCAGCAAAGATTTTATATCACTCATAACAAAGCTGAACAGCACTTGATTGAGTACTGATCTCTGGGACAACCACCAGTGATGTTCATGTTAACTGAAGTTTTCCATTAGCAACTCAAAGATCTGATACTAAGTCAATTTTTAATCTATTGTATGTATCCTTTTAGTAATACTTGGTATCTTTGTTGGAAACACCCCCCCACCACCACCACCAAAATCGAAACCCAAAAAGCTTGCATTATGGAATGAAATCTAACATCTTGAATGTCAAAATAGCTACCTTGATTACAATAAAATAGTTACCTTGATTATGAGTAACCTTGACAGCTGTAACAGGTTTGTTTGAGAAGATTTAGAAAGGTGTAGAAAGACTATGAAACTGTATTGACTGTTACTGACTGCATTTTAGTTCCTAATCCTTTTTTGTTATGAGACTCACAGTAACTGTTCTGTGGGAGTAATATCATGTTATCCAGACTGTAACTCCCTGGGTGTCCATCTTGCCATTTTTACATCTTGAAACCACCCAGGGAGTCCTTCAAGACTTGTGAAATTCCTCAGTTCATAGGATTTATTAAACAGATGAACAGAGAAGCCTTCTAAACTCCGAAGTGGTGTTTTATGGATTCATAGATGCAAGTCTTTCAGACGTGCTAATTTGACAGTGCACAGTCCAAGTGGGTTCTTCCTTCTGTTACAGATAGTAATCTTTGCATTGCATGTGTGATAGGCAGGATATACGTGTCTGCTTAAAAAAAACACCAACCAACCAGCAAACACAACAGTTCACAAGTATCTGCTGAACTTTTCCTTAGTCTATATCCCTGTTTAGGATTTTATCAACAAGCTGTGTCTGACTTGAGATTCCTTCTGTTCTCACGCTATTTTAAAATGCTTTATTTCCCTTAACTGCACCAGTTTCATTTTCTCTAACCATATTGGCTATTGATATCTTCTTGGTTTGCTTTTATTTCCTGTATTGGTTACATATGTTCAAACTCGTCACTTTTATTTGTCTCCATTAGCTTTCCTGTTCCACCATGTTTAATGAGTGTTTGTTTTCTTTGCTGTTTAAACATCCTCTGTGAACAGAAAGATTGACTTGCCAGCTTCTTTTTCACATGGTATATTTATGGCTTTCTGACCATTTTCTATTTTTGGGGTGTCCTTTTAAATCAAATAGATGCCTATTAATGCACTGCAGAAAAATACTGAATATCTACAACAAAACTGCTCAGCTATCCTAAAAAAAGTTCTTACACATGGACATATGATTGATTTTTTTCTTTTACTAACCCAGCAGGCTAGGATTGTGCTTTCAATTAAAATGGCTTTGCTGTAGTAATTAGTATTTGTTGCAATCAGCAAGGATAAACTCGACAGAGGAGACTAAATTATTTCATGGTTATGTCTTGACTGTATTTTGTTAGCAAATCTAGCTAAATGGTTTGGAGCCATTATTGCTGAAAAGCCAGTTAGTGGTTTAATCAGGTTACAACTGAATACTGGCACTGTCTGTACAGTATTTAGTATGCTACAAGTCACTGTCTTCTCTGTGATACACTGTTCATCCCATGGCCTGTGGCTCAATACAGGATACTTTGATTAATTATTGAATTAAATGTATGTTTTAGTGAACCTTTTGCTCTGTTCCCAGGCTGTGAATATGATTGTCTTGGCAAGCTCAGCTTCCTGTTGCTTTTTCCTCCTCCATGCTGGTTGCTCAGGAATGCCCTCTGCTCCAGCTGCTTGCCAGCCATTCCACCAGAGAGCATTTTTTCCTCTGTGAAATGGCTAACTCATTTAACTCTTCTAGGCTCTCACCTTTAACTGCAGCAAAGTGTTGAGCATTCCCCCTCTGCAGGACTTGCCGTGCCCGTAAATGCAGCCAGCTCTGTGAGCAAGGTGGGACCCCACCGCAGCTGTGCAGTGACAGCTCTGGGTTTCCCTGGGTTGGCTGTGTGGTGCTACTGGGTGGCACGCAAAATCACGGCATTGCGGCCCGTCAGGTAGGTGGCTGGCACAGATTTAGAAAGGTCTGTGTGAGCTGTGGCAACGACTCCTGTGGACTCCCAGGTACATAGCTGGTTGGTGTGGTCCATAATGGGCAAGAGTCCTGTGGGAGCACGGAGCATCCTGGCTAGTCTGCATTTGCAGGCCAGTGGGAATGGATATGCAGTGTGAAACAAGTGCTGCTTGGGCCTTGATGTCCATGTTATATGGATTTCAGGTTGTGTGGGGTTTTTAAATTTCAGGTTGTGTTTTTTTAACTAAAGATTGGTCTAGCCTGGGTTTGTGTTGCAGCTGGAATGGAATTCTAGGCTCCATTCAGCTGAAAGGGAGGCAGTTCATGTGCTCTGAGGTACCACAGTGTGCATCGGAGCACTCTAAGTGTGGGTGTTTGTGAGGTTCAGTTTAAAAGTGCACTCCCGGGTCAAACGAAGCATGCAGGTATGCTCAGGAAAGTGCCTTGGTGCTGCTGCAGCATGAATGATTACTGGGATTAATTTCTCTGGCTATAATAGATACCTGTAGTACCCCTGTGTGGCAATTACAGTGCAGCACTGAGACTGCTCTGAAGGTTTTTCTGCCAGGGCCCAGTTAAATTGGAGTTTGTATTTGGTTGCTACTGTTTGAGTTCATAAAACCAAAGTGCAGCAATGTAAGTATCTGAGCACTGGGTGAAAATTCCTTCAGTTTATAATAATATTCTAAACCCATGACAATCTGCTTAAAAACATATTTACTTCATAGATAGATATATTATTCTCAGTCCTACTCCTACAGAGCATCATATCTAACGTTCTCCTTTTATAGTATACCTTAGCTTGCAGTCATGCACGTTAAGCAATGCATTATTCATGGTAGAATGATTGTGTAAGAGTATGTAACTGAAGATGTGATGGATCCTTCACACAAATGTTATTTCTCGTTTCCTTTTCCATCGTAAATGAGTCCTTCAAGAATGTGGGAGAACTGCAAGATGCAGGCGGTGGTAATTGTGCAATAAATTGGAGAATAACAACAGTCTTAATTCAAGACTGGCTCCAGCCCTATGCTTCATCGTCAGAATTACTGTCTTGCTATAAACATACCACGAGACCTGGGTTGTGATGGTGTGGTGGATTAACCTTGCCTGGCTGCCAGACACCCACCCAGCCACTGTCTGGCTCACCCTCCTCAACAGAGCAGGGGAGGGAGTAAGATGAAGAAGCTCATGGGTTGAGGTAAGGACGAGGGAGATCAGTCACAGGCAGAATAGACTTGACTTGGGGAAAATTAGTTTATTGCCAATTAAAATTAGAGTAGGATAGTGAGAAACAAATACAAAACTAAAACCACCTTCCCCCTGCTCCCAACATCCTCTGAGGCACAACTTCACTCCTTCATTCCTGACACTACTACCTCCTCCCAACCCGAGTAGTGCAGCAGGATGGGAAAGAGGGCTGTAGTCAGTTCATAATGCTTCATCTCTGCCGCCGCTTCTTCCTCCTCGCTCTGTTTCCCTGCTCTAGCATGGGATACAATCCTTCGCAAATTTCTCTGATGTGGGTCTTTCCTGTGAGCTGCAGTTTTTCAAGAACTGATCCAGTATGGGTCTTTTCCACAGGACACAGTCCTTCAGGAACAGACCGCTCCTGTGTGGGTCCCCCGTGGGCCACAGGTCCTGCCAGAAAACCTGTGCCTGTGTGGACTCCTCGTCACAGGCTGAAGCTCCAGCTAGGAGCCTGCTCCAGTGTGGGCAGTGTAGACTCACCATGGCTGCAAGCTTCCTTCAGGGCACATCCACCTGCTTCAGCACAGTGGGGCTGCAGGGGGATATCTGCTCCAATGTGGTCCTCCATGGACTGCAGGAGGGTGACCTGTGTCACCATGGGCTCAAGGGGAATCTCTGCTCTGCTGCCAGGAGCACCTCCTCCCCTCCTTCACTGACCTTGTTGTCTGTAGAGTGCTCTCTCACTTTTTGCCCCTCACTCATTTCTCTCGCAGCTGCCGCACAGTGCTTTTTACCCTTTCTTAAATACATTGTCACAGAGGTGCCACCCGCTTTGCTGATGGGTTCAGCTTTGGCCAACGGTGGGTCCGTCTTGGAGCTGACTGAAATTGCATCTGGTATGTGCAGCCCCTGGTCTCGACTCTCAGAGCTCACCCCTGCTATTAAAACCTCGCTGCATAAACCCAGTACAGATGAGAAATATCTGGTCACTGGAGAAACCCCTTGAGGAAAAGTGCATCTTACACTTCTGTTGATGCAGGGTTTCAATTTAATCACATATACCCTCAGGGCTGACTAAACACATGTGCTTTTTATTTTTGACGCAGTGCTTGCAACCCTCTCTCCCCAATAACATGTCCACATGGACCTGCCTGAATCTACATACAAACACTCAAATGAAGCCACATTTCTCTCTTGCCTGATTCCTTGAAGGGCTTTGTTTGTGAATTCCTGAATCTTATGGGTGGATGAGAAGAATACTTATTTGTATTTAATTTATTTTTAATCAATTGAGGATTAGTTATGCTTACTTTGTGATGTTATCTCTCCATGCTCATAAGAAAAGCAGCTTTTGTCCAGTCTGGGAAATCCTGGTCACTAACACAGCAGAAGGGAGGATTTGATTTAGTTCATGCAGTCTCTTTTTAAAGTTAATATTTTGTCATCTACTAAATGTTAGGGTTTTTTTTCCTGTGAAGTACCAGATTTTTGAAAATAATGTGCTTGTGATTTTTTCAAAAGAACCTGGTAGCCTTGGTATAAAGTCCATCTCAAACAGTCATTTTCTGTCTACCTAATTCCCCAGCTTTCAGTTTCAGCCGGATGTGACAGTTGCTTCACTTTCTGTTAAAGTTATCATGCAGTGTTACTGGGGTGTTAAATAGCCATTTTTACCCCAAAGATGGCTGGTTTTCGATATTAGGGTCTCTGTAATAGGATGTTTTGAATCAGAAATATTTCTCTTTAATGGTGCTTATGCACTAAGTCATTGTGTTAAATAAAAATAAAGCAGGCAAGTTATAAGAGAATTAGTTTTAGTGGTAATTAAAGTTATCTGTACTTTGACGGGACATGAGTACTAGTTCCTTACCTCTTCAATTTCTGTAAACTGTAAAACTACCCTGGCTGGCTAGGGAGCTGGTTAATAAGGAAAGATTTCTGGAATGTAAGTGCCGATAGAATTATCACACTTGGCTAACTTTTAAGAGTCAGTTTAGTTTGTGTAGGAGTGTCAGCTTTGTCAAAATGTTACATCAGGAAGTGATATATCTTTTTTGAATGAGATTTAATAAAAAATGAAACTAACTTGAGCTTTCTGCAGTTCGTTTCGGATTTCATTTTCGATTCAGATTCAGAAATATTGAATAAGAAGCTGAATTGTTCCATAGGTACAGATAATGTTAAATTCCTATGGGATTCTATAGGTGGAATAGAAAACACCCTTTGCTAGTGAAGACTAAATTCAGTATCTCTGTAAGCATCCTAACTTATTTTCAGATATTGTGATATATCTTCAAATAAATCTTGTTTATAGTCACCCCAACAAACTTTTTTTTTAAGAATTAAAAAAATGTGCATTTGGTGTAGCCTGAACAACATAATTATGTTGCAAATTTATAAGGCAAAAAAAAAATATTGAAAGAGCTGAGGTCAGTGACAGCACAATTAGGACAAGGAGAAAATAGCTACTAAATTATAATGTGGGTTTAAATAAGAAAAACTAAGATCATTTGCTACCTATTTAAATAAAAAATAGGTGTATGGCGCAAATCTTTATGATTTTATTGGACAGGATGTATGATAATTTGTTGACATACTCATTCCCATTGATTACAAAACCAGCAATGAAAACAAAAGTAATGAAGTAAGGACTCTACTACTGGTAAGGCTCTAACAATTTTTTTGTTTAATTCAAGAATTATTTCTGCTTTCTCATTGATAGAAGTGATGGAGTAGATATGGAATATTTTGTTGGAGAATTGGAGGCTGAACCTATCAACATTCTCAATGGTTTGCAAATGTTTTACACATCACATAATCCTAACCCAACTATAAAGAATCCAAAGTTCTTTATCCAATCTAAATAACAGGGCAGACCTTTCTTTCCCAAAAATGTCCAATAGTTTGACTGTTTATGCTGGTACTTCCTGCACCCTTTATGCAAGGGAGAGTCTTCCTAAGGAAAGGGTTTCGAATTGGTGATTCTGTTTGGTTATTTTTTCCCATAGTTGCTCAGTCATGGATTTTTGAAAGCTTTTCACAGATAAGTATTATTCTTGTTTAAGTTTTTGTCCTGTTTCTGATGATGTAGCTTTCACTGTTGTCACAGGCAATTTATCCAGTCTTGTTATGAGGTATCTCATAGCGAAGCCTTAGAGCTGTCACTGAGCGATACCAGTTCTTGAACTGACCCCTTCAGTTTAATGGGAGATGCACTTGTTGACTTTTCAAACTTGTCTCATTTGAGGCAGTTTACAGGATATCCTTGCATTGCCATACAATTGGGACTAATGTCAAAGAAGTAAAAGCATGTGGGAGTTCTTGCTGACAATTTAAAAATCAGAGTGGTAAATTTTATTCTAGTGAAATGGTTACAAAATTGGAATAAATTTACAGAAAAAAAGAGCATCAAATAAAAGCAGCACTTCTGCAGAGAATATGCCTGGTATTAAGCTGTTACCTTACATCATGTTTCTCTGCAGCATCTTTCGCAGCATCTCAGTCCTCTGCCTCTGTGGCTAGGTCTTTCAAAATGTATTCTGCTCTGATACCCCTCTCTAATTGCACTCGAACATTATCAGGATGCTGTTGAGCACTAATGAGTCGTCAAAGCAGTAGGTAGGGACTTCCACTTGTCTCTTGTTCATGCTAATTAAGTTCGGGAAATTTAATATTGTGCCTTGGTTAATTCTGGGAATTTGTAAGAATGCAAATGAAACATTGTTTATCTGGGGCTGAGTTATCTTTTGATATGCAAACACACTTTGATATGCTGATTTTCATTACCATGATTACCTTGCTCTTTGGGGAGGCAGTTAAATTACAATTTCATTCAACTCCTCCCTGCACAGACGTTGCTACTTCCGTTGCTCACGTTTCATAATTGTATACAAATTCCATGCTGTAGCCATTATCTGAACAATGTTCCTGTTAGTCTAGCAATATCGGGAATTTGTTATTTTCTATGTCTGTCCGATCTATATTAATAAAACAGATGACCATCATGGTCCTGGATTCTTCTTAGACATAAGTTATGTTTATGTAACTGAGGAATGATACTGCATAGTCTTTGCTTATAGTAATATTACTTCTTGGATACCTTTGAGACTAAGGTAACTACATTCTACCACATGCTAAAATGTTCTGAAACAGTAATGAAGTATTAAATTAACAGAGTAGAAATATGGGTAAGAATTCAGTATGCAACTTTTTTTTTCAGGTTTATACCTCTGAAGGACATCTCTCCTGGAACAGAGGTCTGTGCTTTGCTGGTTGTCTGGACAGTTACTTTTTTATGCAGCTTTCTGCACCTCCAAGGGAACATACTCCAAACCATAGCACTGAGTTCAGAGTATTTTTTTCTTTCATCCTCATGGTTGTGTGTAGCTCATGATTTTGCTTACAGATTTACTGGAATCCCAATCTGAATTTTTATTATGACTTCAGGAAACAGTACTTGCAGATGTCATGTATAGGTTTCATCTACACTGTTTTTAACTGCAATTTTGCTACATCAGTGTGGCAGGGTTTCTTCCTAATGGCAGCTGTCTTTCCACGAAAATACTACTATGCAATTTTTGGTCCAATATCCATCTTGCTGCTATTACACAAATGTGTCTCCTTTTTTTTTTTTTTTTCCCCACTCTCTTATATTTCTTGTACCTTGAACTGTCCTCTGGCGCACTATTCTGGTCACAGACACAGCTAATAGGGATACAGATTTTCACACTGCCCTTGGGATACTCTTACCTGTTATGAGTCTCCTGTTCAGCACTCATTTCATTCAGCAAAGCCAGTTCAACTTCCATGTTTTGCACCAGAGCTAGGAACTGCTGGCTGAGGCCAGCACTAGTGCAGCAGAGAAGCGCCAGGCACCAACAGTGATTTGAGTTTGTCTGTGGAAGTCTGCAGGCCTGAAGAGGAGAAAAGCTCTCATACAATGAGCTGAGAGATGATGCTTCTCAAATGATCACTCAGGCTGTGTTTCTGTGGATTGGAGCATTGAGCAATTCCTTCTGTTGCTGCACAAGTTACTGGGTGGCTTGAGTGTTGGTGCATTTTCTTCAGCTGCCCAGTTGGGTGAAAAGTATGTGCGTTTAATACAAGTGGATGGATGTGCCCTTGGGTCTTAGCATAGCAAGACAGACACAGGTAAGTTTGTTCAGAAAACTTTGTAAAAATTTTCTGCAGAGCATCTCCTGATGTCAAACCTGAGTATTTTCTTCCAGGTTTTTGCCTTTCCTTTCCTCTTTCACAGCTATCATGGTCCCAGGATATATAGACATGGTCTGCATTCTGCAGGCCTTCATCTTGACTAGTTTTGCTCAATTATGCCCAATTCTTAACTTGTTATCTGGGGGAGTCGTTGAGTAAAATATTCTATATACCTATATTCAGTGAATAAACAGTTTTATAAATGCTATATTTATCATATATTTGTTTATTTTTCATCAGCAATGTGCTGGTGGGAGCTCCTAAGGGATCTGTTTAATGTTTTTTTCTAAACAGATAAGACAAGATTTATATATGAAAAATATGCATTCATTTGGTTTCTTTGTAGCTGACTTGCCTTTGCATGGTGCTTCTTGCTGGAAACACATACGGAGGAT
The DNA here is from genome assembly GCF_023634085.1 of Falco cherrug. Lineage (NCBI taxonomy): Eukaryota > Metazoa > Chordata > Aves > Falconiformes > Falconidae > Falco > Falco cherrug. The sequence continues at coordinate 13,656,975 of NC_073711.1, forward strand.
TGTTCTTGATGCTATTTTAGTTCTTGGTTTATCTTTTAGTATATGTTGAATGTTCTATTATAGGGTACAGAGCTAGATAATGTGTTCAGTGTTGTGGATATAATAAAAAAGGATCTTGTAAAGCTTTTGCTTTCTAATTATATTCTGTCTTAGCCCACAATGCATCCATACATCTCTTCCTTATCCTGAAAGACACCCTAAACACTAGAAAGTGCCAAGACAAATTAAAGCACCCATCTAAGTAAATAACCACATGGCAGAGTCCATATGTTCTAAAATTAGGCTTATCTATGTTTATAAGAGTATATTACTTTTGTGTCTAGAAAGGGAAATCAAATAAATTCCCTTGCATAGAAAGAATGCCATTGCATTTTGAATTACTTTAATATTAATCGCTTCCTATGATATTTTTCAGTTTAGTTTTTTGAGTCATCCCTGGAAGAGGAATTGATCTAAAATGATTAGCCTCTGAGACTTTAAATCCACACTACTTTCAGTCATGTTGATGTACCTTTTAAACTGTCTCTTAAGTAAATGCACTGCCCCAAAATTAACTCTGTATTTTGTATAAGAAACTGGGGTCCAAGTTTTGCATGCTTTATGGAGGTGACCTGCTACAGAGTATGTTTTGTGACAGAAGTGATTCCCCATACATTCTTCTCTGTTGCCCTTCAGCCCTGCTGTGCTATGTCATTGCTCATCCCAGGCAGGGTTCTGCACATTTGCAGGGGGCAAAACTGATGACCCAGGGACCTAAGGCAGAGGCTGATTCTCTTTGTGTCTCTGGGGTTTTGTGACAAGGCAAACAAAAATGACGTCACTGTGTTCTGAGCAATATGCTGCATCTTTGAAGGGTTGGGGCTTAGTTATATCTGAGACGTGGACGCTTCCCAGAGGATTAATCTGTGCCAAACCTCACTGCTTCTGTAATATTTCTCTGTGAACCCCAATTGCTATGCTAGTGCTTTATTGATAATAGCAGGGGGTGGCAAAGTTGATGTTATACAGGTGGGAATGATGGACGCACGTTGGTTTGGACTTAGAAGAATGATAGTGAGCAGTGCTGAGAATTTTGATATTCGTCCTTGGTTCCAAGGACTTTTGTGCATCTGATAGTAGCTAGCTGTCATAGTGGTAGAAAACTCAAGCCAACAAGGAGTATTAACTTGGCAAATCATTTTGACCAGTTTTGGGGTTAGGAAGGCTATTATATTTGGGTTTAGTTTGCTTATTTTGATTTCTCTGGGAAAGTTTTCTGGCTGTAAGGACAGATTAATCCACTGAAGAGCAAGATAAGTTTTGTCAGAACAGCTGATGCCAGTGAACAAGTTGAGTGTTCTGGGATTTGTAGAGATCTGCCCAATACACATAAATCTGAATATGTACCGGCTTGTAAGCCTTAACAAAACATATGGAAAAATCCTTTGTGACTGCTTTCACTTTTGGACCAGTTCTACTGCTGTGACTTCAGTGAACATAATCTATTTTTCATAAGTAGGCTTTCTGGTGGCCTGGTGCCCCTTGTCCTGTCTCACATACTATTCAACTTTTAGGTAGCACAAGTCTTTAAAAGCTCGTTTTTCAAAACGTATATGCCCTGGAAGTGAAATAGCGTATATATAGTGAAAAGTTTTCTCATCCTGAACTGTGACTCTGAAATGTTGCTGGCCAAGGTCAGAGAGCAATAACTATCATGCCAAGGTCTTGCCTTTGGTAGCAAGTTTGATATTCTGAATGGATGAAGCTGCTGGGCAGAAACCTAAGCAGCAGGGCAGTGTCTTATGCTGGGAAAACAGGATTCAGAGAAGTGGTTAACAAGTCTCCACTTGGAAATGGGAAAGGTATTGCAGTTTGTTTTCTGGTGGCACTTACAAAGCCAAGCTGAAAGCTCTGCTCCTTGTCCTGAGCTGCTTGTATATTTTCTTAAAACTTCTCTGGGAAATGTTAACATAATGGGTAAGAAAGTGTTAATTTGTGGGATTCTTGCTGTTCTCTGCATGGCAGTAGTTCCAGTAGAGTGTATTACAAAAGCCTTTAATATCCTAATTACCAGTTTTCCTTTAGACTGGAGAATATGGGCCTGGAAACATAGTGAAAGATACAGCTTGTGGCTCCTAGGTGACAGCTTTTGCATTTGGATGAATTACAATTTTTTAACACTTAGTGTCTCAGGTACATACTTAAGCTTTTCCATAAAAAAAGTAAGAGTTAAGAGTGATGTCTTAGTTCTCCCATTTTTTCCATACTGTGCTTCACGTATTAATTCAGTGCAAGTGAGGAATAACTGACTGGTCTTACTTCTGTGAGTAACTCCTGCCTTCTCAAGTCTTTGGAAAGGAATTGAGAGCCCTGTGCTGGGCGGGAGGCAAACAAGAAAGTACTGGCTCTGCTCTCTCAGGTGGGTGACACTGTCGTGCAAAAGGCCATTACAAGAAGATCGTCTTGGTCTCATTCTGACACAGCTTCATTCAGGAGTGTCTAAATATCTAAGATGATGGCTCAGAGTGCTATGTGTTTGAAATTCAAGTGTATCTTCTAAAAATAAATTTTCTGCAAAGTCCTTAAAATGTTGTTAAGGCACCATCTGTAAACTGGTGCGTGTTCACTGGGATGGCAAAACAGTCACTGAGCGAGCAGCACAGGTGCCCTCCAGTGTACAACTTGCACCCAGTCACTCGGATCACACTGATGCAAACCACAAAATAATTGCTTGAAATAAGGTGGAGCTGTTATTCAAAAACCAGTTAATTTTGTAACCAAATACCTCTCAATGTCCTTTTGCAAAGCAATAGCATAACATAAAGCAAGAAATACTCACTAGAAGGTTATAAAATTTTGATGTCAGTTTATTTTGAGCATGTATTTCAGCTTCTTAAATGTCTAATATAAGAGATTGTTCACTTTTATTTGACATACTATATTTTTCATTTTAAGTTTGCTTTGTAGCACAAGGTTCTAAATGCAATGAATGACTTGGTCAACCTGTACCTGGAAAGAGCTTTTCAGCATATTTAATCTGTCTGGAGATAGCTTAATTTATGTGCTTAAAATGCTTGTGTTATGATATAAATTATGCTAAAAGGAAAAGTACAGTGGTTGAGGCAATCAGACTAAAAGTTAGTCTGTGTAATGAGCACTCTGCAGAAAGTCAAAAACTGTTCACTTGTTATTTATTTATGTGATCAGATCAAGATGATTCTTCCCCCTCTTGCTGAGGGCAGCCGGCAGTACATTTGACTTCATAACTTCTGAGGTGATTTGCAAGTGCCTAACAGATATGATCAAAACTTGAAATCTAGCTACATTTTATCATGTCATTCTTCCTGTGTATTTTATTTCCTATTTAAAAGGAGGGCAAGGTATAGGAACAGGCAGAACAGAAGTTTTGAGCTTGAGCAGCGTGAATGCAGTATGCAGAGATCCTTCTGGCTCCGTGGCTACTCTGACCACTCTCTTCCCCATATTTTAAGCTGCTGCAGCAAAGTGAACACACACTTACTATTGTGAGTAAAATCCCCCAAGAACCGGGTTCTTTTGCCTTGTGTCCCTGTTATATTCTATAAAATGTGCCAGGCAATTGGAGTTTGATGCAGGATTCCTCTTGTGTCTTTACCTACTCATTCCTTCATTGATCTAGCCTGCCAACGGGATACTCAGCTGCACTGGCAGTTTGTGTGACATACATAATTATCCAGCAAGAACTAGGCAGAAATTGCCAAATAATTTCCTAGTTTGCTGATTAGCCACCTGCTTGGCATGGCTTTCCTCACAATTGCAATTACTGTGGTGCTGGTGGTTGTGTAAAAACTTATGTGGAATAGGGAAGAACACTGCCAGGACTGCTTAAACTTGACCTGCTGAGATGTAGATACAACACTGAAATTAAAAAAGAACAACCAACCTGCTTGATGAATAGCGCATATATGTTTTTTGCTACTTGTTCATCTTCAACTGAAAGATGTCAGCAAAATTTGAAGTGAAGAGAAAGGAATGTTTGAATTCAGCCCTAGTTCTAAAGCCAGTGTATGTGCTTCTGGGTTTAAATGAATAATCCCTCTTGATTGGCAAGAATTTATGTAGTTATGGAGGAAAAATGTTCATAGTCAAACACAATCTTAATAGAGAACAATGCTCCAGTCTCATTTTCTTCTAGTTTATCTACATCCTAAGACAATCCTTGAGGATAATCATCCAAAGTTTGTACACAGTATATTTACAAAAAAAAAAAAATTGCTATGTCCACAGTGAATAAAGAAACAGAAATAAATTCTCTTTTATGTGCAAGAAGGTGAAGTGAAATACTTGGTTGTAGTAGTCAGTATATTGAATGATGCCATTTTTAAAAATGTTGTGAAGCAATTTGAAATTATTTGGGAAGCAGGTCAGTGATACCACTTATGCATTTACATCGGGGAATGTAGGTGAGATGAATATTTGTTAGAACTGGCAGGCTGTAATGGACACAAATATCACACATAGTTGCACCATGTCACACACTTATTGAATAAAGTGCAGGGTAGAAATGTTTCTTCATTCCTTCTCTAATGCGAGTCTGCTGATGGGGTGCACTGGCGTTTGGCTGGTTTGGGATGTGTCGTTTGTTTTTTTTAGGTGTTTTTGTTCATTTCTGAAACACTTAGAGCCTTTCTGTAGGTTTGTCAGAGCAGTTAGTGGCTTTAGAAATTTACGTGCTATCTCCTCATGCCTTAGTGAGCCACAGGGTGTTGTTTGTTCCTAATACCTCCCATCTGCTGTTGGGATATATACGTCCCAATACCTGCTCACTTTCAGGACCCAAAGCTGTTATCTCTGAAATCAAAGCAAAAAAATGGCATTTATTTTCAAGGAAACAGAATATGATTCTGCTTTGTTTGGTTTTTAGTAATACGCAGGGTATAAAGCTAAATGCATATGATGTATCTTCATGTAGACAAATAAGATTCAAATATAGATTATACTACAAATAGGAAAGCTTTGATTATGAGATGAAATACAGGTAATCTCTTCTGGCTTCCTCTGAAAACTGAAAATGATTGTTCCCTACTTGAAAGGTATCAGCTGAAGAGCAACCAGAACAAAAGAATTTTTATTCCTGTCTAAAATAGAGAATTATTGTCAGGCATTTGAGATCATGAAAATCTGTTTTATAAAATGGTACAGCTGTCTAGATGATACACTAAGATCTCCTGCTTTTTTTTTTTTTTTTAAGGAAAGAATTATTTCCCTTACCAACTTTTTTGTTTTTACAGACAGTAAGTATATTCATTTTGGTTTTGCTTTTTGCCTGTATTGCAGATGTTACTGACATTTAATTCTGACCTTGCTTAATCTGGTTTTACACAATATTTGAGTAGATTTGGTCTCAGTTTATACGTGAGACCAGAAGCTCATTGTTTCTCTGGGTAAGAGTGAATGTGTTGAGATCTGTGATTGAGCCTATTGAGAAATCTGAATACTGAACCGACCATGAAAGCAGCTGCAAAATTTGTTAGACCTCATCTGACAGAAGGCCTGTTGGAGGCTTCAGTAGTCACTGAACTTGTTTGATTCATATCAGAAAGTCAGACACCTTTCTGAGTACTGTGACATACTTAATGTGTGATAGAAGTGCTGCTGCTGAACCAGTTTAACTAGAAAACAAAGCAGAAATGTAACCACTCCACAACTGCATTTTGTTTCCTGATCAAAACTTGTTTTTGATGTTTTAAGTGAGCATCTTGTTGCTGGGAATTTGCTTTAAGGTACACAGTGAGTTGTAACTGGGAGTCTGGTGTTCTACACATGAACGGTGGAAATACTTTCAGAGAGTGTTTATGCAAGCTCTGGAACTTTAATAGTTTATGCAGTCCTGGAAACAGGAGGAAACTACTGACACATGCAGTCATGTTCTCTGGTGCGATATTTCACAGAAAAGCAAGAGCTTCTGTTATCTGCTGTATGTGAAGCAGTTTAAATGTGGAAGAATAACAACTATGTCTGCAAAATCTCCCTTTAACTTTATTCAGTTTCAGGAGAGGGAGCATTGCCACTTGTTCCCACTTTGTGCATTTTGGTTGAAAAGAAAATATTCTGTTAGTCTCTATAAGAGCCTGAAACATTTTCTGAAAACCTGCCTGTCTTCCCTGTGCAGAGAGAAAAGGATTCATTGCAACTGACTCTTCTCCTGATGTGGCTGAAAATTAGTTCTTGAAGCCTTGGTGAGTTGTCTTCAGACTATATCCCACTGCTTGAGTCCCTGTGTTGCAGGCAAGCCTACATTTCCCTCTCCTCTTTCCTCTGTCCCAGTACTCACTCCCCAGGCTCAGTCCTTGTCCTTTTTCTCTAGGGATAAAATTCTGCAATTCATAGCCTGTGTTGCGGGCAACAGTTCAGCCAAACCTTGCCTCCTCTGCTTGTATCTTTCAAAAAGATTTTGACTAGTGGAGAATATCTGATCCTCTCAAAAGCCGTAAATGCCAGGTATTGTGGATTTTGCATTACCTTTTAAGCATTATGAGCAACATATGATGTTTTTGTTTCTGTACCTTGCCGGATGATAATTTGCAAACTCAGGTTCTTAGATACTCACACTACATTTCTGTGCCAGTTTCATTTTCCCTCACATTGCTGCCAACTTTTCCTTGATGATAAAAAGTCCTTTGAAGCCTGGCAACAAATCTGTGTTCCTGTTTCTGAGCTTTAATGAAACTCAGAAAGGTAAGCTAACTTTTTTCTTTTTGAAATTGTTGCCCTGGCATTAGTCTTTAGAAATTAATTGTTGAGTCGTTTATATTGAACCTGAACTTTTTCCTCCTTGTTTTCTTCCCATGGACCTCTGAAGCAAACCATTATTATAACAAACGTCCCATTATTGAGGATAATACAAAGTATACAGGAATTGTTACAGAATATGCCAAAACCCATCAGTCATGTTAGTCATGCTGTAGCGTGGTTTTAAGCAGAACAAAACTTCATCTGCCACCCTAAAATCAATGACTTACTATTTTTCTTTAAATGAACCCGAGTTTGAGAGCTAGGTTTCCTAGTTTAATTTCATGTCATGTCAGTGTAACACTGAAATCTACATAATGTGACGTGAACTAAAAGTGATGCCCTGCAGAAAAGAAGACAGCATGTGAAATTCAGACCTGTATATGTCTACATTCGCAGTTTGGTAGGTGCATAGTAACCTGAACGTCTGGGAAGGTTTCTAGATGTGTTGTAGTGTAATCATTCTGGTTTAATTTCTGAGATGGTAAGTTGAAGTTTGTTAAATCAATTTTGGAAAAATTAAGATGGAAAATAGATCTCCCCCAGGAATTTCATGAGCGTTAATGAACCATGCTATAAAACCAAGGGTGGAGTTCACATCTTATGTTAAACCAACATAATAAGGGGAATTTTATTGTAACTGTAAACTGTTGGTAGGTGGTTTTACTTTGGGACAGAAAATAAAAACTGAAGTGAGGCTCTCTGTCTTTGCTAGAAAGGGTCTGCCTGCATGGACTGCAAGACAGATGCCCAAAACCAAAGGACAGCAAAGTTATTTTGTAGAATGAATTGTTTCATCCACGTACTATAAAGCCTGTTTTAAGCTACTCTTGTGTGTTTTGCTTTTTATGCCACCTGAAATTTTACAGACACATTTCCTGCTGCTTACCAGTATTACTCCAGGCTAGAGACTTGCTTGTTACTCTGAGAGCACAGCAGGGGCAACGTGGGAAAGCAGCACTGCTGGGAGGTAGGCTGCTCTGTGGAGCTGTTACGAGTGGGGTGTGCACGTGGAGCTGTTGACCTCCTCATTGTCCTAGGACATCATGGTCTTTCTGAAGCAGGGTCAGACAGACTGGAGGTGTCTGCTCCTGCATGGTGCTTCCTAGAATTCAGCAAGCCTGTGTTGCTCAGGCTCATGCAGAAGTTCCTGTCTGGTTTGCTATCCAGTGAATTTATGCACTTTTTTCAGTTGTGAATTTCATTTCCTTCCCTATCAGTGTAACTTCTGTAGAGGATGACAGTGTTTAACTGGGCTTGAAAAGCAAAGGTAGCATACCCTTTTTACTGGTTACACACTTGTATTACCCTGATGCCACTTCAAATTTTTGTGCCTCAATACAATTTTGATGGATGTCTTTGGATCTCCAATTTAGGAACTTCACATTAGGTTATTAGTCTTCAGGTTTTGACAGGACTGTGAATGTATTTTACAGTTCTCATCTGTGCTGAGATCTCTAGGGTCCCTTGTAATGTCCACAGAAATCAATAAAGAGACTTTTGTTAGGGCTTCCTGTTGGATCTGGATCCCTACATTTGAGCATACACAGGTAGTTAGGCCTCATGATTCCTTGTTTTTAGGGTTTTATAATATAGGAGGTGTCTCATGAGGTAAAAACTAAGTCCTCCTTCTCTGCACTCTATCTCTAGTGATGGTCAGGATCAGCTTTTTGAAGGGAGAATGTGAAAAATGTTGATGGAGCAGCACAAGAATAGGTTGCCCCAGAGGATTTTGCTTCCTCCTTACATCAGTAAGAGGCTGAATAAACACTTGAAGCAGGAGAACTTACACTCGTCAAAGTTTCAAATGTTCTTATTACTAAAAATAATCTTTTCTCATCTAACTGGGGGCAGTTTTCCCTCAACTCTTCTGCTGCTGCTAATTAAATCCTCTTCATCTGTCAATAACAGAATGTGAGTTTTTCTTAGTATCCTACATAAACTAGTTAAATTCTATTTATTTTATACAATGTCCTGAATTCTGCAGCATCATTTGCATTTATATCTAACTTGTTTTGTTATGTATACTTTCCTTAATTACTTTTTTGGGCTGTGCATTTTTTCATAACCATGGTTTTTTATACTTCTTGGTTTATATTTACAGAGCTTTGCAAATCATAACATGCTTCATGCAGTCTGTCTCTGCTGAAAAACAGTTACTGATTTGGTAATAGGCCAGTACTTTTAAAGTGGGTGACAGAGTCAGACTCTTAAATCTATATATAGACAAGTGAATGTAGGTTGGCTAGTTTCTAAGATATTTGTGCTCTCCTTTTGGTTTAGCAGTAGGTCTGGATATGTGGATGTTGAAGGACTTCTGGTCCTCCTGTAAGTTATGCAGCTTAAATTTGAGCACCAGAACAAAAATGCCTGCCCTTGGCTTATGCATGGCTGTGCTGGAGAAGACAACATTGTGCATTCTCACAAGCAGCTGTGAGAGAAAACCTGCAGCTCAGTCTGTGTGCGATAGCAGTTTGTGAGCATCAGTTGATAAATTAGGGTCCTGCATGGAAAAGAAGAAATTTAATTATAAGCCTCTTTGTATTTCCAATAGCTGACCTTTGAGAGTGATCTGAATCCCCCATGTGCTTAATGGCTCAGTTCGCTGATAAACCTAACGAAACCTGACTAAGGTATGATTCACAATTGTCACTTTTATGCAGTAGAGAATGCTGGTGGGAACCCAGTGGTGGCCCTGAGAAGTAAACAGGACTTAGTCACTGTTGTGGCCACTGTGGTGTTTTAACAAGTGTCTCCTGCCTCCCAGAACACTGCTACTCTTTGCATAGACCATCTTCTGTTAGATGCTCTAGCAATGGGAGTGTGCTGCTCATTCCTTTCCCTCCCTCCTCGATGTCTGTAGACCCCTCCTGTGTTGCACTTACCTGCCTGTGCTGCCATTTAGCAAGCAGCTATCTAGAGATGAGCCAGATTTTACTGTACCGTAGGCTGTTGTGCATTCTGGATATATCCACTACAGGTCTGCTGTGTCCGATAACTGCGCATCGAAACAGAGAAATCTTTTTGGTTTTATGTAAATTAAGTAATGTATGTAGATTAAGGCTTAAAAGTATTTTTTAATCTTGTAAGGACTGACCACACATGGTGGGACTGAAGGTTGATCTAGCCCCATATCCTGGGGTTTTTTTTATGGTATCCAAAAAAGGATGCTTAAGAGTGTAAGAACAGGGCAATTGTGAAGTGAGACTCCCTCAAGGATACCTCCCCTGAACTTAGAGATTTGTGGCAACTGACACTGTTAATTAATGGGTAGCCTCTTATTTTTTATTTTGTTGATGGTTAAATTAGTGCTACCCAGACAGGTTAGCAGGGAACATTGTCATCCAGACTGATTACATGTGCAACAATATACTAGTACTGGTATTTCTCACTATCAAAGGAAGACCGTGTTTGATAAAACAAGGTGTGATGGTTTTCTTGTTTTATAGAAAATTGATTTCTGCTTCAGAGAAACCTTGGATCGTGTTATTTTTCAGCTTGTTCAAAACAAATACATTGTTGTTCTCTTTAATCTTGTTGTCATAGACCGTGCAATTCAAAAAGTGTGGCCTCTTCTAAAGGAGAAAAATGTTGATCAGAAGAGCTTGCGAGTACTGTTACAAGACAGAGAACAATGCTCTGATCGTGTTCTGTCTTTTTTTCACATTTGAACATTTGATTTACCAGCCATCTTTTTTTTCTTAATCAGAACTCAATATTTTTTTTTTGTTCAATTAAAATAATGTCTTGGAGCTGCAAGGCTTCAAAAAGGTCATGTTGTAGAGCCTTATGCAGGACAATCCTTAGCTGATTCTCTATTCATTAATTCTGCAGAAGCACTTTTTTTTAAGACAGGATGGAAAACTTTTTTTTATAGCTTCACATCACTGAGATCTCGTGTCCCATAGAACCAAGAGTGGAGTCGCAGAGTGGATGGACGCTGTCTGGTGGTTCCTCTTTTCTTCTGGCTCCAAATTTGTTTTGCACGTAGTATGCAGCCCCTAGCATTTTCTACATGAAATCTGTGTGGTATACTATTTTTTTTTTTTCTGTTTTCTGCCAGGAAAATTTTTCTGGTGAGTCTTGATCATCTCCCTCACAAAGGTTTGTCCTTCAGTCTAAGCTTTTTCTAGAGTTCATGTGTGCTTTTGGGTCACTCAGCATGCATTCCTGGATTGTCTCTCTCATCTTATGCTACTTGAACGCCAGCCAATAACCTTCCTCAGGTAAGTTCTGCTTCTCTTCTACTGATGTTCAGTCTGCTAGTATTCTAGCAGTTTGAAGAGACTTCTGAATTAATCTGGCTTGGTTTTGGTTTGTGTGTTTTTCCTTTTTTTCCTCCCTTCTCAGCTTACCCTTTGCCTGTTAAGAAGCTGCAGTTCAGTCCTGTGCACCCACACAAAGGGTCTGGCTGCCACCCTGATATGAGTTTCCCACCAGAGGTTTCAGGAGCAGCAATCCCACTCCATTGCCTTTCCTTGCCCAGAATTCCTGAAGAGGTTGTTTGATGTTGGGCAACTTGCATTGCTGCCAGATGGGATGCAAGGATGGCTCTGGGGTTTATTGCCTCTGAGCATCACACACTGCTCTGGGCAGGAAAGCAGCCCCAGCCTCTGGGCTGCTAAACCTTTGCTGGCTGCTCTTAATTAACTTGTGCCAGAGCTGCCAGGTCACCTGCTGCACCTCTCCAGGGTAAGACCTGGCTTACAGAAAAATAATATACTTGCCTGGTAATGCTTGAATGGTTAAGCTGTTACTGTACAGATTTTGGGGTGGGTTTTTTTGGTGTTTTTTTGGTTGGGTTTTTTGTTTGGTTGTTCTTTTTGTTTCCTTATTACTTCCAATTTCTTTTACAGAAGTACCATCTGACTGCAAGTGAATGGGGAGTTTTGTCAGGAGCTATTCTTTCACCAGCCATCTGTGGCATTTTAGTTTAGAATTCAGTCCTAGCTATAAGAGTCCTTTTAGGAAACACTTATCCTTTATTTGCTTTGAGTATATCAAAATTATGATGTCTACTGTTTTGTGTAAATCCATGGAAACTGTTAAACTTAAGAGGGTGAACAGGGGTCAAATACTGGGCCTGTTGCCTTGTCATAAGCAGATTTTAAAATATTCTTTTTTTTTTACTTTATTGGGTTTTTCCACAGGAATGAAAAGCATGACTTTTGTTTTCAAACTCTATTAGAATTTTTTCATTATTAAACTAATTCACTTTATAATTTTATATGATGGCAAAATAATATGAGTAATTTATTCAGTTATCAAGTTTAACTTTCATAGGGAATTAATGAGCAAAGTCCTCAGCAGAGCTGTGAATCTGTTTATTTTTGCAAGATAATACGAACAGCAGTCGATATCTTTTCCATGCTTGAGCAGTTTTGATTAGCAACTTTCAGATGTGGATTATCTGCACTTGACAATAATAATTTCTACTGTTTGCCAAGTTTTTGCCCAGGTTCATTGGGTCCTACTTCTCTAATCCAAAATAAACAGAAAAATTCAAATGCAAAATAATGTCAGAGATCAAATTCCTGAGAAAAATATAATTTCAGCAAGAAGGAAATATCTGTTGTGACAAAAATTGTTGGTGAAGCGATATGTTGTGGTTAAAATTGTGTCAGCATGTGAAATAACAGTATATGCTAAATCTAGTAACACAGCAACTGGTTGATATTCTGTGCTTGATCACAAACATATTTTATAATATTTCCCTTGTTTCATTGCAATGAGAGTATATTTTACTAGACTGCACATGTTTATCACATTTATTTACCATTTCTGGCAGCCGAAGATACCAGTGACATTAAACTGACATGGGTAAATCAGCAAGAAATGTATCACCTTCCAAGCAAATTTACATTGTATCTAGCAAAATAAAATCCTCTGAAGTCTGAGTTATTAATTCACTTTATTTTCCTCAGAGCTTTAATGGAATTCCTGGTAAACTCACAGATGCAAAATTATGGATCACTGTAGAATAGCAGGTTTACTTTAATTTCCTGACTTGTTAAGGTAACTTAGAGCTGTACATCTGGGTCTGTAGCTATTCTGTGTACTGTATGTCATAACTTTTTAACAGAAAATTGTTTGCACAAAGAGGTAAAAGCAATTGAAAACATTACTATATATGAGTGTATTATCATTAAATTCATTATCCCAGTCAAGAAAAATTAATTTCAAGAAATAAAGACATGAATTTAATAAAAGATGCTTATGGAAAAGAAAAATGTTTTCCAGTGGAGAAGCTGAATCATTACAGACTAAGGTCTCCTACCTGGTTGAGGGGAGCCAGCACTAATCTGCTGAGAGGCCAGTAGCTTGGTTTGTATATTAATTTGTATATTCCAGACAGTTCGTTCTTGTCTGTTACTTTTCCAGGGTAATGCAAAACACCTAGCATAGTCCTTGGCTTAAGAGTAGCCTACCCTTCAGTAAAAAATATTACAAAATAGGAATAGATTCATTCCCCCCCTTTTTATTATTTTATGTCGTTTGACAAGTAACTGAGAAATACTGGATACCAGAAGTGTCTGAGAAGGAGCAAGCAAGAATAGATCTGAGGGTGGGCGTTTGTCTAGAGATGCTGACCCTGTGGGTCCTAAGGGAGTGATCACATGAAATCCCTTCCTGTGGTCTCTCCCAGTTCTGCTCATGGTCTGCAAGATGTTTCAGTGCTGGCATCTGATCTCCAGTGAAGACCTTGCGATCTCTGCAGCCTGGTGAAAGGTGCTGCTTTTGTTTTGGTGACAGCACTATGAATCCTGGGTTTGATTAGCTTCTCCCGCACTGGAATGATGGAGCTGGCCATATTGTTGGCTGCGTGGTGTGCACTGTGGTGAACTCGCCTGTCCTTTGGGAAGGGGAAGAGGGGGAAAATGGATGCTGCTTGGAGAAACATGGTCAGGATAAAAAAAATAATTTCCATGTGCCAGGTTCCTTGTAAAGGGTTTTTTTCTAAATTTCCTTTTCAAGGGATGAATGAGGGAGGTCTGTACAGTTCACAGCCAGAAGACCAACTTGCTTCCAGCATCACCTCTGCAGTGGAAGCTGGGATATGTCTCCACAGGAGAGGGGTTTGATATCTGATGTGTGACAGTCAGATTTCTGAGGTGTGGATTTGGACAAAGTTTGAAAAAAAGATGAGTCTTCTGGTCACCTCCAAGCAAGTCTGGAAATGAAAGGAAGGAGTGCTGTGACATGGTGGGACTTCGCCACACATGACAGCATCTGTATTACACACTGCTGTGTCTGCAAGCCCTGCCCCTGCTGTTCTGGTTCTGGCTGGGTTAATTGTCTTTGTAGTAGCTAGGATGGGGCTATGTTTTGGATTTATGCTGAAAACAGTGTTGGTAATACAAGGATGTTTTTGTTACTGCTGAGCAGTGCTTATACAGAGCCAAGGGCTTTTCTCCTCCTCACCCCACTCAACCAGTGAGCAGGCTGGGGGTGCACAAGAAGTTGGGAGGGGACACAGCCAGGGCAGCTACCTCAACTGACCCAAGGGATATGCCATACTGTATGACATCATGCTCACCGATATAAAGCTGGGGGAAGAAGAAGGAAGTGGGGGGGGATGCTTGGAGTTACAGCATTCGTTCTTGCCAGGTAACTGTTACATGTGATGGAGCCCTGCTCTCCTGGTGGTGGCCGAACACCTGCCTGCCGACGGGAAGTGGTGAATGAATTGTTTTGCTTTGCTTGTGTGCGTGGTGCTTGCTTTACCTATTAAACTCATTTTATTTCAGCCCATGAGTTTTCTCACTTGTACTCTTCCGATTCTCTCCCCCATCCCACTGTGGCAGGAGTGAGTGGACGGCTGCTGTAGGGCTTAGCTGCTGGCTGGGGTTAAACCACGACACCCACATTCGCACAGAGCTCCAGTATTTCTCTCCTCCTATTGCTCCCAGTACAGGGAGGAACTGGAGCCACAGAAACACCTGCACTGCTTTCTACAAGCCCCGCTTTGTCCTAAAGGAACAGGGACGTGACTCTGACTTTGTGAAGGAAATCTCACCCCCCATTCTAGCCATGGCCCCTAATGCTACAGGACAGGAACATGGCCTTTTAAACATTTTGCTTTCATTTAATTGACATTTTCTTATGGAAACTAGAACATTTATGACTCACTGTAGTCCCTACTGCAACTCAGTTTGCTAACATTGTGCAAAACAAGTAGGAAATGTGATATCTGCTGCAAATTACTTAGCCTCAAATTCAGTACGGTGTACAGTGACATGAATTCATCTCTCAGTGTGCTCTGCAGTGCTGAAAAATACTTCAGACACCTGAATACAGCATTGTAGCAAGTTCTGCTGACAAAACCACGTTGCTATTCTCATATTTAATACTACTTCTGTGACAGAAGGTTGCTTTTCCAAGATGTGAATCTTCCTGGCCTGGAAGATACAACAGTAATATTTTACTGGAATAAGGTCTCCTAGGACCTGCCAATAAATCGATCAGAAATAGTAATTGTTTCTTTTTTTCTAATACATTTGATCAATGAAGAGGAAAAATTCACTACATTTTTGTTTAGAATAAATCATCTTTTCAAAAGCCTGACCTTTCTGATAAATGATATTTTATCCTATCAGAACTTTCTGTGTATGTGCAGTCCAAGTGTTCTCAATCAATTGCAGTAGTTTTCTTATTTAATAGACCATTGCTGGGTCAATGTCACATTTATAACCATTGTCTGAAGATGCTTCTTCCTGTTGTCATCAGAGGAAGAAGTTAGCTTCCTAACACTTATGTGATTTAACTTTTTAATTTTTCTTGTAGTAACCTGGATGTTTTACTCTAGACAAATCTGGGAACTTTATTTTGAATTCTGCATATAGAGTACAGGACTAGAGTTGATGAAATATTTGAAAAATTTGTGCCAATTTATACAATCTGCCTTGAGGTTTTTGTTTATTCTAGCAGTCTTTTAGTTTTAATGAATCTGATAAGATTTTCCGGAGCGTGACATGTAGAGTAGCTCAATCTGCTGTGTATCTTGAATTGCAGTTGTCCTGGGTGTCCTGTGTATCCTTAACCAACTCCCTAACAAGCACCTGGTGATGCAGTATTGCCAACTTTTCTGGTTTTGTTCTCGTGATTATAGGTTTGCTGCATAGTAATCACAACTTCTCATTGAAATTCTAGCAACTTTGGATAGCAGTAGGAAAATATCTAGCACTGCCTAGTCAGGTCGCTGGTGGCTTCCTAATGCCTATGTATTTGTCTTTGGTAAGAGAAACTTAATACCCATCTTTAACAAATGCTTGCATTACTTTTCCAAATCTCATTTAAAAAAACCCCAACCTCCTCAACAAAAAAGAATGTGTTTAACCATTCTTCCTAGTGTTTTGTGCTCTTAGTTATTGGGAAATCTATGGTTTGTCATAGATCTCTGGAATGTTTAATTGTATTCTGTGTTTTTACTGATAGAGCCCAACACAGCATGTCACTATATACCCTATAGGTGTTCTCTATACCACAAAGCCATGGGAACATGGTATTATGCTGCAGATGAAATACCGTGGCTGTCACCAAGCATGCAGGCTTGGGTTAGTGTAGCATAAATGTCTTCCAGCTTGGAGCAGGCTCTTGTCCTGCTGATTCAGAGGATGGATGTAGCCCCAAATAGCTTTGGTCTATGTTTGCTATCAAGAAATCTGATTGCAGATTTTTTGTAGTAAGAAAATATGAGTGAACAGAAAAGCATGCAAAGATGTGCAACATGTAGGCAGATGGTGTATGAGCTATTTCTACCCCAAGGCAGGGAAAATCCATATTTTGGAGCGTTTCAGGGTATAGAAGAAAATCATAGCTACTCATTGCCAGAAAAGTAGACCTTATTTGAAGTTTAAACCAATTCTTCCCCTCTATCCACCAACCATGCAAACATTACTGTCAAACCAAGATGCCTTAGCAATGTAAATGGACAGATAAAACCAAATGAAGAAAAACAAAGCTGAAAGATGTGGAAGTTTCTGACATCTTAGAAGAAGGAGGGACAGTGTAACATAAAGTGGGGTGCAATCAATCTTTGCTGACAGGATGCAGCTAAGACAGAGGTATCACCTGCTGCAAGCTGACTGACTGCCACCTGAGTAATTGAGTTCCTAAAAGTCTTCCATTTAATACAAGGTTCCAGATTATTTTAAACTTTGGGAATCGAGAGTCCTAGTTAGTTTATATTTTCCGTTCTGTTTCTGAGCACTGTGAGGTCAAAGTATATAATTTTGACAGAAGAAGAGGAATTAAAACAGTAAGGTTAATATCTAACAACCATATTCACAGTATTTGATAGTATACGATAGAGACTATGTGCATGTGTGAGGGCAGATGTCAAGAACTCATGAACTTAAACTTAAGAAGGACAAGGCTTCATTCAAGCACATGTGTTTGGTTCAGCTTTTTCCTCTACTGAAGTAGTTGGGAAGCAGACAATGATGAGGACTGGCAAGTCTCTTTTATCTCAAATTAGCACAAAATGAGTGAGAGCAGCTTCCAGCACTCACCTCTCAAGTTTGCTCTGAGAATTTAAATAGTCTGAAGCATTGCTGGGAAAGCACATAAGGGAAAGACTATTTGTAGTCGTTAAAAACTGCTTTCAGTAACAGCTTTCCATCCTAGAAGGTGTTAGGGGTCGGTGTGGGGTGGGTACTAATTAGGATGGGGATCACACTGGTACTTGTCAGGGGAACTACCCTACAAAAGGTGCAGCTGGACAGGAGTGAGGTTGTTGGTGGCTCAGCAAAGATTTCTGCAGCTTGCTCTGTCTGCAGTGTTTGCCATGGCTCGGTGGGCTGTGGGTTCAGCTGGACATGGAGTTCTGGAGATGCACGCCTCAGGTTTGAAGTTGTGTAGAGAAGGAATAAAGACTAAAAGCAAATTTTGGGGGCATGTGTTGCTGAGGAGCTGTTGACTTCCTTGTGGATGGGGGAGAAGACTGTGTGTGGTTGGGTGAGCTGGGTGGGTTGAGATGAGTTACTGGATTGTTTATGGGCAGATTTAGGCACTAGTAGAAAACTTATGTGCTCAATATCCTGATGTATAGCCAAGAAAGGTATTGAAAGCACCCGATATATTAATTGAAAAGCAGTTGCATTAGCCAAGTATAGATGTGACAGGTATTTAGTGAGATGCTGTATTTATCATTTAGCTGATTCCGATATTCTAAATCATTGGAAGGAGTCAGAAAACAGGAGAGAGCTCATAACTGTATTTTTGGTGCTAACTTCTGCAAGATGAAATGTAACGATGATAATTAAGTTAAAGTTGCCTATTCTGCTTTGGTGGAACACTGTGTTCTAGGAGAGCCTATCCCACTGTGTGTGTTAATAAATCTGAGCAGAAACAGTTGTACTCTGCAGCTCTATTAAGGAATGTTATTTTTATGGTAGACTCAAGATTTGATACCTCTAATAGCTGCTTTTACTTATGCCTTAAAAGAAAGTTGGAAATGTGTGGATCCCTCTTTATGGTGCCTTAATGCATAAAGAGCGTTATCCTCTCTGAAGTGCAATGTAGCTGTGATCTCAATCCCCTGAGCATCAGCAGACATCTAGCGTGGGGTAAGTGACTCCATGTTTGTGGAGGAGTGTATCCATAGACGCTCCTTGTCTAAGGTCTTTTGGAGCTTCTGCAGTTATGGGTCATAGTCTGGATAATTGCAACAATGGATGAAATCTGCTGGGGCTGGGAGAAGTAGAAAAGAGAATCACCAGGGTCTCTCTCCAAGAACTAAAGTGGCCAAGACACTTATGATGAGCCAAGAGATATGATGTGAACTTTTCTGGGGGAAAGGGAATGCTTTTAGACTTCACCTTGGACCCTTCTTGGAAAACAAACTGAGTATGCAAGAAGGATGTGGAAGCACAGAAACCCTCATCTCATTTTCTAGACTAGCTTTGTTAGCCTGTAAAGCTGCAATACATGTGCCTATGAGCAATTTGCATTTTTCTTGTGCAAGATTACTGTGTTAAAGACTGCAGTTTTCCTCTCGGAAATCATGGATATCTCCTGTGTCTTGCTGTAATTGTAGCAGCCAGCTCTGGACTACGCTGCTGCTGTTAATCCAGCCTTTGCCTGCTTGCTTATAGCTTCAGACACTTTTATCTGAATTTAATATTTTTAAGTGAAATGTTTCTATAAATGGATGCTTTATGGTTGGCAAAAGCATGTACTGGTCTGCAGGTGTATTAGTTCACTGTCAGAACTGGGCTATGGAAGTTTTGAAAGCGAAGTGTTGCACTTACCCAGTATGTTTTCATTTTCAAGCAATTTGAATATGTGAAACCTGGTATTGCCTTATTGTTTGGGTGGTGGGTTTTTTTTTTTTTTTTTGGTCTGTAAAGTAATGAATATCATTGCTTTTTAGTACCTCATGAATTTTATCTTCTGGTATGCATCTGTCCCTTTGCTAACTTCTTGCCTCTTAACATTTTGAATGAAAACCTTAAGAAAAATAGGACTGTCCTGAAAATGATGGTTCTGCCTTTTATTTAAGGGACTGCAGGGGCTTCTCTTAGTCCATTTAGTAACTGTGGGTTTGCTTACAATTTACTGCATGCAAGTATGTACTGGTATATTCCCATTTTAAATTATCCAGGTTGCCTTCCTACTGCAATTTATTCTGCTTCTGTTCTTCAGCCTCAGGAATCCCCTTAAAAACTCTTTAGAGTTTGTAATGCATCAGTTCAATTCTGCTCTGCTGCATAAGTGAATCTCACCCAGGACATGACCTAGAAAGAACTGGCAGGACAAACCAGTGTTAAATTCAGTGACCCATCATTTAATTTAAGACTTCCTTTGCATCTGATGTATTACATCTTACCACATGTTGAACTCTTAACTGGAATGAGTGCCTCACTAGAAAAAATGTTGTTTATCAGATGTTATGTTTGTTACTTTATATCAAATCTGAAATGTATTGTAATATGGGACTAATGCTCAGAGAAATTGCTATGTGAACTCCTGGCTTTAGATTACCTTCCTGTGTGTGAAAAGGATCTGTGTATCTTTTCACTCCCAAATATGTATCAAGAGCTCTATTGCCCATTTTATTGTTAGATCATGTGTGGTGTATCATCGATATAAACACCAATATAGGTTTAAGGGCATCTCCTGCTATAAAAGAAGGAAATAAGGATATGCAATTATATGCAAGATATGCAAATATGGAGGAAGTGAAGCATGTTGAAGAGCTGTGACAGCTCTGTGGTAGGCTACAGCATGTTGTACAGCTGTCGCTGCCAGGGAGCTTATTGAGACCTTTTTGGCAGCCACCTTATGGTCTGTGGTGTTGGTACCTTGCAGTAATCTGTACCTATTCAAAAAACCTTCTGTCTTTAATAGTTCTGAGAAAAATCTAGGAACTCTTTTTGGGAAACTGGCAGCTGATTTCTGAGCTGCAGGTCAGGCATCAAAGAATTGGCCGGCGTGACAAAGTCAATGGGAGAGTTGCAGAACTTGGAAGTCTCTCAGTCTGGAGTCTGCAAAGATATATGAAGCCATGTTCAGGTTCGTGTATGTTACAGTAAAGAAGAGATCACTGCTGCTTCTATGAAAATGAAGCCATGATATGGGTGCAATGGGAGACTTGTCACCAGCCGCTGCAGAATGCGGCTTCCCGCTGATGTGGAGTGTGTAGAACTTTCTGCTTTCGTGCTGGTTGTAGGGATGCTAGCATCCCGTTTTTCTAGGGGTTGTTTTTGTCTCTTCCCTCTTATGTTTGCATCTGATGCAGTCCTTTTGAATCTACATCGTCACATTTTTCAGTGTAGATCCAGCCACAAAGTCTTCCTCGTAACACGGTAATGAGGAAAGCCCATTTGCAAAGTTGTAGGCATAGAATCATAGAATCATTTAGCTTGGAGAAAACCTTTAAGATCATTGACTCCTACTGTTAACCTAGCACTGCCAAGTCAACCACTAAACCATGTTCCTAAGTGCTGCATCTACGTGTCTTTTAGATAGCTCCAGGATTGGTGACTCAACCACTTCCCTGGGCAGCCTGTTCTGGTGATTGACACCCTTTTGGTGAATATGTATCTTACAGCAAATGCTTAGATGCATCAAGCTGCAATTTGTGATTTATTTATATTTTTTTTTTTAGCAGCAGTAATAAGAAAGAAAAAAGCAGCAATAAATGGATGAAGCGTTAATAATCCTGGTTGCCTCCAAAATGAGAAAGAAGCTAATTTTTGGGTTTTACTCCATTCTTCATGGTTTTGTGTCTGGCAGTAAATGGTCACTGCTGATAATCACGCCTCTTACTGTATATCAGTTATAAGACAGATGGACCTGAAAAAAAGAGTAGTTATTGGGAGCAGTGGTGTGACCAGACTGCAGAATGTGATAGCACTCTGTGTTCTCCTTTCTGCAGTCAGAGTTACTAGATTTGTGTGATGTCTTGAGTTATTACACCGACATCAAAGCCTTTTCCCACAATTTGAAAACCTTCCTCCTTTAGCATGTCTTAGATGTTTGTAGTGCCTGGGAATAGTTTAGATGTGTTGCTGGGTAAATTTCATCTCCTCTAAATTAGACATTTAGAAGTGAAATGCGTATACTCTGGATCCCTTCAGAGAAACAGCTTGAGTGATTAATCTTATTATCATGGCTGTATTTTGTTGTTGTTTTTTTTTTTAATAAATGTATGTCCACTGGTGTGACAAATTGCCCTCTGGAGATTGGATTTTTCCCTTTCAGCAGATGTGTTGTTGCACCAGATTGTACGAATGTATGATGAGTCACATGTACAATGCTTTCAAGGGTTTTCCATTGGGTAAGCTCTTATAAACAGTGGAAACAACTACTTCCCTTCGAAAGGGCCTCCTTATGCCGAGTCAGGCAGAAACTTCAAATGCTGCCTGTAAACCATTGTAAGTGATGGAAACCCTTTCAGGCAGCATGGAGTTCAGAGGGCTACAAGAAAGTCTGTTCTTGACCCAGCTATGATATATTTGTATCGGAGTTTACTGTAGATGGTCTTCAGTTACAGTAACTGCAAAGTTTTTGCTGTCAGCTTTTTTTTGGTGAACAGGAAAAAGAATTTTTACTAAAGACTTAATTATTTTTTTTAATTCTATTTCTACTTTGTAATTATTGACAAACTAAATTCCTGTGGAGATGGAAGTGTTTGACAACAGAGGATGGAATAATGGAAATAAATTTTGGTAGTGAAGCTTCACTGCTGCAAGGTGCTGCTTTCCAACTTGTTATGAAGATTGTATCTTGAACTGACACATGAAGCATGCAGTCTGCTCTGATTAGCTCCTAAACTGTCTCTAAGTGATGCCAATAGGCAATGTGGAGGACAAACGGACCCAATTTTTCCTACAGAAGTATTTAGAGCTTTGCTGTACTTCTGATCATTGTCCTTGGAAAAAAAACTTGTTTGGAGACTCCTTTGCAAAATTCAAAATAAAGTTGCAGATCGGCTTAGAACTCTCTACCATGAGTTTACTCCTGCACAGGCTTTTTCTTGACAGGCATACGATACTCCAGGGATCCCACTGGCTGTAATTTTTTACAGCAAGAGTAAGAAGGAAGACTAAAATCCTATTGCTACCACAAATTTTGACCCCCATGGGGACTGCAGTGTCTGTTGGTTGGAATCCCCTTTCCGTATGGGTGAGAGTATGTTTCCTGCCTCTGTAGAAAGGACCTTAGCCCAAATTGTTTCTTGGCTTCATCAAACTATTCCTTTTAAATTCTTCCCAGCTGAAAAGGGCAGTTACTGTTTTGGTGAAAGGAACCTAGAGATGACTCTTGGACTGAACCAGACTTAAAGGAGAAGAGCAGAAGGGGCTGTGGAAATGAGCTACAGCAAAATATAGAAATCCCTACAAGATGTTTGTGCTGGCGATGGAGGCCTGCCATATGCAAATATTTACATCCTAACAAATCCAACAAATGGCTCTTGCCTAAGAAAGATTGCTAGTTTCTTCAGCTGGCCCTGGGGGAAAGCTGGGATGTGAAGCATCGTAAGAGCTTTTAAATACAAGGCAGTAGTGCCTGAGAACATTATAATTCAAGGACAAACAAGGAATATTTTCTGCTGTTCATAAGGGCCTGTCCTGATGTGCTGGGGCTGCAAGAGGAACAAACAAAGTTAGGAATGCAGTTTTGGTGTAGTTAGTGAAAGCAAGAAGAGTTACTCTTGCGAGAATAAGGCAAAGAACACAAACATTCTGTTGAGGGACGCTGGACACACAGGATAAATAGAGGTATCCAAGCATTGGAGCAAAGCGGAAAAGTAAATGAGGAAAAGAAAACAACAGGGATATAAAACCGGGCAGAATAACAATGAAGGGAAAAACCTGGCTGTGCTTCTCCTCTGTGATTGCTGCTGCTCTTGCCCCTTTTAGTTTGGGGCAAGCTGAAATTTATTGGACTGAAAGATTACGGGGCCCTTCAGGGGCAGCTGCTGTGCCCTTGCAGAGGCAGCAACTGCCCTACATACGTGATCGTGTCTGCTGTACGTTATGATCAATGAACGCACGGTGGTTCTGCTGCAGCAATGGGATGACCTGGAGCAGACCCTGCGAGCAGAGGGGGAAGCCTCTGTGAGCCGTGACGGGCTCTGTGACAGCACACATCCGTGTTGTGCTGGAGGTGTTCGTGTGTAAGGCTGGCTGGGTTGGCTCGCCCTGTAACTCTGCCCTGGAGGGTGCCCTGCGGTGTAGGGGTGACCACTGGGCCAGCAGCACCGGCCCACAGGGAAGGGGACAGCTGCTCTCCGCCATGCAGCTCCGATGTGACAAAGAGCTGGGAAGGGGGACCACGGTCAGGGGCGCCATGGTTCAGCCGCTGTTTGCCAGCAGCTCTGTTGCCTGGTAACCTTTCAGGGAACACTTTTTTTTCTGCAGCCGGATTGTGAAAGTTATTGAAAATTATCATGCCAAAGCTGTAGCAATGATGAACCTCTCTGACTAGGTTTTTGTCTGTTGCTTTTTCCCCTCCCCTGCGCCTCTTACTTACCTCCTCTTTGAGAAATATAAGTCCTTAGCCCTTTTAAAGTGACCATTGCTCAAAATTGCTGTCAGCCAAAAAGCATAGTAGTGATCTCTTCAGAAGGTGAAACCTTTTCTTATTGAACAATACCCCTCAGCTTTCAGATTAGTTTAATTGAATACCACATTCTAACCCTAATCCATCTAAATGCTGTTTCCCAGATGCTATGTAGCTTGAAACTTAAGGGCTATTCTGTATTCTAGTTTTCACAACAGAAAAGTCTATCTTTTATTTCCCAAAAAGCTTGAGGAAGTTCCTGGGCTGTTACCTAGCTCTGAATTTCAAAGTTTTGGCAATTTTGTTGCCACTAGAAGTGGCAGCCCATTTTTGAGTGCACTGCACAAGGATAGCTCTACAAGAAATCTTGATTATTAAATGAAAATAGGTTTGTTTCTTTCAGAAACTCTGATTTGCACTAATATCACAAGACAAGATTGTACTTAACTTGATAGCTGATCCAGGCCTGCAGTGAGATTTCCATCTATGTGGATATTAAATTACACCTGAGCCACAGAGCTATAAAGAAGCATATTTCTGGCATTTCCACCACTAATTACCACTTTTTGACTGCTGTTTGGGCAGAGATCTGAAAGTATTTAGATTTCCACATTGATGTTTCTTACCTGTTAATGCAGGCTGGAAAAAAATATATATGAAAAACATGATCTTTTCTTGGCTCGCTTCTCCAGAAGTGGGGAGAGAAACAATAAAAACATTTAATGTTAGATTCTGTTAGAGAAGGGATTGATTGACTTATCATCCCAAATGGAAACTGATGGATGAAAGCATCTCTGGAGAAATCTTAGAAGTTTTTGATTAAAAAGGCAGTACTGGTGTTCCTTACCAGGATCTGAGCAAATAGATTTCAGCAGTGTGTACTTGAGAAAGCTGGGATATAATCTTGCTTGGTGGCTTCCTTTAGAGCATTTTCAGTTCTTCCTGATTTCAGAAATCCAGAGTATTTTCCAATCAGCAGATCAGAAAGCACAGCCCTGGAGTTTCTCAGAAAAATGCTTTAAAGCTTTTTTTTTTTTTTTTTTTTTTTATTGCTTTTATTTAAGATTTGTGGTATCTAAATGTCTTTTGCTTGCATGAACTTCCCATGAAACCCTGGCAGACTTTCTTCAGCTTGTCTAGTGGCCTGTGGGTCACTGTTGACACCAGTGGTCCAGTCCAGACCCTGACCCAGCCAAATACAGTCAGACTCTGGAGACAGCAGAACTGGGAGATGATGGATGCATGTGTTCCTGGGTGATGCAAACTGCTTCCTTTTCTTGGAAAAGCACCTACAGTTTCAAGAAGAATAATATTCACAATTTTGCTCCTGCAGAAAATGAGGCATCTTTAAGGTTTTATACTGATTCAGAAATCTTTTGAAATATCAGCGTTGCTCTTGGAAAAGAAGTTACCAGCTCTGTCTAGAAGCCAGTGATATTTGTCTGTATGCTTTATCTCTCAGCATTTGGAATAGCTTTGAGCTGGATATATTACTTGATTGTTAGTTTTACTGTTATATAAAATATTGCCTTAAATGATAACTTTCCAGTACTTATTTCTAGTCAATGCTTTGCTGAGGCTGGTTTTGTGCTTGTCATAGGACATCAGCCTTGTAAAAACTTATGAGGCCATAAAAACATCTTCTTACTGTTTGGGCTTTGCAGAGTTGGGCTGTTTAAGATATAGTTTTTGGGAGAATCAGTGGAATAAAGGAGTGGTTCAAAGTCTTGTACAATTCTTGAGAAAGACTGGGGGAGGTGGCACAAGAAGCCCTCTGTCCTGAAAATTTTCTCTGATTTTCTTTTTAAAAAGAAAAGCTCTAAATACAAAAAAGATGTAGTTCTTTCTATTAATGCACATTTCATTCCTTGGTAACTGTTTCCAAGCTGTATTGTTAATGATGAAAACCAAAAGAAAACTCATTCTAGCCTTGGAAATTACAGTTTTTCCTCTCCTGTTTTAAAGCTTCTACAGGTGGATTGAATCAGTCTGATTAATGCTTTTTCTGTGGTGATTCCAGTGGCAAGAAGACTCGCGCTGGAGTCAGTGGCCTGAACATGCAGGGTCTTCTTGAGCAGGGTTAAACCTGTCACAAAGACCAGGCTCCAAAGAGCAGCCAGCTGTACCCATTAACTAACCCAAGTGTTCGAGTCCCTCTGCTGCCTGTGCCAGTGTCGGCAGTGCATGTACGGCAGCAACAGAACAGGTGATGGCACAAATTTCCCAGCAGTTCAATGGCATGTGTGCAGTGAGCTTGTAGGGGTTTTTTTTGTCTTGCCTGCTTCATCTGTGTTTGATTCTGGAAATCTACAGCTGTGTGAATGTTTGCAAAGAACTCCTTGGCCACATGCTGTCAAGCACTAGCCAGGGAAAATTATACTTTGGGTGGAGGACTGGTCCCATATCTCTGAAATTACTTTTCTTTTTTTTGATTTCATGGTCAGGAGGAGGAAGCTTGTGGCTAGCAGTGTTTCTGCTTTTGTTTAATTGAAGAGGTTTCTCAAAAAAATCTCATTTGATTCTGGTGATTTTTTTTACATTTAAGTACATCTTTTCTTTTTCCTATTTCCCAAGTGCATGGAAAGTATTTTGAATTTAGTGCCAAAATTTATCTTTGTGCTAACAAGCGGACATGCACCTGAATGTAAGGTTTTTGATATTCTGAAGGGTAAGGTGAGAGCGTGTTGAACAAAGAGAAACTGTATTTGGCTGTGGATGAGTGAATTTGTATCGAAGTTATTGTATGTGTCTGTTCTTAAAAAAATTTCTTTTTTCTAAAAGCTGTCTAGATTTTCAAAGAACCTTTACCATCATCTTAATGTAGTGATTCATGTTTGCAGTCAACTCATAATTATTCCCAAAATAGAGACTTATAAAACAGACAGAAGGCTTTTTCAAAAGGGAGGTAGGAACATGTTTCTGTCCAAATTCAGGTAAAACTTGAACTCATTGTTATGTAATGGCATAGTTATTACATGTCATAGTTGCTTAGTAGCAGAGACCTCTGACAGGACCATGGCACAGCAGAAATCATGAACTTCTGCTCCAAAGGTGACAACATTTTTAACTTCTGACAAAGGATTTCTGATGGGCAGAGTGACCCTGGATGAATCACTTCACTGTAAGTCTTGCACTTGGGAAGTATTCCATAAAAAATCTTCTCTTTTTTTAGGAGAAATTAAGTTTAAAAACATGTAAAGACTGAGATATAAATAAAAAAATCTTCATCAACAGAATCTGATTAAAGGCGAATGAGGCAGACAAGCCTCAGTCCCTGCGTGCCCAGGGTCTCCTGAGAGCTGGGTTATGCTATTTTTATCGCAGATGGAGGGGCAGCTGCTGGTGTCCGAGTTGTGCCATGGCCTCAGGCTTCACGGGATGTGGGAGCAGGACTCGAGCCGAGCGATTCCTGCGGCACGGAGGGCTGACTCTGGTCCACAAAAAGCACCTGATGCTAATCCCTAATGCAGTTCCAGGCACCCACTACTCAAAATACAAATATTTAAAAAATTGCAGCATAAGCCAGTACCCACTCTGCAGCCTAAATCTCATGTTGTCAGACTGATACTGGGAAGAAGTAGATTATTTAATGTGATTTTCTACTATCCTTTATCAAATCAAGTATGTGGAATTTTGTATTTATGGGCTATCCAGCTTCCCTGGGCTGAAACACTCAGCAGAGAAATCAGGTTTAAATATTTGTCTGTAATTGTATTTCTCTTCTGTGTAATTATGAAGATTAATTGACAATCTTCTAACCCATTAGGGACACTTCACCCCCTGCCTTTGGGCAGCAGGGATGAGTGAAGGGCCCTCTGAGTCCCCTCACAATTGCTTCCTATTATAAGAACATATGTGGTGTCTTTTCAATCTGTGAAAATCCGTGGGTCTTTGAAATTGTAGCTGAGTATTCTGGGACATTAGTGGTGATTTCAGGACACAGGGAGATGAGGGAAATCTTTAAACAACCTGGAGTTTTGCTGAAAACTCCCCACTGCTTCAAACTGAGGCTTAAACTGATATCAACTTTTTATTGTAGTATATCGTTTGCTTTCCTTGGTGTGGAAAAAATATAAAAACAAGGAGATAAAGCAGGGAGGAACAAGGGTGATGTTAAATATATTAATACCTACTATAGAAGCAGCTTTCCTTCTTCAGGATTAATTGTGTTGAGAAATAAATGTGAAACACTTGTGAAATGAGTCAATTTACTCATGACAGATTAGTTAGTTAAACTTAGGAGACTGCGTTTTACTTTTACTACTGTAACTGTAATTATGAAGGCTTTTGCTAAAGAATTCTTAATGGATGTTACTGGCTAAGTGGAAAACATTTCTTAATGTGACTTCCATACACATCCTTGCTGAGGAGGGGAGATGGCAGCCTTACTGTGCAGGACCTTTGTTGTTTTGTCATGTTTTTGAATGAATTGAGGAATATGCTCAAATTTAAATGTAAAATTTCTCAGCTCTGCCGACTAACCCCAATGTGCTCCCAGTATGCTGCCAAAGTGTTACTCATTTGGGATTATTTAGAAGTGCTCCACTCATTCTTGCTTCCCAGGCATAAGTGGCCGCTAGTGCAGAAGTCAAACATAACTGTTTATATATAGTTTTATCTCTTCTGTGCTAATCATCGATGTTGAAGAGGTCCTGCCAATAAATGCATGGTGTATGCTGACCGTCACTGCAGAATGGCAAGGTTTTGTTGCTCCTTGCACTTTGGTACTGAAGAACTTGATAGAGAGAAAAAGATCAGAGAGGGCAATAACATCGCTATAGTTTTCTCTCTTTCCTGCTCTGAGGAAAGGGCATCCAAGATGCTTTCCTTCTGGCTTTGGAGTCACAGAGGAAAGGCAATCTGAGCTGACAATTGATTTTTTTTTTTTTTTTTTTTTAGAGCACAGAAGGCCAAATAGTGACTCATGGGCTAAATCAAGTTTCAAAGCAGAGAATGACAAATGGCTGGTGTGACTTTTCCAGCTCCTCAGCACAAAGAAGAAGCGTTGCTGCCAGTCTAGAATGCTTCACTCCTGAAAGAAGTAGGGTCCAGGCCTGGTCAAGCAGCAGGCTTTCTGGGATGGCTGACAGATACCATGGCATGGAAATAAGCTGTCCTGGCATCACTGCAGGTTTAATGCAGGTCTTTGGTCCTGCAAGGACCTCATCAGTCATTGCACTCGCTTGTGCCATCCAGAACAAAATTAAAAAAAAATATCCAAGTGTTAGTATTTAAAATGATTGCTCGTAAAAATCACTGACACATAGAAACAGAAGCAAAGCTGCTTTAATATGTTTAAAACAACTAAACCAACATGCTGATAACTCCAACCATCAAATGAGGAGTGAGGTCAAAAATAAAACATGCTGCAGGAATCGCAGATGTACCCAAAGCTAGAGAGCCTAGCACAAAGGGGAAGGAAGCATGCAACAGCAGGTCCAGTATAGAAAGCTACTTGAAGTAAGTTGTCTACCTGCACTAAAGTTTACAAGCTCAAGCTTTAAGTAACAAAACTAAAATAAGCTGTTTGTTGTGAATCATTATTGACTCAATGATTTATAGTGCAAGTAGCTTGCTTATACAAGTGACTGCAAATGCAGGTGATTTTATATTGCCTTTCTTGCTGATTGGAATAAGGTCACTTTGACTTCATGTGACATTGGTTTGGATTAATTACAAACTTTGCATACAATCTTCCATCCTTGAGACACATAGCGTGGTCAGACTTTTGGAGGCAGAATGATTGATGCCAAAGAATAACAAAGTTAATAGCAGCTTTTTCACTTGCATCGGCAAAATCACACCCTTCCTTGTTCTTCTGCTTGGCTACAGCATACAGATGGCCTGGAGTTTGGGAGAACAATTTTCGAATTGATAAACATCTTAATTATTCTAAGACAGGGTGTTGTTGCTGTGTATCGCTGTGGTTGTTGGACATGGGACAGTGGTCTTGCAATACATAACAGGAAATCAGAAACGTCAGGAATGGGTGCACCAGGCTGTCAGTTCCTCCATACATCTAAGTAGCTCCTCTTTTCTGCAGGCCACCTCCGTCTCCCTGCCACAGGAGTATTCCATGAGTAGTGGAGTCTGATGAAACTCCACTTTTTGATTTTGCTGCCTAACAAGGGAAAAGGAGTGTTTTTTATCTTTGTTCCTGAGAACAAAATAAAATTAGCATTTTTGAGATGACTTGAAAAAATAAAACCATGCACTGTTATAAAGGACTATTTTGCAATGCTTCTGTCAAGTGCTGTAGAATCACAATATTTCATTACGTTATTTCATTTCCAAAATGAAACTGTTGCTTTTTCAGGTTATGTTTGCTATTTGTTATATGAAAAATGTTTAACATCAATGCACCCAAAAATTCATGTAAGCCATCCAAGGTATCACAGTTTCTAGAAAGGAAAATGATTACTAATTGTGGATTTTCCCCAACCTACAGAAAATTCTATTTTTGAGTATATTCAACATAATTGCTCATTATGTAAGTATGTTAAAATGTACAACACCCTTACCATGTCGTCTTTCATTGAATGTCATGCTGTGAATTACAAATCTGTTAATGTAGATGCCGGTCGAACTTGCACATTCCAAACGCAGAGATCTATTTTCTGTTCCAAGTCTTTTATGAGACCATCTGTGATTGCCAGTTTGTAAGAAGTGGATAGGAGCAATACGTGCTTCTATGCAGGTTGTACATAAGCTCTGTACACTTTCTAACTATTGTAACATGCAGTTTGTCAGCTTTAGGATGCCAACCATTTTTTTGTCTTGAGTTATGATAATTTATGCAGTATTTATGTGCTGAAGCTTTTCCATAACTGCTTTCTGACTAAGATACCATTAGGGGCCCAAATTATAAAAATCATAATTAACAGGGTATGTGGTATAGCTGTCTAGCAGCGATCTCTTTATGCAAGAGATTTGGTCTGCCTTACAAATGACGCTTTAATCATCAGCTCTATACTAGATTAGTACAAAGGAGAGACTCTATCGCTACAGGTTAATCAGGCATAATGGGGGCTTTTTGACAATGGAACTGTCTCAGCAAGGAGTGTAGTGTTGTGCTGCTGCACAGACTAAGCCGGCAGAAACCCAGGTGTGAAGGGTGAGAGAGAGCTCTGAGATTCAGTCCCCTTTTCTGGAACTGAAGGGGGTTAGCTGGATGCACTGGGACTGCTGCTTTGTATAACCTACTTGTGCTGCAAGTGTTGTCAAGCAGGTACTGACATCAAACTGCTCAGTGACCAGACCTTGCAAAGAAACTAGCATTTATGATTTTTTTTGGGGTGTGTGTGTTTTTGTTTTCCTTTGCAGGACAGAATTATTCTTTTCAGAGAGGCTGGTGCTACCCATCGGTGTGGGGAGGGTAGCTCAGCAGGGACGCAGCTTGAGAAAGCCCTGAGGGATTCTGGCAAGGTTAGAACATGCTCTCTTTTAGTCCATCCATGGGTACAAATGGTCTGATTCTGTCAGCTGGTATTTATTTGTTGTCTTTTCTGCTTTCACCAAATGACAGATGATCCTGTGGATTGTCTTGGATTTATGAAAGTTGAAGTACCCGGAGAGTTTTAAAGTAAAGGATGGTTGAGGCTGTGTCACTGTTGATACCCGCAGTGCAGCATGTGTGTGCCTTGGGAAAGACCAGCGCACACAGCAGTACCTCCAGCTGTCTGAAATTATACTGTTTTGTGAGTCTGAGGCTTCTCTTTTTCTGTAGGACGGAACTGTCTGTGTCAAACAGGATGTCCAGCAGCACCCATGCTGTAAGACTGCTGTGTAACCTGGCTGGGCGCTGGGGAAGTTAGGGATCCTGTGATGATTTAGGCTTGTGAAGATCAAATGGGTGAATAACTCTGGTCTGAGGCGCATACGTGGACTTCTGAGAAGGGGCCATGAGCAAGACCCATTGACAGACTTTCTTGGGGTGATCACTGTTGAGGGCACCAGGGAGAATGGGAAGCAAATTCTCTGCTGTAAACTTCTCCTGGGCTTTGGGGAAGTCCTCCTTTGTGCTTCAGTTCTTCTGGGATGCGACAAGTGCAGGGCCCTGCTACACAAGGACTGCCCAGATGCTTTGGTGAGCTGCTGCAGAGGGTCACATTAAATAATTCTTTGACATAAAGGAGTCTTTGCCAGGCCTTGTCTTGATTCATTGACTGGCTTGGCTGTGGTTCTGTATGTAGCTGCTCCTGAAAGTGTTCTTGCAACTCTTTGTGAAACTAAAAGTATAGTTTTATGTTTTTAATATATATTCTATTTTTATGTGTACAAATCTTATACAGGAGGAAGAAGCAAAGCTTCCCTGAAGTATTTTCTGGCTTAAAAAAAAAAAAAAAATCTTAATAGAATATGCGACTCTTCTGGGTGTCTCACTGAAGCAGTGTTTTGGTTTTTAATCAGGATTTTTATTTGCACCTGTTCATTGTGTCGTCTCTTGCAGTTTGGGTTAGAATCTGTTTCTGGTTGAGCTTTCTGGTGCCGAGCCTTGCAGAGAAGGGGCAATGGCCAAGAGACATTCATTCTGACTTACCACGATGTCCTGAGCATGATACTTCTCATGACACTAACAGCTCAGCACACTGAGTAACCCTCTATAAATAAAAAAATAAAATAGATGAAAATCATGAAACTAAGCATCTTCAGTGCAGCTACACAAAAATATTTGAATTACAAGTACACTTTTGTAGAAAGTTTGGTGGTTACAGAACACTTGCTTGACCTGCCAGCTGGCAGAAGAGCTGTGTTTCTTCCCCAGCCTCTCCATCTGAATGCAAGAGGTCTCTTGTTGCCTATCATGGTTCTAATTTTGATGGGGGGAAAAAAACCAAAAAATTTGTGTCAATGATGCCATAGTCTAAACTATTATGAACTGTAGCTTTTTTTCAGAGCATTTCTTGATCAGTGTGGGTTGTCATAGATAATAATAGCATCTTACCACTTTTCCTCTGCACTGTGCAAGATTGCTGTCAGATTCTAAAGGCTGTCTGGTGCTTGTCGGGGTTAGCAAAGAAAATTAATTTGGTGCAGGCTAAGTGGGATAAAGATGAGCTTAGGATGCATTTTACTTGAACATTTCACCAAACTTCAGTTAAACTTTTTTAAGGCTTAAAAACCCCTGACCTACCTGTTCCAGACAATGTCCTGTCTGTCCATCCAGCAGTAGCTTTTCTCATCTTCGGGAGCAGTATTTGCTCTGCCTTCACCTCAAAAAATCTACAGATGTTTGAAGTGTTGATAGGTTTCTGTTCCCCCCGATTAAAAAACATAAAAATAAAAATAAAAATCAAGTCCTGAGCTCTGTGTTATAGCCTGTCAGTGGGCCCATCTCCAGAAGTAATTCTAAACCGTGCATCTATTTTAGCCTCATTTCCTGAGGCAATTAAATCTTATTCAGGCACATTGTCAGTCTGTCCCTCTGTGTTCACTCAAACTTTTTAAGCCCTTGTCAGTTTTTGGTAAAATCTGACAGAGAGATAGATATCTAACATATGGAATTCCTCCAGCTTTTATGAAAACAGATGGCTAATTAAGCAACCCAACTAGTGTCCAGAAGGGAAATGTTTCATCATGTGCTTAGCCCTTGAGCTCTTCAGAGAATTTACATTAAAGAAATACAAATATCCCAAATATAACAAGGATTTCCCTAGTGCCAGCAATGTGTTATACATCAGGGAGTCCAACCACAAGGCACAAACTTATTGGCATTGTTGGTCCTGCGGTTCATACTTTCTTGTTTCCGTTAAATATTTTAATGGAAACAAACAAAACTAGTTAGGAAATTGATTTAAGATTTGTATTTCCACACCAACTTTTTCTTTTACACCATTATTTTTGTATTACTCTAGTAAAAATAAGCTTGTATAAAGAAGTGAGGGGACTAATGTTGTGAACTGTCTTGCTCAGTTAGGGATAGGTTTTCTTAGTGTGAGTGTGTGTGGAAGGGGGCAGAGAGTTGTTGTTTTGGGGTTGGAATTGGCCCAGGAGTAATTCAGCTTTGACCCAGCTTTGAGCAAGAGATTGGACTAGATGATCTCAGATCCCTTCCTTGATTTTATTTTTTTTAAATAATTAATTATAATTCCTACCCTGTTATACGACTATCTTTTTCTTCTCCTCCGAATGATAAAAGCAACTGGTGTTTTTATTCCACAACCTGCTCCCTGGCCCCTTCCCACCCCCAAAACCAGCATCGTCCAGCATCTGTGCTCTCCCAGAGTACTTCCATGAAACTTGTACAGCGAGGGTACTGCAATTTAAAGGCCTTTGAGGACTGTAAAATTGTGAGATATCATTTCTGATATAGTTGCAGAGACACGTTATATCTGGCAACTACGAGCCAGCAGGAAAGAGAGGAACACTTTTTACATTGTTTTATAGCATGTAGTTTCAGTACTGATATTTGAATCACCTCATTATATTTCTGTGACTGCTCTCTTACCGATCAAGCTGCTTTCATCTGGGCCCCAGATAAGGAGATGTCAAAGATGAATTAGTTCCTGTAATTAGGTGCTGTATCTGGATGCCTGACTTGGCTGGTGGAACAATAGCTAATGCATGAAGACTGTAAAAGCGTGTACCAGTTTCAGAAACAAGTCTCTTGATAGAACTGCAAATTGTTCACCTGACAGGGAGAAGAGCAGAGCTCAGAGAGGGTATTTAGGTGTATTTCTGGGGACATCGTGCTGCACAGCTTGCGGCTGTGCTGTTTTGACAAATGAGCTACTTGAGAAAAGGGTAAGCTTTGAAGATGCTCCGTGGAGCTGGGGTCACAATTTTGCTAATCTTATTTATGTTTCTCTGACAGTAGCTATAAAATTACATCAGAAGCCATAACTTTACTTCAGTTTTGGAATGTATAATGGTGATAAGACCAAGATGATGCTCTTTATTGCCACTGAAACAAAATGAAGTTTTCAGCAGAATTACTCTTAGTGATTAAATGTTTTTGGGAGACAAGGGGCTTTTTAATTGATGAAAAATATGTTCTATTATTTCAGAGAAGGCAAATTTAGTATAAGCAGAAGAACATGGACCCCAAAGACGGGGAAATAGCCTCCCTTATTTAATAGTAATTTCCCAGTGTTTGTTAGAGTTGAACCGTATTTTTTGTCATAGATTTTATGACATGAAATACATCTTAAGCCCTCTTTCCAGGACCTAGGAGATGTTCTGCATGTTTGGTTGGGAAAGTATGGTTAAGGTAATTTTAGACTGATATGGAATTAGGGGCATAAACCCGAATTGCTGAAACCATGCAAGTTTTGAAACACATTTCACTATTTTTGAATCTTTGAAACAGAGCAATAAAAATCTGAAGAGTTTTAACCCCTATTGCCATGCTATCCTTCATCAAATAAACAGATTTCTAGCTAAAAAAGCACGAAACAGTCCCATTCCTGTTGTTCTCTGTATGTAAATCTATTGATGAAAGACAAATAAAGCTTTTTTTTGGTTGGTTTTTTTTTTTGGTGTTTTTTTTTTTGTTGGTTGGTTTGTTTTTTTTCAGTTATTTTAACAAATGTCACCCGTGTGTGTGTGTGAAATATTTTGACTATTCCCTTGCTGCCTTTACTGGAGGGAAATAAATCCATTAAGAAAGCATCTCAAAACCAGGGGACTCCTGAGAGGATATTTGTTTTAAACAAAATTATTCCTTTCAGATATTAGTGGTTTCATCAAACAATGCTTATTCTACATGCTATAAATATTCTAGCTTTGCTTCTTCAGGTCTCAGACCAGTCTCTGGAACAATGCAATTTACTTACCCACCACTGCTACCCAAAACTTATAACTCTGGATGCTATTTGGTGCCCTTGGCTGTTCTGGGAGGCTGGGTAGTAGTTCTGTGTTCCTCATGGCCTCTGCTTCAAATTGAGACTATTTTGATAGAGAAGGGAAGAAGTAGTGACATATCTGTGAAGGTGTTGTTCAGTTTCAGAAAAGAAGGCAGGAAGATTGGGCAGTGAATTTAGAGAACAGCAGCACTATCTGTACGTGCATGTTTTCCAGTGCAGACCATGTGTGACAAAGGGCTTCTGGAAAAAAGCAGTTGCCTCACTTCTTAGCTCCTTATACTCTTTGTGGGAAAACTAGTTTATTTCTCTCTCTTGTCGTCCACTGAAATAGGTAAAGTCTCCAAAAAAGCTCATGATAACTCCATCTCAGAAAAGCCCTTCTGCCCTCTTCTTTTACACACTTGCTTCCTTTGACATATTTGAGCACAGTTTACTGCTTCCGGATCTTGGTTAACCACCACTGGATCATTGTTACCTGGTGTCTTCTCTTTCCTCTGGCTCTCTGAGTGCCTCTACTTGTGCTGGATTGTGGGCTTTCCTGAATATGAACATTTTTAATTTTTTTGTTCTGTCTGCATGCTTGTGTTGTGCATGATTATATTCTATATTATAAATACATATGAATGAAATACTAATAATTAAATTGGAAGGAGCCAAAGTTAAAAAATTATTAGTAGGACTGCTTATTATCCTTCAGCTCTGTGATTTTGATTCTTTTCTCAACCTACAGAACTACCTCTGCATTAAAGCAGCCACTATATTCAAGAAATGTTTGAAAGGAAAATACTTTGGCGTAACATAGGAAAAGTGACACAAGTACTGTGAAAGGTTTGATGATGGTGCTATTCTGCAGTGTATTCATGCCTCCAAGGACCATCAGTTTCTCTGCTAAATGTTAAAACAATAAGCCTGTCACAAGAGCATGTGCAGCGCTAGCAAAAATGTTTTTCATACTTAGGTTGATGTCTTCAGAAAGTGTTGGTGTGTCTTCTGTTTACCATACTTCACTGTTTATGATGTGAGCATACAAAGATTGCACCTAAGGTTAAAAGAGACTGTTGAATGTGCAAGGTTTTTGGGTTTTTTTTTAGGCACCTTGAGAAAATTGTCTCCAGAGGTCTTCACTCTAACTTCTAGCCCCTAGTCTTCCAGGTGTGATGTTTTCAACTCTGTTTTCTGTGTATGATCCCCAGGTCCCAGCTAAGCTGGTCATTGCCAAGCAGCTGCAAGAGAGGAAGGGTGTTGAAGGTGTCAGAGGAGGACTTGGAGCCAGAGGGAAGAGAACAGGGATGATAAGGAGGGACCCCACAATGTCCGGCCATTGCACCTGAGTTTGATTTCCCACAAGGGCCAGCTGTGAGGATCAGTTTTGTGGTATGGCTGTCCATGACTCTGTTTATTCCCTCTGTGCCACCTTGTGCACATGGTGACCGAGCATGGGTGTCCATTTGCTGTAAGCAACCATGAGAGCTTGTCACGTGGACTGCTAACGAGAACAGTGTCTGGGGGAAGAGTAGTTGGGGCAGAGTGTGGCTCAGCCCTGGGAACAGAGAGGATAACTAAACTGAAGGGAAGGCTGCAATCTGGAAAATCAGGCTTTTGTTCCAAAGAGGTTCTCAGAAACATTCACATTAATGCCATTAGTTTACTAGTGGCTCTTGTTAGTCAAAGGCAGCTGTGTTTTCTGTGCTGTAGAGAGCTACAACTTAGTATTACGCTTCTGTTTGAGGAGACAGGGTCCCAAAAGGTAGCTTCTAGGTATTACCAGACTAGATCACCTGGGACTCACCTGATAGTGTTGTTTTTCCAGGACAACCGTAGACAAAGTGGCCTTGAAGCCTGAGAGTGGATATTTTAAAAAATTTGTCGAAGTTTGCTGTCTTAAGTGTTACTGTTCTGGTGATCCTTGCAGTGCTCTGTCTCTCTGTAGTTCTTTTGAAGCTTCTAATCTCAGTGATACCTTAGGATAATGAGTTTCACAGTTTAATTGCACTGTGTAAAAGCGGTATTTTTGTTTATCAAGTGTCATTCACTCAAAGTGACGTTTTAACATTTCAATTGCATACTGAAGAACAGAAGATACTAATGCAAAAATACTTTAAATTGGCTAATGTGATCTAGAAGTCAGGAGATCAAGCCTCTGCAGGTACACATATTAGCATCTTCTAAAGTATTATTTAGGAAAATTTACTTTTATTTGAAATTCTGCAGAAAATGCTTTAGCCAGTGTCTGATTTCTTCTAATTAATTTAACTAATGACA
Source organism: Falco cherrug (assembly GCF_023634085.1). NCBI lineage: Eukaryota > Metazoa > Chordata > Aves > Falconiformes > Falconidae > Falco > Falco cherrug. The sequence goes on from NC_073711.1 coordinate 13,694,801, forward strand.
GCACAACAGTGCCTGTAGGATAGAATAATGCAAGTGTCTTCCAGCAACTGGTACCTGTGCCTTGCTTCAGTAGCATGAATTGATCATGACTTTTTTGGCATCAGTAGAATTGCAACTCCTGTGTAAAATCAAAGAGTAGAAAGTTGAGTTGCTCTGTTACTGCTTTGTTTTTTTAAATTTTGTTTTACTAGCCTGATTCCTGAACAATCCAGGGCCAGTTCTCTGCCATTTTTGGTCCCTGTGTCAAAGGCACCCCCCCCGCCAAAAAAAAAAAAAAAGGTATGAAAGTGAAAGCTGTTTCCTTTAAATGTATAAACCCTTGATTTGGACTCTGTATAGCTTTGAAGAAAAAAGGCTTTAGTGCATGTATGTATGTTGTTCTAGGTTACTCTCCTTTTTTGGGATTTAATTAAGTAATTACATTAGCCACAGGTCTCCTGACTTCCATTTCTGCCTCTGTCTTTTTTGCATCTAGGTAACAATAGTGAAGAATAATAAAAAAAAACCCAAACCATAATTAATTGCCACAAATTTTCGACATGTTTATGGTAGGATAAACAGATCAAGACAGTAATAATTTATCTTTGTTTTTTTGTTTGGTGGTGAGGTGTTTTTTTTTCCCCCTTGTCAAATAGCTATTAGCATCCTTGAGTTTGATTCTTTTGTAGATTTCTTACTGCCTGTGAGATTATTTTTTTTCAGGGTTTTTTTTTCATCTTCTATTCTGACATGCAGTAGTGCAGAAGAATGGGTTAGACTTAATCCTAGTTGTTTTCGCAGTTTGAACTGAACATACATGCACGGAGTAACTGCAAAATGTTATGATGCTGAGACTCCTCCTGCCAGGATGGCTATTTTAAAACACGAGCCATAATGGCAACATGGGCATCAAACAGACGGGGAAAGAGAATTTCCCGTGAAGTTCGCATCATCATGTATTTTGCTCTTAACCTGCCTACATGAAATACTTAGTTTTTCTGTGAGATCTGCAAGATGAGCCTTGTCAGCTCTGAAATTTCCACCTTTAAGAAAGTTTATGAGAGGCCATTTCTTCGCACCCGATTAACAATTCTGTTACCTCAGACTACTCGTTTTGCTTCTAATGTTTATGTAAATCAAGAGTACACGGGAGCCAGAAACCAGTTTATCATCATTACTGTGCTGTACGGCTGCCTGAACATACAGAGCGGACAAACAGTCACTGCCTGGGGACAAGTTTTCACATAATTTTAGAAATACAGTTTTAAGGCACCGGAGTCGGTAGCTGTGAGGATTCTAAAACTAGCCTCCCTGCAAAACCACCCCAAAATTCCTATAAGGTTAGGAGCTCTATAGAGTAACTTGAAAAATTAATTTTCATTATAGATGTGAACTGACTGGTCTAAATAACTGTTAATACCCAGAACCAGAGATAGATTATACAATATTTTTTAAATAGGAAAAGCAGTTATACAGGCAGTACTGTTGTTCTTAGTGGGCTTTTTTCCATGGAGCTTCTTATTAAAATAATATAAAAGATAATTTTACCATGGAAAGCCAATAGCTTAAAAAAACAAAACCAAAACAACCAAAAAAAGCCCCACCCCACATACCATTGCCCCAACCCATATATTCAGTATCTTCAAAATAATTTCAATTAAAATTTAGATTTAAAAGTATTGTGTATAGGTTCTCAGAAAACATTTAAAACATAGTATCAGTAGCTTTTTCTTCCACACAATTTCACTTACACCATAAGAAAACCAGCAATTTTTAAATGGAGAAGTCTTCCTGCTGAAGGATGGTGGTGTTTGACTCTCCTGACTACTCTTTTGCTGGTACTGCCTGTCATGCTTCTGTGTCCATCTCTTAGATCCCTGGTGTTTTATCTGTCTTGAGTACTTCTGTATTGCTATATACCGCATCTTTTACAATCCCTTCTCAGGCTAAGATTTTTCATAGTTATTTATGTATCAGACTGAAAAAACGGTACCTACATCATATATGTTGCCTGGGTTTATTCTAAATGATTTATGTAGGGCTGCTTGGAGCTGCTGATATTCATAGACTAATTTGATGTCCTGTTTTCTTGTTTTGTTGCGTGACCCTCAGGAGAAGGGCCATGAGATAAGAGTCAATATTTTTTGGCTTAAATGTTATGGCCAATTACCTCTTCTGCAAAGTGTATTTGTGATAATACTCCACCTTACACAGATGGAAGTAAGTACTTTTTGGTCTTGCATCACCTGACCTACAGCATCTTTTTATGGCAGTGATTTTTATGGCATTTTACTCACCTGAAGCTCAAAAATAGAATATTAATGACATAAATGTAATTTTCAGAGACTGGTGCCCTCAGTGTCAAGCCTTATGTCATCGTTGCAGCAGAACAGCAAAAAATGGAAACCTGCCAAAGTGAATTCATCATTTGTTCTTTATATATTAAAAAAATTTCTTAATCGCCTGACAGTTTCTTTCTGCCTCGGTAGAATCCACGTCTGTCCTTCAAATATCCCAGTGTAGTAACTTTCAGGGCTATTGGCTTTTTACTTTTGTAGTTTAGTCTCAGGTGAACAAGGAACTTAAGTCTTCTCCAGTCCTTAAAGCAAGAACTACATTAGAAACCATTAAAAAAAAACCCCTTAGAATAATGTCTCTGTTGGTGTATTGCAGAACTGTTGTGAGTGAGGAACCCCTGAGCTGAAGGCATTGATGGCTCTGGAGTTTGCCTGTTGTAAAATGCGTGTATACCTCGTGCACGTTGCCCTTCAGTGGTTGTGTTACAGTGACAAAGAGATGATGCTCTTGGGTTGTTTGATGCTATATAGAGAAGGTGCACAATACATGTTTTCTTGTTGTTCAGGTGCTGTGCTAGTTTCAGCTCAGCTGCAGGCTCTAATGTGACTTTGGACACACCAGTTCGTCTGTTCCTTCATGCCCTGTCTGTAATGCCTGCTTTTCTGTCTTTCTCTGCTTATTTCAGTTTCACTTACTGTGGGGAGGTGGCATCATCTTGCTTTGCGTGAATATCAGAGTAGGGTTTTGGTCTCACTTATGACCCTAGCTGCCATTATGGAGTGGTAAGAAGTACAGTCTCTGTTGCAAGCGCTTAGCCGCCCCCCTCCCAGTCTCGTCATCAAATTTTTGAAAACGTATCAAAGGAAATCAGGAGGGTATCAACTGGTTAGTAACCATTAAATATTGGGGGCTATGATGGATTCTCTTTTAGTATGTGTTTTTAAAAGGATTTTTTGGAAATAATCTCATTCTTGAGGGAGTTTGCTCAGGAAGTGGGATGCTTTTCATGGGTTGCAGAAGCTGAGGCCAAGAGCTGATGGTGGTGCCTTTTGGATCTGTGCCCTGGGAGTTGGCGTGCATGGCAGCAGCAGAGGTTGGATAGAAGGGATTATTTAGCAGCGGTTGCTCACATATGCTGCCACAAATATGGGCTCAATTCAGTGCTGCAGCAAATTCTGCTGTGTTAATCCACCTAGCTGTCCTGAGCATCAGAGTTTTGGGGGTAAATGCGATCTGGAGATGACTTGGCACATTTCCTGAGGCATGTGAAACCCCCAGTTTGCTGCACCCAAAGCACTATGTTAAAGAACTAGTATTAAGGTTCCTAATTTAAGCACTTAAAATTTAGTAAATGCCTCCCCCTTGTGCATGTCCATTAGGATACAGCTTGTATTGTGTGGTCTCCTGCTGTGTTTTGCAGAAGGGCAGTCTCACTCCTTACTCGGGAATGCTCAACTTCATCTGGGGCTGAACTGGGGTTTTGCAGGAGTCTGTGGCTGCTGCTCCGGAGTTTCTGCTGTTGCAGAACACTGGAGGCATCGATGACTGTGGAGTTACAGGAGGAAAAGAGGATCTCAAACATCTCCTTCTAATCCAAGTTGTATGTTTTTAGTGGCAGTGAGATTTCATGGAGAGATTGAGATCTAGGGAGCTGACTCAGCTGGTGTTTGGGGAGTTTTAAAAATATGGAGAGGAAGAGCATATCTCGGCTCTTTTTTCCTTCTTTTTTTCTGGTAGTATATGGCACTTTACAGTGTCTGGGTAGAATACTTCTGTTTATCTGGAATAGTCTTTTATCAGAAGGATACTACCAATACCTGAAGAAGGTCCTTGAAACCAGACCATATTACTGACAGAACAGCCATATTTCTTGAATCCCATAAATCTCTTTAATAGCTGTGAATGCTCAAGGCAAATGTGATTTGAAGACAGATCTAAGCAAGGCAAGCTCACCAGAGCCCTCGTGGATCAGCAATGGATACCTGTATTTTCAGGGACAGCTAAATATATCCAAACAATTTTGTTGTTTAAGAAAATCCTTGCTTTTCTGCTGAAAGCATGTTTAAGTAATTCTTGTGACAGCCCTTTAAAACACACTAACCTTTAGTTAGAGCTGAGAGGGCCCGAGAGTTTCTCAAATCCACTTTGGGTATAAAAAAGGCTGCTGAGTAAAACCCACCTGCTCTTCACCAGCCACTCTTAGCTGTGACCTGTGTGATAATTTGTCATAAAAATGGGGCAGAGCAGAGTTTCCTTTTTTAGTTTTTGTTCTTATAGTTAAATGAAAACTCTCGGAACTGCTTTTCACTTGCAGAGGAGAGAGACAAACTAAATTTTGTTTGAAAGAAAAAAGCATCTGGTGTGTTTGAGTAGAGAATGAGAGTAATATTTTCTTTTTGTTGTTATTGTCTAGCTAGAGAAAGGTATTTCTTGTTGCAGCTGTTTCCAAGGAAGAGCAAGTTTCCATTACTTGCTCATAATTTCTATTACTTTTCTGTGACCTGTTTGCACTTCCAAATGCTTAAAGGTATGTTGGAGATCTTTGGTTCTCAGGGCTGAAACTTCTGCATACCTATTGTACACACATAATCTGAAACTTAGACACGTTGATAGAAAAATGTATTCTGAAATATAGATGTACTTTTTACAGCAATGTTTTAATTTATAGAGTATGCATTCAAGTGTTAAAGATACTTCATTTTTAAGACATATTTCATATACCGTTGAAACACTTTTCTTGTATCTGAAAACGTCACTACAGTCAAAATGAACACAATTTAAATTCCAGAGTACTTAATATCATTACATAAATAGAAACTTCCAAACACCATTGAGTTTATATTTATTCCATTTTCCTGAGGATTGCATTCACTGCATTAAAGCTTCACAGAAGAAATCAATCAGGTTTAGCATTTACAAAGATTCTTTTTTATTTAGCTTTGTTTTCAATGTGACATTAAAAAAATACTTAGTTTCTTAGCTGCTTTGTAAAAGCTGTTGTGTTTTCTCACTGTGATCTTTTCACAAAGACCAGTTGGGAAGGACAAGAATTAAATTGAGGTACTGGACTTTCAAAAATACAGGACAGACTTAATTACATCCCCTTGAGCTGTCCCTATCCCTTGCATGCACTTCTACTTTCCTGGAGTGCGTAAAACCAGAAAAAATACATTAATGTGCCTGTACCAGTACACACGTGTGCTTAAACAGTCATTTATAGTGGTGCCTCTTGTAGCTTAAACATGAATTTTAACTCTGTATCTAGCCTATTAATGGGGAAAGAGGCATTTCATATAGCTATTAACTTCTCTAATACATGGTGATGCTGTGGAATTTGCATAGCAAGCTGATCAGGGCCATTTTGCAACAGATTTATCTATTCCTATCCCATCCCCTCCACTTCATTTTTTTGCTTCTGTGGGGCATTTAGTCTGTTCAGAGCTAAAGAACTGCATAAATTAGGAGAAAGGAACCTTGACGAGAAGCTACATCTCTTAGCCTAAAGAATTGCATAAATTAGGAAAAAGGAACCTTGATGAGAAGCTACATCTCTTAGCCTAAAGAATTGCATAAATTAGGAAAAAGGAACCTTGATGAGAAGCTACATCTCTTAGCCATGTATCAGACAAGATGGTGTTGCCAGATCTTGTCAGCAGATAGGAGGGGCATCAGTACAAAAATAAGTCTTTGTACCATTTGACTTCTGTGTTAAAAAGTATTTATGCAAGAATTAAGCTTCTGCTGCAGTGAACAGAGCTGATGTCTGTGTTTCCATTTATTCAAAAGGGAACTTCTTGTAATGCTCGTATCCTTGGGGGAGAGCAAGTGAGAGTCACCAGCAGCAATTCTCCTGCCTTTAGCATTGGGCTAGTTACATTCTTGGGAAAAACTCTAATTGCCACATAAATCATTCCAGTTGGAGTTTAGTCCAACTGCAGTTAGAAGCCTGATGACTTTGTCCTGACCTTTAGTAGATTCAGATATGTATATATTTCTAATAAAATAAAAAAGATGCCCATATAGGCTTTCGGCTGCCTAATATATAATTCCTATGTCAATAGAACCCGGAAGCACTACATTATTAAAAGGGCTCTAATCTATTTTTCAGATAAATGGAATTTTTGTGTGTGTCGTCCCCCCCCCCAGCCTGAAAGCTCATCAGTAATAACCATCAGCACTGATATTTTATAGCTCACCTTGACTGAGAACAATAAATTCCATGACTGTTTGAAGGTCTGTAAATATGATGCAAATTTGTCAGAAAATTATTTTTCTAAGCATTACAGAATTGCCTTACTGTTCTCTTTGGATGAAATCTTTCAAATATGTTATATAAAATATCTTCATGATGTAATTGGGTATGAAATAATAGAAATGAGTGAATATCACTCTTTCTGGGATTCACTTTTGCTAAAACTCAGTAACTCATAGCTAGAACAGGCTTTACAATATCTTTTTAATCATGGTCTACTAGCACCTTTAGCTTAGATGCTGCAAAATGTACCTTTCTGCATCCTGTTCAATCACTTTCTCAAACTGTTATCCTAAATGTTACACTTATAAAAGCAGAAGAGAATTTTCACTAGTTCATCTGTGCCTTTCTATTTTGGTAGGCCTATAGCTTTACTTACAATCCCATTCTTTTCTGTAGTTTTACAAATGTGTTTTGTTACTTGTTTTGCCACTTTTGGTGTTCTGGTTCCGATATATATGGTTTTCAGTGCTAAAATGATAGGTTTCAATTGATTGGCGTGCAGCACTAAAGAGCTAAGTGATAAGTTGCCCACTTTTTAGAAGGACTTTCATAATGTCCCTTCAATGCCATTGTTTTTTGATATGATGAAGCATTGTTCTTCCATCCTCTACAACAACAGGACCTGATACAACAGTTTCTGTCACTTTGTGAAAAACTATGGCTATATTTTGTGAGATTTCCTTCCCTGAAGACATGCTGAGATCTATTTTGTTGGGCAGCCAGACAGCTGGCTTTTATTTTTGTTCGTGGTCTCTACTGTGTATGTTTTTTAAGGTAGAGTGATACAGATTTCTGATAAATCTTTGTGCAGTGAGGAATACATTTTACTTTTGGATATAAAAGCCCCTATCTGTTCTGTTTAAAGCACAGCAGAATTTAATTTTGTATCGGAAACAGCGTGACCAGCAGGTCTAGGGAAGGGATCATCTCCCTGTACTCAACACTGGTGAGGCTGCACCTCAAATACTGGGTTCGGTTTTGGGCCCCTCACTACAAAAAAGACATAAAGGGACTGGAGTGTGTCGAAAGAAGAGCAACAGTGCTGGTGAAGTGTCTAGAGAACAAGTTTTATGAGAGAACTGGTGGTGTTCAGCCTGGAGAAAAAAAGGCTCAGGGGAGACCTGATCATTCCCTACAAACAGCTGAAAGGAGGTTGTAGTAATGTGGGTGTCAAGTCTTTTTTCCCAAGTAACAAGTGATAGAGGAGATGGCCTCTAGTTGCATCAGTGGAAGTTTAGATTTGATATTAGGAAAATATCTTCACTGGAAGGGTTATCAAGCATTGGAACAGGCTGCCCAGGGAAGCGGTTGAGTCTCCATCTCTGGAGGTATGTAAAAAATGTGTAGATGGGGACATGGTTTAGTGGTGGACTGGGCAGTGTGTGCCAGGTTTATCTAGGATAGAATTGATTTTCTTCATGGTCGTTAGAATGGGGCTATGTTTTGGATCTGTGCTGAAAACAGTGTTGTAATTCAGAATGTTGTTAACCTGTTACTTTGGAGAGTCAAATCTCAGTGGTGTGTCCTGACAAATGTTACACATAGGAGAGCTCTGGAAAAGCAGGTGGAAGAGCTGGTTTCCATCTCAATACCCTTCCAGCAGCTCATGCAGTCCATAACTTCTTTGCTGCCCTGGATGCCAGGACTGGCGAACCTGTGTTGGACAGAAAAATCCCTGTTCTCTGTAAATGGGTGAAGTATGGCAACAGCTATGTTCTTTGATTAAGATGTTGAGCAATATGAAAGACTGGGAGTAGTAAGAATAGTCTAGATGTACGTGTATGGTTGCTACACAGGAAGATGTGGTAATGAAAACTCACTTTTAAATTTAAGTTGTAAGATCAAGCTTTAGAAAATGACCAAATATTTTTGCTTTTGTTTACATAAATGTTATAATGTACCATTTAACTCAAACCAAAGATTTCTGTTGCTTAGTTTGTTTTTAATATTTTTTCATTTTTTAAAACCTTCCCAGTACAATCTTGTTGCAAAGTTGCTGTAGCAGGATATGTCTCATAAAGAAACTATTTCCAAGATAAGAACTTGGTTATCCAAGATATTCCAAGGCAAGAATAAGGTTATCTTGCAGTTTAGCATTTTGCTTGCTACTACAGCAACAATGACCTGTCTTGTCTTGTTAGCTTAGTGACTTGATGCTTAATGTAATTTTTTTTCTTGTGGCAGAGAAAGAACAGCTTAGTTACAATCTCTCCTGCTCCAGGTTTTGGTAGACACTGCCATATTGTTCACTGGACACTAATTTAAAAAACAATATCTATTGGAGTTGTATGCTCTGTGCCCCTGTGGACAGAGCCACTGCTTGGTTTTGCTATTTCTATAGTTTTACTAATGTTACCAGTGAAAAGTATGTTCATAGGCAGCTCTGCTCCTCATTTCTAGAAATAACAAGCTTCTTTTCCCCACTTAGGAGTTGGAGCTGTTACACTGCCTCTCTGGTAAGATTCTGCGGTCTGAGAAGAGCTGCAGTCAATAGATGTGACAATAAATAAGTGAGGAAGAAACAGGTAGGGAGGAAGCAGGCCGCTGGTCTTACGTGTTTTCCTGCTTCTAGGTAACAGTTTTGCCTCTCTATAGTAGACTTTTGGATGGGGCTGATTGCACTGGTGCCTGTTTTCACTGTTGGTCTGCTCCATGCAGCACTCTGGTGGCTGGGCAACGAGATGCTCCCCACGCTGGCTGCTGGCTGGGCTGCCCCAGACATGCTGCCAAACGGTGCAACTGCATTTCGGTTTAGCATGCTGATAGTTTTAGTTTTGGCACAAAAAGAAATGCCTGTGCAAAGGCTGTGGCTTATAGGTACAAATGCTTAGCTTTCTGGAGTCCTGCAAATGATCTGAAACCAGGGTAATTGTACTGACAGATCCTTCTCTTAAAACGTGCAGTAGAGCAAAGTGTATCCATTGTTTTATACTGGTTTATTTTTTCTGACCTTATTTCTCAGCTGCATTTATCTTCTACGCTCTTCATTTTTATAGAGTGGTACCGTCACCATGTATTTTATAGCAGATATCTGCTTCTGGCCATTTCAAGACAAAACTCTGCCAGGACTTATGACATGTCCTGCACTGCTGTGCTTAGGGCGTACAGGGAGCAGCTGCTGCTTGTTTGGGAATGGAGGAGGAACGCTCATCTGACAGAAAACCATCTCTCATGCCCAATGAGCACATGCTGGCCTGGGTCGGTTTGTGGGCTGGAGTGTGTTCCTGCACCCAGGCTCCTCCACTGCACAGGGCTGTTGGGAGCCACAGCTGGTGGACGTGGGGCACAGCTGTACTCAGGCTGCTGTTGCAGTCCTGAATGGCCTTTGAGTTGGAAGAGAACAGGCTGCTGCCCAAGCAAGATGTCTTGGAGAGCAAATGCCGCCTCAGAAGTGTTAAGCCGTTAGTGTGGTGAGCAGTAACAGTTTGTCTGGTTCGTTGTATTAAGTCCTGATGCCCCTGGGGATTAAGAAGGAAACGATTTGTATGCCATGAGGCATCAAAACTTTCTCCTGTGCTTCAGCAGATTGTCCTCTGCCTTCTGGCCTAGCCTGGCCTTGCTGGCAGCAGGGTTAACTTGCTTTACATACGCTAGGTAAGTGCTAGCAGAGGTTTGCTGTTTCAGAAATAACATGTTTTGGGGGATTCCAAGGCAGCCACCTGTATTTTCAGTATCAAGTTGTGAGTTATGATGTAGTAATACCTGCCTAATAACGGTAATCTGTCTAGGCTTTATATACGTTAATATTTACCTTCCTTACGTGTGGTGATTTGATTTCCTGATAAATATTCTAGTGCTGAGTGACTAAATGATTCTGACTGCAGGAGGATGCTGTCACACCACTTCCCAAAGCCTAACCCTTGAGAGAAACTTCGCTAACACGGACGAGCATCTCGCTGAATGGCAATCTGCGCTAGCAGATGCAAGTGAGATTTTAGCAAAGGGTGCTTGAAGGGGCTTTTCTCTTTCCTTGTCTGTTTTCAGTGACAGATACTAGAGCTCTTGGACTCCCTGACCATCCTCAGGGACCTGGCCTGTCACAGCGTGCGTTGAGGTTGTCCTCTGAGAGCTGACTTCCACCAAGTGTGGGAGTGTGCAGCCCTCCAGCCCCATGTCGGTACAGGCTCTGCTTCTGTCACAGCTTTCCTGATAATGAGCCCGTGCTGCTGAGCTGGATCTTTTTTCCTTTGAGTGCTCCAGTATCTTCAGCAGCTGAAGAGAGCAAGTTTCAATAAAGCACATTAATGGTATTGTTAGCCAGGGCAGGTCTAGCCAGCGTGTTCATTAATCAGCTCTGAGGTTTTCTAGGGCCCCCTAAAATTTCTTCCTGATTAATAGTGGAAATGGGAGCTCAAGGGGCTCTCCTAAGAGAGCAGGATTGCTTTTCCTAAAGTACGTGGAGGTCATTGGTTTCCTGATCCAAAGTTTCACGGAATGGCATGAATCATTCCAGGGATTCCAGGGGGACTCCTTAGCTCTTGTGTTTGCAACTTTAGTGTGTTGCCTCTGTTAATCAAACAAAAAAAATTATCATTTTTATTTTTAAGGACTCACAAGACAAGTATCTCAAAACCTCACATCATAAATTCAACTGATTTGTGACACTTGTAAATTAATCATCAATCCAATTTCTTTTGTGAATTTAAATGTGTTTGCAGTGCTGTGTGCCCATTTTCTGTACTGTGTGTTTTTAGATCAGAAGTACTTACTTTCCGTGTAACTGATGCTCATTATATTCTTCTCTCTCTGCTGACCGTACTTGTCTATCAGTGAAGAATCAGAATGAGGAAGTTGAGATGGTTGTGGTGCCACAGGCTATTTTGCTGTTCTCACCACCCACCCTATAACTCCTTCACCTCTGTTGATATCAGTTATTTTGCCAGCTGCAACTTAAAATTTCTGACAGTACTGCAAGTGGATTTTTTTTCCTTTTGCACACCTGCTATTACAGGCCTTTAGGACATGTTTGGGAAGATGATGAAAAACAAACCTGGACAACTAGTGTAAAGGAAACTTGTGAGCAGATGTTCACAAGATCTTGGAGATTCATAACAAGAGTGCCAGAGTTTAGAAAGCATTTGCTGCTCTCCTACCAAAAAAGATAAAACAAACGTGTTGATTAAACAGCATTGTACTATTACAACATGGCAATCAACCCAAAGGCACAGTTAATCAGTGCCATGTACTGCGCCATAATCATTCCAGCAGGATGTTTATATGTCTGTAACCCTGTCACATCTGAAGAATGATACTTCCCTCAGAAGTCTGAGAGTACCATGATCCTTGTTTGAGGATATCTGGGATGACTGTGGTCAATTAATAGAACAAAACAAACAAAAAACCTGATAAATCTGAGACAGAATATAGACTATTCCTTATGAAAGGCCTTATAGCTCTGCAAATTTTGCAAGCGTTTAGGGACAGATACAGCATTTTTAATCAGAACAGTGCATCTGCTTTTACTGAAATTTCTTCCAATGAAATTAATTCATACATGTATGAACATGTTTGCAAGTTCTGAAGGTCTTGGGGACTGCATGTACAGCGGAACGCTTGCATCACCATCTAGCATCTTGTCTCCATGTAAAAATTCTGCTATACAAACTGCCAAATAAGATGTATAGTGTTTGCTTTGGGTGAGTGGCAGTTTCTATTCTACCCTGAGAGCAAAATTCCAGCATCATGCAAGAAAGGGAGGGGATTGCATAGCAAATTAGCATTTGAAATGCAGTGATTTGTGAGTCACTTTACCACAAGGCAGTCCTAATAAAATAACTTGCTTCTTTTAAACTATTTGTACCAAAGGATCCAAGCTGTGAGATGCATGTCATATATAGTACATCTCACAAAACTGAGTTTGATCTACTTGACCTTTTCCATAAAACAGTTCTTCACAGAGCATTTGCTTTTAATTACAATCCAAGTCACAATGAAGAGTCAGTAAACCTCATCTGCTTTCTCTGGTGCTCCCTCATAGCACAAAATAAATAAGTTCATTTCTAATTTGTTTTTGACTTGGAGACACGAAGGTGTGATAATATGTCTTGGAGAAGTTTTAAAAAACATTTCAGTTGAGAGTCAAATTATGAATCAATTAGAAGATCCTTTCCAGTTTTATATACACACCTGCTGCGTATACTATTTCCTTTATCATATAAACCAGAGTAAATGTTATGACTGGATTAATGCTCCTGTGCTTTAGTTGAAACCAACAAACTACAAATTGTGCTTGGGGACAACAGTGAAAATAATTTTGAGCAGCACGGAAACTTCTTGTTCTGCATGCAAATAACCCTGTACTACTTAGTGAAAAGTACATAGGCAGCAAATGTCCAGGTCCAGGGAAACCAGAGACAGAAGGTGTCTATGGGGATGTGGGCAGTACTCAGGGTTACAAGGCTGCTTGGGAATCCAACCTTTAATTTTTCAGCCTGCTTCTGCACTGGCTTGCCTTTGTAATGTGCCATAAAAATCTGTTGGCGTAGTGACTGTTTTCCTTGGGGCCAGTGTCTTGTGAGTCTCAGTTTTATCTTTTCCCAGACTTCCACACCCTGGATTTTGGATGTATGGGTTCCTAAGTCATCTATGGCACTAGGATGATGTGAATTCAGATTGGCCACAGCCCAGAAGCCTTGGGCTTCTTATACCTGTGTTTAAAACTAATTCATGGCTCTTTGCTTGCAGCAGAGAAAGACCAGGGCAAATCCAGAGTAGGTATCTGGGAATGTTGCAGAACAGTCAGAAGTTTCCTGCCTGTGCCAGAAGTGGAAGGATGTGACTTCACTACGTGCTGGTTTCAAGAGAGGAGCATCCTAGTTTTCCTTCAGACAGGGTGTTCCCAAACTCAGGAGCTGTAGGTTATTTGAAAATCTACATAAGTATCCCAGAAATTTGCAGTTCTTTGCCAGCACATGAAACTTGTCATAGAGCCAAGGGCGGCTGCTGCTGCCATCACTGTTCTGCCAGCAGCAGCACCCAACTGGGAATCCGTTCTGCAGAGACGTCTCCTCTGGTCCATGCCATGGCATGCTTTTGTCTTTGGAGACAATGGAAGCAGATTCTGACCTTATCTGCAAGTATGGCTACTGCTGAGTGATTGAGATTGATAATAAGAGCCTGACATCTTTTCATGGTTAATTAGTTTAAAATGAGAATAGCTCTTGTATTCACTGCTGACTATCAGAGACAAAAATTACAAGGGTGCTTTGTATGAACAATCCATACCCTGTTCACTTGGGCTGGTGCTGGTACCCAGCTAAATGTTTCAGAAAAGACTATTCGCTTTTCATGATGATCGTAAAAATAGATTAATGGGAGAGTTCTCTTCAAAGGGTAAAAGGACAGCGGGCTCCTCTGAGCAGTGCTTGTCAGGTAAGTGCACGTACTGAGTGGAGAATGGTGCACACGGACTGGGGGTCAGTGCCATCCTAGCTTTGTGATCTGAAGACGGCCTTTCCAGAAGTCATACTGCAGTGCCTTGGCAACTCCTGGGTAAATCACATCTGTGTAATGGGTAAAGCCCTTTTTTTTTTTTTTCTTAATTAGATGAATGCTACATTAGGGCTGCCAAATTTCAGGGGAGAAACAAACTTTAACTGTGCAAAACAACAGATCATAGACCCTTTACCCACAAAGGGAAAGGAAATAAAGCACAAAATCTAAAACAGAACGATGCAGTTTTCTATCCAGTCATGCATGCTTCCTATTACCTAATTACTGAGATGAAGATATTAAAGCATGCAAAAGAAGTGAGCTTCAGTATGTGCAATTATACATTTGTGAAGGAAATCATCCTTGGGAAGTTGCACTTAGGATCTGTGTAGCAGCATATTTTGACCAGTTGCTAATAAGTGTTCCAATATTGGCATGAAATTAATGTAGGCTAGCTAATAAGAATATATTTTCCATTCCCTGAATTGCTTCTCATATGGTTCCTGTGCGCGGTGAATCTATTTATAATGCTGTTAAAGGACTCTCTAAAATGAGATATTCTAGAAGAGCAAGTTTTGGTGCCAAGGGTTCCTGGTAATAGAAGTAACTTCTGATAGAAATGCCATTTTACACTGAAACAGGTCTTTTACATTATGTAAACAGCACCACAGAGGGTCAGCAGTTTTAGTTGTCTATAAAACTGAAACAAAACTGTCAACATTTTTTATTATTGTCCAGCCTGCTGAAGGTGCAGGCATATGAGCTGTGATCATTCAGGCATATTGATTCACCCTGTATTTGTGCAAGAAAAAGCTGATGCTGGGGTGGCAAGATGCCTGGCTGCTGCCTTGGAGAGCTGAAAATTTCTTGGGATACCTGGGGGTTAGTGTAGCTGCTACTGTGTTGCTCCGTCTTGGCTTGGTGTAACATGAGGGTGAGTGCCCTGAGCAGCAAGTGGACGTGTGTTTGGTATCATACATGTCCCTGCTGATGTGTTGCACAGTGTGCTCTCTTTGCATACCAGGTGGTGCTTACCCTAGCTGAACTTTTAGCCCCCCCTTACAAAATTCCTTGTTATTAGCTAAATCTTGCTACAGCAGCTTCTCACAGAGAAGTCACAGACTTGCTGACAGTTACCTTCTAACATGGCATTACATTTTCCAGGTGTTTTGTTAAATATGGCCAAAAGCCAGAGGCAATGGATGCCTTTTTCTATTGTTGAGCCAATTTCAGCCCTCTTCAGGTCTTCACAAAAGACATGCTCCTTAAATTGTGCTCCTCACACAATTGAGTTGTATCCTCAAAAAATCCCTGCGTTTTGATTTAATCTAGCTTTGGGAAGCCTCTGAAAAAAGGAGGACCCATGATATCTTTGCACAGAATAAAGTGAGATGGCTAGGGACCATTGTCATTTGAGAAATGAAGAAAAGGAAATGTTTGCTTGCAATTCTTTACTCTGAAAGATTCTGGGGTTTGGCTCTTCCAGATAATGAGAGATTTGGGAAAGATCCAGAGATTTATAGCCATCAGAGATGGCTTCACATTTTTTCCGCACATGTTGTGTCTCTGATTTCGCCTAAGCCATTATGACAAAAACTAAAAGGGTTTGCAGAAAAAACCTGAAACATTTAGGGACAGGAAAGGCAAACTTCCTGCAGATTTATTTTCCCTGCATCCGCATTTGTGTTTGCTTTTCCTGGGAAAGAAATACAGGTGAGAGCAAGTGGAGAAGCTTATGTTTTTTAAGCATCTCTGAGTTCAATTTCTTTGTGTGTATGCGAGTTGTTTGTTTGGTTTGCTTTTTGAAGAGAAGGGGCATAATCTCTACCAGTTATTAAAAATCTACCATGCACTGGTCTTCAGCCTATCTGATGTTCTGGGTAGCTAAAACCCAAAGGTGTCATTTTGATTAGAGTAACTTTGAAAGGAGTCCATGAGACGTATTTTCTCCAATTGTGAATTACGTCCACTGTTCTCTCAATTTCCTCCTTGGTTGCAGAACAGGCTGGGATACAAAACCTTGTATATCAAACAAACAGTTTGATACACGTCTTTCAAGTAGTTCTATTCCCTTCCACTGATACCATGGTTGGATTTGACCCATGTTTCAGTTTTAAGAGAAATCTTGTTTTGACTCCATCATAAAATGTCAACTGGTAGATGATGAATGAGCCTTCAAGTTCTTCATTAATAACGTAAATAAATAAATAGGAAAGGTCAAGGGTTTTGTGGGTTTTTTGTCTTTTTTTTTTTTTTTTAAGGATAGTCTTAAGAGAGTTCTCCATGTGTTGGTATCAAGAGTTGACAAACAGAGAATTTCAGAGCTGTTTTTTGGAAGAGATCTAGGAACACTTAAATCCATTTGTTATGTATTAAAATATACCTGTTCACAACAGAGTATAATTGATTAAAAATAAAGGGTCTTTTTGTTTCTGTATTGTTTTATGAACAAACATGATTCAATGTGAAGTACCTGTGCTGGAGGAAGGAATGACTTAGCATTTGAACAGAATCCTGAAAAATGTACTCTGAAACCCTGTCCTCTGATGTCCTTTCCCTGACTGCTGATCTTAACTGTAGAGAGAAGAGGATCCTTTAAAAATACTTTATTTCTCAGACTACAAAGAGACTTCTGAATACAATAAAAAACTTCATTAAGACCTGAACTTATAGAAGATTGTGTCTCTGCTGATCAAGTTAGGATTTTTTAAAGTATGACAGCAGTTCATTGTATAAAGTAGCAATGTCTCTTTATATCCTTTTCAGTGAGGCTTTGGTATCATCCCTGAAAGCTGGAAGAAAAAACCACGAATTGGTGGAGATAAGCAATCCTTTTTCTGCAGCTCCACAGTGTCCTGACACTCTTCTTTTATGCCGGCAACAGCCCAAGAATTCCTCTAAACTTTCACTCTTGGTCATTCATATTTAGGTTTTAATTTCTACAGCTAGGGAAATTCTGGTTTTATCTCTCTTAGGGAGTGCTGTATGTGCCCAGCAAATTCATTCAACTAGACATGATTATGCTGTTGATTTTGCTGTCTTGGAGAGCAGCCTCAGCATGTCTAACCCGCTTGGATCGAGGTAAAAGTTTAACATAAATTGCTTTTCTGCTTATTGAATCGAAAATAATTATATGGCAAAACCTCTGGCCAGTAAAACCCCCTCTTTAAGTGCAGCTGGATGTTTGTCTTGTTTTTGAACACCAGTCTCTGCTTTCCTGAGACGTGGCTAATTTCCGAAGATGAGATCCTCCAGGATCTCTTGCTCCCTTTCCTAACAGAGAAAGTAGCGATGACAGTAGGGAACAGGGCTTTAAAATCTCTTACAGTATTGTCTACAGCTATATCAGCTAAAACTCGTAATGTACAAATCACACAACCCTCAGTACAATATATTTGTTGCTGTGGGCTGTTCTGCATTCACTCAGCTAGCACACGTCATAATGCACTGCCTGGGTTTTCATGGAGATTTGCATTCTGACTACCTATAAGCAGTGAGGTCAAATCTTTTTCTTAGCTTTACCTTTTAGGTGGATGTATTAATGTTCCCTGACTGCAGACACAAAACCACAACAGATGCATCTCTGGATGGCCAATTCAGAATTGAGGGACAGCTGTATGGCAACGTGCATCCTCCTTGGTAATCGCTCTTGCACATGGAAGGTTTTCAAATGTATTCTTTTTGAAACAATTTAGAAATCAATAGAATGGAATGGAAACGCTCATTTCTTAGCTAGAGTCTGAAAGGCAAGAATTTGGGGACCATGTGATATAAGGCACTGAGAGGCAGAGATGGAAACTTATACTGCGTCTGCCTCAGTTCCTTTTCAAACACGGAGAGAGTTAACCCATCATGTGTCTGCTTTGGGCAATGCATAGGAAACCAGTTTACGTGTCTGTGCTTGACTGATGCTCTGTGAGAAAGCCCTCAGTGACACAGAGGCAGTACAGGACCTTTGGGCTGAGCTCTACCCTTTATTTGTGCAAGTCTGGCACTGGAAGGTCTCAAGAAGTATCACTATGTTTAGACTGGGAAATTTGTCTTGTGACTTCCCTTATTGCTGATCTAACAAGTAAATCTTTACTGACAGCAACAAGATAACTGCATTTATTGCAGGCAAATGTGGAATGAGTCCATACAGTAACTGCTTGGTGTGTTGATCAGCCCCAGCAAAGGCTGGCAGGTCTGACACCCACTGAGCTCATGCTTGGCAAGTGGGTCCACACCTGAATGGGGGATGCTCACTCGCGTGGAGTTCTAACATCCAAAATCGGAACGGTAGAGGATTGGCCTGTAGTTATTTTCAAGCTGATGTTTGCAGGAAGGGCTGAAAGTGTGATGTGACTTACTGTGCACGGTAAAAAAAGCATTTATTTGTGGGAACTACATGCTCTGTGGGAATCCAAGCAACCTGAGGGTCTTTGGGAAATTATGAGATTTGGAACTGCTTTAGGGCAAAATTATTCTAAGTGCTTAGTGTTTCAAAGCTAAGTAATTTATAATCATTAGTAAACAGTCTTGTCAGATGCACTGAAAATCCTCTGGGTTACAGAAAGCTGTAAAACCCTCTCTCCATTTCTTGCATGCCTACAGGTACAGGATTAGGTAGTTCTGAGGCAGGTTTGCTGTGTGTCTGGCTGCAGGTGTTGAAGTTCCCCAGCTATCTGTTGCTTTGACCTTCTTGCTGCCTCTCCCCAAAGCATCACTCTCAGACTTTCCAGTGCCACTTATTGTTGGGTGGACTCTTTCCAGCAATTCTTTCCATCCTGTGCTTTAAGGTGGAGACTTTTGGTGTTCGTTGCAGTCATCTCTGTGAGGATGGCTGTGCAGTTAGGCAGCGCCAAGCTTATCCTGATAAAGGCCTGATCTTTATTCCAGACAAACCTGTTTAGGAGGAACTTATCTCAGAACCAATAGGCAGTTCACAGGTATATTTAGGTACCAGACTGCCATCCTTATCTCCACGGAGAATGGATAAATTTACTATCTTTGCTGCAGGTCTGCTTTGGACTTCTGTTTTTCATTTCTCAACTCAGACACGAAAGAATCACTTTCCCAAGTCCTGTTGTTATCTCAGCTCCTTTGAACTGATTCAAACTTGAAGCTTCCCCCTGCTAAGGGGGGAAGGGCATAAATTGCAGAAGGCTTGCTCCCTGCTTTCTGTCAGTACATGGGATTAACATTACTTCTCGGTGACATTAATTACCAGTGAGTTAGGAACACAGACAGCTGTGCACCTACCATGATAGATAATGTATTTCAAAAGTGAATACAATAATTCTTGACTCTTCCATAATGGAGAAGATGCTGGAAATCCCTTGTCATTTTTAGCCAGCAGATACATTAATGAACTACAAGAATAACTATACTTAATAGAAATTCAGTTCGGTTTTTTTAGTGAAATAATTTTGCAAAGTTTAGCTGCCACTGTATGCCAAACATGCTAGTGTTGGAGGCCAGTTTAATTCAGATTTGTGTTTTCCAGGTTGCTGTGTCCTACAATTGTAAGGAGTGATATATACTGCCCTCCTTGCAGTATTCATGTAAAACTTATGCCTGGATCCCCTGCCAAAGAAAGTACCTCAGCAACCTCTCTTGGCAGCTGCAGATCTGTATTCTCTCCATCACTCCTCACCAAGGCAAAGTCATTACTTATCCCCTTGGCAATAAAGGGACTTAAGTAATGACATGGTAGAAAGCATGGCAAGGACTTCATTCTGGAGGGGTGTGTCCAAGCCAAGAGGGCTAATTGTGAATGCTAGTGCTTCAGAGCAGATTTACATAAAACACTTACTAATCAATCTTTTAAATATGTATAGAAAATTGTATTGGCAAAATATTTTTCTAAGAATTATGGTAGCTTTGACTGAAGATGACCCAGACATTCAGCGTAGGACTTCTGTCACTGTCAGTCCTGACAGGTGTCCTGGCTTCCAGCTGCTGCTTGAAAAGGCTGTAGATCTCCTAGAAGTCCTGTTTCCTGCAAGCCCCACACAGAATACCATAGGAAGTGTCAACCAGCACTGGACATCCGTTGACACTTGAATTTTGCCCACAATTTCATCCAAGCATGCAGAAAGTGTTGCTGGAGCTGGTGGGCTTTCTGCCTTAGCTTTGGAAGCAGAGAGCAGTTAGTGGCACAGATTAGCTGGTATCAATTTGCTAAAAGGACTCTGATTAAGATTGTTACTTGCTAATACACTTGGGTTAAATCCTCTGGATGAGACTGCCAGGGTCTGATATCTGCTCCCAAGCTGTGCACATTCTACCTCTATCATAAAAAAAATCTCCCTTCTGCTCATCTCTAGTTCTTATTTCACTACACCGTGTCTCTTGCAATTTACCTCTGGTGCCTTTGTTGGTGATGTATTGTCCATTTTGGATGTCTGCGGCAGATTTTCAGTTGCTGAGCCTGTTGTATTTTGGAAGCTCTGTGTAGTTTTTTCCCTTCTTTGGTTTCCCAAAAGACTTGAAGTAGGGGGTGCTTAATGGAGCTTGACCATGCCTTTCCTCTGGAAGGAAATCCTGTGCTGCAGATGACTCGGTGTGTGCCCATACCACTGATATCAGGTGGATCCACCGCATTTGCTATAGTACTGCATTGCCACAAGGCCAGGTTACTGCTGGTCTCTGCAGGGGTCCAAAGCCATGTTCAGCACTGAAAACCTCAGTGACAGCAGGGTGCAGGGGTGGGCATAGCATTTGCTGTAAACCTGTTGCTAATCTAGTGTAGATTTTCTGACTTTGATGTTGGAGTTTGTAGTCCAGTCATACTGGTTGCAGTTTCTCTGTTGGCAGCTTTGCACTAAATGTGGCCCAGATCCATGTAGAGTTGAGGTTTCCTGGCAAAACTTGAGTCCTTTTGTGAGACCTGGCCTGGGAGGCTAAGCTCTTTGAATACTGCTTTCACTTGAGCTTCCCTGAAAAGGCAGGGATCGCTGTGAAGCTGTCAACCATGTTTCATGACTGAGCCCATCTGCACCATTACCAGAAATATGGTTTTATCCTTAGATTCATACAGAAAATGTTGGTAGAAGCCATCAGTTTTTAGAGTAGCTGAACAGGAACCTACCTTAGAACAGTAAATCAAGATGCCAAGTACCAAACTCTTCTGATTAAGTGTGCATAATTTAGCATGGAATAAGTGGTCATTAAGCAGAAATTATTTTTTCAATGTTAACTAGGGCAGAGCTAGTGCTTTCCTGTCCAAGGATCTTGCAGACCTTCTGGCTGCAAGAGAAACAGGGTCAGGGAGGCATCCGTGCCACCTGCCCAGCAGCAGGTGGGCAGCCCTGACCATCACCTCCGCCAGCCCAGCTCTGTGGTCCCCAAACAAGTTCAGTGTTCCCACCATTCCTGGCATCATTTCAGGAAGAACATAGGATTTCAAAATTTGGGCAGATCAGTGTTGAGGATAATACACGTTCCTCTGCAAAGACCAAATATTAACGCGAATCACAATTGTGACTAAATCTGGGCGCTGACTCCCATGTATATAAGCCAAAGACCTGTTATAACTGAAGGGAAAAAAGGGAGAGCGATTCAGTCAGCTTGTTCATTAGGCTTTGTCAGATAGTTTTCAGTAATGAAGTTGAGGAAGATCTCTAGGAAGCTTTAAAAAGATTATTTCAAATTTTAGCAACAATCTAGAAAGTGTGGAGATCAAGGTTCTTATTTGAACTGTATTTGCAGCTACTATATTTGTGATATGGGAAACCTGTCAGTCTTTTACATCTGCCTGCAATCCTGTTTATAACAGTGACAAAAATTTTCAAGCTGAAAATTTTTTGAAACTCATATATATCAGAAAGATTAGGTTTTAGTTCTGACTGCTCCCTGACATAACTGTGTATCAGTCAAAGGTTAATTGCCTCTAAATCAGATGCTGCTTCTCCTGCTGCCTTGAAATGTGGAATATCAAATTAGATGTCCAGAGATTTTGTGCTACACTAATAATGTTCCTGTGCAAAGTCCCAACAGAACTTATTTCTGATAATGAAAGGTATATGTCCCTATTATCTAAGTCTTCAAACTAACTAGCTTCAGCTAAAACTGGTTCTGTACTACCAGCCAACAGTATGGTCTGAACATAAATGAAATTAGAAAGCCAGCTACTGCATCGGTGTAAATTTGCCTACTATGCATCATGGATCAAGTGCTCTAAAATATCACACCTGAGAATTAATGAGTGGAAGTCACTGTGCCAAATTTGTTCTGGGTACAGCATCACATTAGGTTACTCTCATTCCTAATGTAGCAGTGAATTTGGCCCAAACCAAGATCCCTATAAATCAGAAAGAACCAAAAAGACAGATGCTGTATCTTGAAAGTTATGCTCTGGAAACCGTAGCTCGCTCTCCTGCCTTTTCATCCCAAGGAAGCAGATGGCTTCTCACTCACCCAGCTATGGTGAAAGCACAACGGGTAAAAATAAAAGCAGCGGGCTGGATTCCTTCCTTGGTTAATCTGCATGTGGTCCCACGAACCCTGGTGGGAATGCAGAGCATGGAATGAGGATGAAGTGCAGCTTTGAGATCTACAAGAGAATTTGTCTAGCATTTACTCTTAAAAGAGTAAGGGAATATACATGTGCTCAAAAAGAGACATGAGTGCACCCCACTTACCATCTTCTCGCTGCTCTGGCAGACTGCTGGCCATAATGCACAATCCTCAGGAAGCCGTGATTCTCTAAGTGCTATTCTTCCTCCTCCCCACAAGTAAGCAGGAAGCTTGCTAGCTCAGATTGTAATTAACAAGAAATGTAATTAACTTTTTTGGCTCTTTGATGTAATGCCTAGATTCTGTTATCTGTGGGCATCCAGTTTGTGGAACGATAGGGGGAAAAAGGTCTGCTTAGTCAAAGAACCAGCCAGAAAGAACAAGCCAGTAAAGAATGTTCTTTCTTCCTCATGTCCTTAATTTCTCAAAAGAAATATGAAAAGCATCTGTTAGTATGTGGTGACCAATCGATGCCAACCAATGCTGAAGTGACCCATTTGATTTTCGTATGATTTGGGAAAAAAAGGTCTGTGGAAGTTTTCCTAAATGCTTTTTGTGAGGATATAATATTAATTTTTTTTAACTTCAGCTTTTTTGTTCCTCTTTAATGAGAGGGGAAGTAAACTTGTTAATAATAATAATAAAGCAATGATTCAAGTAAACATCTACTTAGTACATTTTTTGCTTTCCTGTATTTCCCTAAACCTAATCTGATGACTTTGTTCACATCAAACTGGGGTGCATTACTCATGTCATCCTATGTCACATCATGTATAATGGGATGTGACAAGTCAAGGTAATGCATCAATTAGGACAAGGCAGGAGCAGAGATTTGTTGATGAGGGAGGGAATGTATATCCAGCTTTAGGCATGGCTGTTTGGTGTTTGGGGGTGACAAGAAGGCTATTTTAAAACTTCAGAGCTGAATCTGGAGGTCATATGTATTAATCCATATAATTGTCTTTCAGCACTTCTGTTTGTAAGTGTACTAATTGAGATACCCTAATGCTCATGCACTTACATATGCACACACATATGACTCAAAGCCTTTTAATTATCTCATTATTCCTGTTCCGAGTGCACTTGGTTGTATGCAGGTGATGGGTGTGGGATGAGGGCTGAAAGCTGATGAAGGGACGTAGTTTGAGGTACTGTCTGCAATTCTGTGTAGCGTGAAATGGCCGTTTGCATGAGTCTGCATGCTTCTGTTAAGCCAAAAGGGGATCCAATTTATTCTGAGCTGCTGGTGACATGTCATGATATAGTGGCTTGGTTTCATCCTTTTATTAGTTGGTAGTAGTGAACAAGATGTTAAATCAATAGGTTATTGCTTCCAGCAGGTCAACAGTTTTTGTATGGCTTTTGTGAATCATACATGGAGCCTGGGATTAAGTGAAACATGAGCCTTCCTTTGGAAGAGAGGTATAAATTTGCAGGGATTAGGGATCAAGGCAAACCCCCTAAATCTGCAGGAATGAGGGATTTCTGGGAAAAGAGGCCAAATTCTGACTGAGACCTGGAGGAACAGGAGCAGGATAAGGAGCAGTGAGCAAGTGCTCAAATGATTTGGAAGCACAAGGGCTCTGCATCTGCAGAGATGGTTGAGTGCACCCTGGGAACAGCATCCAGCCTTCTTGCTCCCCTGCCGTCTTGGGAACTGATGTCACTTTTGGAGAAAGTTGGGAGTCCTTTAGGGCATGAAAGCAAGGACTCTGACTCCACCCACAAGCTCTCTTAAGCTCTGCTGGTGCTTGGAGCATTTGCTGCTGAGACAGCTGTCACAACTGGACACAGTATGTTGTCACTGACACACAGCAACAAGATGTGAAATGAATGTGTGAATGGAGCAAGAGTCCTTGCTTTCATATCCCATGCAGTATGTCCAAAAGGCTCTCTGCATGTCATCTATCCACTCTGGGCAGAGTCACATGTCGCTATATTCTTTCAAACAAATGTTTTGCTAGCCTTTTCCTAGCGACCTCCACCATAGTTTCCACAGGATCCCTAATGGTGCTTAATTATAATTAGTCTTAAAGATGTTCTTAATATCTGACCTGATCTTACATTCTTCCAAATGCAGAGGTTAGCCGTTCGAAAAGGATTGTGTGTATGCTGGAGAATAGAACCAGAAATCAAAATCATAATGACAAATTGCAAATACGACCTGAGACCAGGGGATGCAGTTTAGCAGGGTGCCACACACAGGGTGCTACGCGGGGTAGCAGCCATCAGCTGCGCAAACTCGGGCTGGTGAGCCACTGGGGGGACAGTAGTGGCAGAGATGGGGTGGGATGAGCAGAGCGGGACACAGCTGCATGGGAGCCCAGGTGCCTTGCTGCTCTGAAAAAGGAAAACGCTGTGCTCAGTGGATAAATGGAAAAGCAGCCTAGAAGATAACAGACATGCTCCAGTTGTGTGTACTGTGCTTCAAGAGAATTGGGAGCAAACTGGAAGGGGTCTGGGAAGGGGTAATGTGAACTGGCTGATGGCTAGGAAATATGACTGTCAGGGAAAGCTGAACAAACCGGGCTTGTTGAGCGTCAAGAACTGAAAATGGGTGGTGTGGCAATACTGCTGCTCTGAAGAGGAGATCCTTTTAGATATAGATATATATAAACACCTATAGAGGTGTTCCTTATAGAGAGGTCATCAGTTGTGACAAGGAAGATTGAGGCTGGATGCTAGGAAGAAGCTTCCTAAAGGAGCTGTAGTAAAGCATCAGAATGTATTGCTCAGGGAAATATAGAGCCTTCATTGGTGAAGGTCAAGTTAAACACCTCTGGAAAAACAGGGGTGTACTGGGGCAGGGAGCAGCTCTCGGCCCTCTGAGCAGTGCTTTCCAGCCTGAATATTGCGTGCGCTCTGTAGCAAGCAAGGCTGTTTTAGCACCTCCTCTCCTCAGTCACTTTCTCCCTCAGTGCAGCAACCAATGTTTTCCAGTCTCCCTAATAAATTAATTTTTCTACTTTTCTGGCTATTTTCTCTGAACTCTTTTCCATTGGTCCTGGTTCTTCTTGGACTTCGGGTGGTCTAGTTAAGCCCTTTCCTGAGCAGAACAGAATAAAAGGATTGCTTTTGGTGTCTCACCTCTGTATACCTGGCTTCTCTGTACATCTTGGCATGCTTTGGTGGCACGGTTTGTTTGGGTTTTTTGAAGGAGTAGTATAACACCACTTTGTGATGATCTCGTTGTTTTTACATGCACAGTATAAAATGCAAATTTAAGAAATGGTAAGCAGTGTACAAAAATAATCATATTTTATTTTGCGTGGAACTGTTGGTATTTTTTTTAATGCAACAGATGATTTCTATGCAGGGTCATCTAGATAGCAAAGGGATTATATTGTATATATCACATTTTATCCTGGGTATTTTCATAATTTCTGAAGCAGAATGTCTCCAGTCAGAATATTTAAAACAAAAAAAGCACCCTCATGGAGAATTAAACAGTAGGGTATGTGGACTTACACGTGTGTATGTGTATACACACACAGAGTATTTTGAGAACAGTTCCTATCTTGTTTAGGGCTGTATTAGCTTTTATGGAATATCCCCTTGTTTGGCAGTAGTCAGATAAATAAGAAATTAAATAAAACTGCCGTGTATGAAATATTGCAGTACTGGTGTTGAAGGTTTTATTAGATTCAGAGTGCATTTAAAGATCAGTAGAAAACCTCAGGCATTTGCCAATCAAATGAACTTGTGAGAGTGTCACTGCTCTTCTTTCCTCCTTGGAGAATGATAGGGACAAGCAAAAGCAGGTGAATTACCAACTCTTTGGGAGAGCTAAATTTATATTGCAATTCAGAGCTTGATGCATGAGGAGAGAAGATATAAAATAATTATTTTCTTCAGGATGTTGGCTGGAGGAAGACAGATACAGAAGAGCAATGAAAGAAGTGCTCCCAGCCTTCCAGGAGACACACAATATTTGAGAGTACTATGAGTGTATTGATTAGGAGAGTTTAATACCAGAGTCAGTAATTTCAACTTTGTGAGACTGGGTGTAGTTGTTTTTTCTTTGCTTTTCCTACTGAGTTACAGAAGCTGTCTGTGTCGGTAGTTAGACACATGCATATTTTCTAAGAAGGTTGCTCATGCACTTCTACAAGGCACTGTTTGGTATTAGTTCTGTAAGAAGTTCTCAGTGTGTCCTGCTGTGACGCATGGTCTCTACCTCTCAAATACTTTTTACCATTTCTAAGCATTTTTTCATGTTCTGTCATTCTTTTAAAATCATGAACTTTGCAATACGTGCGCAGCATTCCAATAGTAGTTTCACTACTGTGAGGTGGGAGCTAAATCCAAATGTGCTCCTGGGCTGCTTTTTCTGAAATTGTCTTTCTCTGCTGAGAAAGAAGCTTGGTGCAGCTTGTGCGGTGGAAGGTGGCTGGTGCTCTGCAAGCCTCTTGCCGGGAGTCCAGATACAGCCTCCGACTGTCTGTCTTGGGGAGAGGGAGTGTGCAGTGCCAAGCGGATCTGCCGGTGGGTGGTGCTAATGATTTCAGTGCAGTTGCATATTTGCTCATGATTTGAAAAAGAATGTGAGATGGGAAAAAAGAAAACTTTCAGCGTTGGCAACAGAAGTATTTCTGGAAACTCTCTGGTAGCTGGAAGTGCCCTCAAGATTCTGCTGCAGCTGTAGCACAGGTGTGTGCCTCTTTTAAATATTAAAAAGAGAAAACCTTTTCAAAATACTTCAAACTACTTGATTGTTACTGCAAAAGAAAAGCACTTTTCCCCAAATGTCATTGTAATTTTCTATTAATTTCATATGGTACTGTCTGAGTAATAAAGTTATTAAATATTGACTGATTCCCTGCTCTCACACTGCTCTCAGTATACCTATGAAGGGTTTCCCAGAGGAGCTTCTGACAGGCTTTAAACAATCAACCATGACAGCATAGAGGAAAAAGTATTGTCTAGCTTGCTAATGTCTTAGCTCTTGTGTTTTCAAGGCGATTTTACTGCATTTATCAGTGTGTCCTAGTTCCTGTTTCCCTTTATAACCATTGTGCTAGTTTTGGATGTTGACAGGCTTTGGTATCTCATGGTTAGATGGTCTGAGTTAAAAGCCCTGAGACATCTTGTTCCCCAGACAGTACCCCTGCGGAGTGGTCCCTGCCATTTTCCCAGGGGCATCCATCCATACGTATATTTTGGTTTTTTTCTGTTATTTTGGTTGGCTGATATTTTTCATGTACCCGTTCTCCTCCTCTTACCACAAATCTGCCCACATCTCCTTGGAGGTTTGTCTCCCTTCTGTGGGAGAACTTGAATATTAGTCCTTCATCCTTTCTGTGTATCTCTACTTTTATTACTCTCCCCTTTCATTGGTGTGTGACATATGTGGAGGCCAAGATATAGTAATGAACATAAGTTGTATAAAAAGAATGCAAGAAGTTAATAATGTTATTTTTACTTAGCCCCTGTCTAGTATCTCAACAAAAATGCTGATATTAGACTGGGTGATGGCAAGTGGAAGTATCTATCTCTGCTTTGCAAAAGTCTTCCGCATCTTAGTGGAAATAATTATCTTCTGCACAGTTGTGATTATCATGTGTTATTACAGTGGGTGCAATTTTCTTGGACTTATTACGTTTAGCAACAGCCCTGTTTTCTTCATCTTCCTAGATTCAGCTGATTCGCATTGATCTGTTTTTCTTACAGGGGTTAACTTTGGAGGAAAAAAACCCCAACTCCATAACTTGAGAGGTTCTACAAATTATGCAGTCAGCTTGCCTGTGTGCGTGGGAAAATCGCAAGGTCAGAACAGCTAGAGTGTGAGGGATTGTTCTCACCCTGGGAAAAACAACTTTCTGGGCATGATGTCTACACTGCCAGACTGGTGCTTGATTCAGAAAAGCAGTCATGGAAACACTGCTTGTGTGCTATGGCTTTATTTTCAGTTTCTTAACTTTTTTTGGCTAGCCAGTTCAAAGATTTAAGAAAAAAAAAATCCCGCCTGGCTTTAATTGATAAAAGCCAAAGGCGAGCAAAGGGCACTTTTCTGTTCTTCGTTAGTTATGGCAAACCTTTTTCTGTAGTAACTTGTGCAATAAAATGCATTGGATAGTGTTTTGTTAGCATTATTATTTGCTACTAAAATATGCTATTGTCTTTACAATAGCAAGCCTTAGAAAAAGAGTGAGCCTAGGAAGAAAGGAGTTCTAAAATATTAACTCTAAGAGTATTAGATACATCATTGTGTGGGTTTTAGAAAACCTAACAGTTTAAAAGAAGAATGACTGAATAGTATGCTTTTCATGGTCAGCTGATCTCCATTCCATCCATGCATTAATTAAATGCTTTTTACTTTGTGCTTCATTTGACAGTGGGTTTCAGTACATTGGATTAGGTGAATTGACTGGATGCAGTGTAAGCCTCAGCAGTTCAAGACAAGCACTATATAAGCTCTAAAAAGTCTATTCTACCATTTCCATTAGCCTCTATAAAGTGTTCTGATAAGATCAAGACGCAGAAGATGATATATGTTAAATTATGCAACCAGCTGGCTGATAGTGCTGCTGGAGCTGGGGGAATGACAAAAGCTATTGTCAGGCCAGCCAGAGGTGCTCCTTCCAAAATCCTCTTTTCTGTTGTTGCTTTTTGAACTTTGCATATTAAAAGTTTTTCTGTTTAGTCTCTCCCCAAGGGCTGGAATTAATTTTTATTATTTTTTTTTTCCACAGGATGGTTTCAGTGAAAACACTAAACCAATTTAAAAGCAGCAGTGGACAGCATTTCCAGAGGATTGTTTTTCTTGGGTCTTATGCTTCTGTGGTGCCAAACAAACTGAGTTTTGAAACTTGGTCAGAAGATAATAACTAGCTGGGACACTGGTAGAATCTTGAAGGAAAAGAAAATAAGTGTTTATCCAAAATCTGGGAGTTTTAGTAATAACTGAGAATCTGTAATGAAAACACCCTTTATCACAGCAGCTTTGATGCAGTGGGATTTTAAAAGAAATTGTTAGTGGAGGAAGAGTATACTAACATGAACGTAACAGGAATCAAGGAAATGAGATGCACCATGAGGGTGCCCTAACACAAATTTGTTTCAGGCTTTATTTTGTCTGGTGCAGAGTGAGGCTTGACTGCCCTAACATTCAAAGTTGGCTGACCAGCTGCATCTTTTGTTTGGTGCTAGAGTCTTTGTAGTCACAGCCCAGGTTGGCAGCTTCTTTTTGGTATTATTTCTGGAGACGAAAGCTTTATTCTATGGAAGCCACAGTTCCCTTCCTACCTCAAGATTTTATCTGAGGGCTGGGACTGAACCAAACTGAGACAAATAAGACCTTTTTAATGTAACGTAGTAAAGACTGAGTTTATGAGGCAGTGTGAACAGAGGGGATATTTAAGAATGTGACATTGAAAAGGCAGCACTAAATCTCAAATGAATCTCACTCACTAGGTCTGGAGTCCAAAGTATGGAAAAAGTGATGCTGTGCAAAGGGATATGGCAGGAGTATAAAATCATGTGAGTAGGACGGGTGGGGATTGATGATGTGCTCTCTCAGGCAGTGCTGGTCCAAGAGCAATACAGTGAAGGTATCAAGTGCTGGGTTTGGTGTAAGCAGAGGAGGATCTTCATTCAATGGACAGTCAACCTGGGGAGCCCTTGTCAAGAGGTGTCATGAGCACAGAGGTTTACATTGATTCAGAAAAGAATGGGACAAGATCCAATGAGGTTTATGAAACACATAGAAATGATATGTAGCTTAGAAAGCTGCTGGCTTGAAAATGGTTGAATGCCAGTAGAGTATTATGAGGATGCATCTGCTTTCCCTGCCCTATGCCCTGTCCTTGGCATCTGCCTAACCTAGGCAACCTTTTGGCTTGGCCAGGTATGACTGTTACGTTCTTGGAGACTTTGGCACAAAGAAATAAAAATGCATGTGTTCAGTACGTCTGCTTCATACCAGAAGCAAATCCTTTTTTGTCCCATGTACAAGTAATTAAGTGGATGTTTCCTAAGCTATATTGTATTAATAAAGTACCACTGATGTCTCGGACATTCCCTATCTCGGGATGTGATTGAAGGAGAAAAATTCTGTGGAAAAAGGAATGCATCAAGAATGCTCTCAAAGGGAATGATGAAGGTGTTGTGACCTTCCAGATTTGTCTTCTGCAAGTCCACTGGCCCACACCTAGTGAACTTCTTGGCTGAGCACTACCTAATTGTGCAGCAGGCTGAGGTTTCTGTCCTAGGCCAGCTGAATAGCTTGAAGGATTAGTGAATAGGAGGTAGCCAGAACAGGAACAGTGGCAACATGTTTGGGTAGAAACTGTAGTCTCGAGCAGTTTGCATACAGCCTCCCAGCTGCGTTGTTTAGAAAGGGAAATGTTCTTTCTTCCTTTTTATTGTCTATGCAGCCCTAATCCTTCTTTTTTATCAAATAGTTCATTTCAGCCCACAGTGTGGCTTAGGCAAAGCAGTCTCTGTGCTAAACTCAGCTCCCTTTGATACTCAGTGGGGTTTGTTTTCTGCTTTGCTGCTGCTGCCCATGAAGCAGTGATGTCCATTGCTGTAGGTCCTGCAGCTTCAGACTGGTGTTTCTTTTCCTTGAGGACTGGTGCTGTTGTTCACTGCAGATTCCCTCATGTCTTGCCTGGCTCCATAACCTTAGAGCACACATTTTCCTTTGTTTACTGCCCGCTGGCACCTGGAAAGCAATTATCTGTTTCTGTCCGCTGAGTGCCTACAAGCCCCTTGCTTTCCTGCCTCCCACGGTTGACTGCTTTTAAAGAGAGTGCTGTACCCATCAACAGGTGTTAGCAGCATCTGCTATCAACATGGCATCACCCTCTCAGCCGAGCAGCATCCTGCCAAAAAGCTGGCACTCACCTCATTATGCATACTCCCCATCTGCATGCAGATTCATTTAGCACCTCTTGCCCTAGTGGAACTGGCACGTGTCTCGGTGTGGGCCCAAAGCCACCCAAGCATACGGGCTTGGTCTGCTCCAAGCATGTGCAACAGAGATAGTGCGTTTGTAAAACAGGAGCAGGATTCCCACATAGGAAAGGTAATGCAGCTTTTGGGCCTAGGACTTGCTTTTTAAAACTTTGTGGGTTGAGTATGTTCTGATCTGTGTTTCTCTGGCTCTTTTTGGTATTATTCAGTGCTCTGAAAAAGGCCTAAAGGTCTATGTCAGCCCTTTTTCTTTAATCCTCAAAATGGTTTTCCTATTTGGTTAGTTTTTTACAAACAAAACTATTAAAAATTGGATTGCTAATAACGTATGTACAGAGGAGCCTGTTTTCTGTGGGTAATATACTATACTGAGGATGTGCGATGGCTTTTGTTATGTTCCTGCCACGTCTTTGTTGCTATGCTGTGTCTCTCTGTGGCTGTTGAAATTGGAAAATGCTATGGAGTCATCTGTTTTAACCCATTTTCTGCAAATCCAAGTAACTTCTGCCCATCACTCTCCCCTTGTCTGTGGGTTTCCCACTGTTACGTACTCCTAGGTCCTCAATGTGGTCTCTAAGCAGAAGTGCTTCAACTTAGTACTGATCGAGGTTTGCATGTGTTTGGCAAGACTCAGTTTGTTCTCTGGATGGCCCTGTTCTACCCCTTGTACAGGGCCATGCCCGTCCCATCTGAAATGCCACAGCTGTGAGTATATTTGTCACCTGATGCAGAAAAAGTGCAATGATACTTCTGATGAGATAAGCCCATGCACCTGAACCACAAACCACCTGAATGACAAAACTCCAAGCCCACAGAAGGACTGTGCAAATGAGGGAAACTTCATACGATGCCCTTAAATCTTCCTAGCCTTTTCTGACTTACTCAAAGAGAAGCCAAAAAAGAATATTTCCTAGACATCATGGTCTGACCTGTAGGACCAGCCGTCTGAATGGCAATGAAGTTTTCTCTGAAACTTGTGCAAAGACATTGGGAAATATGCTCTGAATTATTTATCTTTTGCTTACTCACTTTTGGATCCTCAGAAAGATTCTGTTCCATCTGAATGATTAAGCAGAGTGCACAGAAAATTTGTGGTGTGGGGGAGGCTCCCTTCCTTACTTTAAAGGCAATTACCAGCAGTGCTACCCCTCATTAGCCCTGTTAGAAGGGAAGTTACCCTGTTAGACTCCACAGTAATCCCTCGTGGATTTCTGTAGGTAGGTGCATAGCTTATCTCAATGCTCATCCCTTCCCCCAAAAATCCCTTTTTAATTTTTTTCTGGTGTCAAAAATATTGGGTTTGGTTGCCAACTTCTTTTGTTAAATTTAGTGCAGAGCCAACCACAAAAAATTAGGTAGGCTGTAGTAGTAGTATTATGTATGATGGCCTTTCCTTTGGAATTAGTATTCCAGAAATCCTGTTTTAGTAGTTGTACTGAGCAGAAACTTTTAATGGGATAATATAGATCCAGTTGGGACCAGCAGAGCTTGCAAGTTACGAATCATTAGGCAGCATTTGCAAGGGGTGGCCTGAGCACTTCTATTGTCCAGGCAATTTTGGATCAATCAGTTGGATTTCTGCATTGACCTTTAAAATTGTGCTTTTATTAAACATCCATCTGGGTTCTGGTAGCATGATAAATCTGGAGGACTCTATCAGGCTTTTAAAATATATGTGGTGCATAACAGAGTGTTGCCTTCCCCCTCAATTATTTGTGAAATGTTTTGCGTACTTAGTAAATGTACCCTTAAAAGATTAGCTGAAGGCCATATTTTCCCCATGGGAGACTGTGAAAGGAATTAAATGGAAGCATTAGTCTGAATTGCAAAAAATAACCAGTTGACCAAACTGAACAGGAGTGACCATACTTAATCCTGAATGATTCACCAGTGCTAGTATAAGCATTCAATGTGCTAGGTGGAGCTAGCATGACATTTTTAAAGCAGCAACAGAGAAACCCAGTGCCTCTGAAAAAGGACAACTTGTGTATATATTTTTAGATAATTCGCTACTAAAATTAATGATAGGTTTCACCCCACCTGCCAAACTTCTTAGTCATTTTCCTTCTAGCCCCTGTTCAGATAAACCTTTTTAATGCTCTTGGGTTAATATCCAGCCTGAGCAATCACAATGCACTGGTGAATGCAAAGGGACTGGGAGAAAAAGTCTGCTGCTCTGGCCAGCTGGAAAGTGCTGGGCCCTCCACCTCAGCCCACGGCTGGAGCAGCAGCTGCGGCACCCGTGGGCATCCCCAGCCTAATGCAAGGTGCTTGTCTGCTTGAACAGCAGAGATCAGGACACCGTGTGCTGTGTGAATGTGCTGACCATTGGGCTTCTTTGCTCTCACTGGTAGCCACTGGCTAAGAGAGTATGAAAGGGCTGTGGAGGAGAGGACAGGATGCCTCCCAATGTATCATAGGTGCAGAAGGGGACAATGTCCTGCTCCCTGTGCTCCAGGAGGGCTCTTGGGTGCACGCAAACCCTTGAAACTCCCAGGGAAAATGGAGAGTGCACAGAGCTGTCCAAGTGAGGACAAGGCTGAGGCAAAGCTTGCCAAGGCAGTTCAGAACAAGGTTTTGACAGCTACTGTAGGAGAAACTGTCTCCTCAGCCCCAGGAGGTGCAGGAGGAGCTGTGGTTTGTCAGCTGTGATATCTTGCTCCTCTCACTTTCTCCACTGGGGTTTCTGGACCTTGCTGATGAGTCCAGGTTTAAATAACCAACCCCTTTGTGCTCTGATTCCACCAGGCGCTGCCCTGGAATATGGATGGGCTCATGCTGTAGCTGAGAAGCAGAGGGACACCCCAGCATGCAGGTTCCTAGTGTAGTTTTGTGTGAAGAAAAGGCTCACTGCCTCTATGGTCACTTAATGGCTTTCTGGTGCTAATATTGGTTTAATTTTCACAAAGTCCTTAATGCCAATATGTGAGACCTTGCATATGGAGAGGTCTTGAAATTGGTATTTAGGGCAGTGGATTCCCAGGGAAGGGATGCTGCATCTGGGAGCAGCAGGGCAGGGCAGCGAGGCAAAGGAAAGGTAGAGATTGTGCAGTTTCCATCAGAGAGATGGTTTCTGGAGATGGAAGAGGAAGGTGGAGGAGTGAAGCTAGTGGTCTGAAGGGGGACTGGACAGGTCCATTCCATGTTGCTCAGTGCGAACCTTTGAACAGAAATCAGATTTATCAAATTTTGGCAAATGTATGGGCCACAATTCTTCCAAAACCGTAAATGAGTAAAACAGGTATAAATAGAAAATTGAACTTGGATGTGAAGTTTTATGAAA
Organism: Falco cherrug; assembly: GCF_023634085.1. Lineage (NCBI taxonomy): Eukaryota > Metazoa > Chordata > Aves > Falconiformes > Falconidae > Falco > Falco cherrug. The sequence goes on from NC_073711.1 coordinate 13,729,462, forward strand.
CTATTGATGAACGGAAGAATTTCATTAGGAAGAAAATCCCTGGAAAGAATGTGAGGTGGGGAAGGGTGCCAGAAGGCCTCCAATGGCTTTGATGCAGCTCTCTGTGCCACTAGGTGCTTTGTGAGTCCCGAGCCTTGTGCAGCTGTGATCACCGCTGGTGACACATGAGCTCATCATTCGACACCAACTACAACGTTTCTTCAAGAGCTGCGTTCACAACATTTCCAGTTATTTGTATCTCCTAGATGACCACAGACCTTGGTCATCATGGTTGCCTAGACAGACCTTTCTGGTTTTGGAGTCTGTGATGTTACAGACAGATGCTGACAGGGTCTATGTGGCATCACCATTTTCCACAGCACCAGAGGTAGGGACAGAACCCATGTTTCCCAGCTTCCCGGTAGCAATGGGCATTATTTTCCTGCTTGCTCAGCAGGAGAGATAAAGGCCCTGGACCACGAAAGTCAGATCTAAAAGTAGCATGTTCTTTCTATGACTTATCAGCCATTCACAGCACATATGGCCAGAAAGGGTTTAAATAATTCAGTCTCACTCCTTTATAACACAGCTCATTTTAACCTAGTTATCCCTACAGAAAAGCTATTACCTATGCTTATTTTCTTAAAGTATTTCCAGCTGCAGTTTGCCTGCACCCAGAAACAGATGATCTACTGCTTGGAGTTTGGAGTTTATATCAATATTTAATTGTTCTTGCTGCACCTGACTCACGAGAATTCATCTTTCAATTCTCAGGTGGTCAGTCTTGCCACACATTGTTACAGCCTGTTTTCCATTTGGTATGTTTTGGGTTTTTTATTCATAGTCGTTACTTTTGTTTTGTCATTGAACCAGAAGAAGCACCACCACTCAGAACCATGGCCCTCAGCTGCTGAATGATGCCTTTTCTTTTTTGCAAACTCCATTTCGAGATAGATTCATTTGTACTTGTAGATGCCATAGCTGGTTGTGGCTATAGGGTTCAGCCCAGATGTCTCGTGACTGCACAGAGTGTTCAGTATATAGAAGATGATTGTTTGGTGAATTATTCCTGTGGTCCTATTTCAACGTCTCGTTTTTCAAATACATTTGAAAATTTCAGAGAAACAAAGACTGACTTCTCAAAAATAGTTCAAGAAGAAAGCCTCAATAAAGGTGAAACTAGGAAGCTTGCTAAAGGCAGTTGGGAGGACATTCTAAGCCCTGGATTGTTCAAACATGCTCTTTTGACTCTGTGCCAACATACTCATTGAATTCTGCAAACTCTTCTCACAGTGCAAATGCTTTAATTTCTAAATCACAGATATAAGGAGGGCTGTGAAATTCTAATTTCTCAATACAACAGAATATTTTCAAACACAACCTAAAAACTGATTAAAAACATGCTGAGATTTTAAAGATACATAAACAGTTATATCTGCTTCTAAACAGTCCAGGTGACAAGGGTGTTTTTTGTTTTGCAAATATGGTGTTTGAAAGGGCATTTAGGTCTCTTATGTCCCTAGCTTTTTCCTCCAGTAAACTCCCATTCTGATCTGCGTGTGTCTCTTTGGCTAAACACTGCAGACTGGCCCTGGGATGCTTCCCAGTGAGATGCTGTAGCATGGCAATGGGGCTTGGATGCTAGTGCCTTTTTTGAAATTCTGAAGTTGCCCCAGCGTAAGCACGCGTCAGGATTGTCGGTACACCATGCTAATGTGTTCAAACCTGCCTATGCTTTAGTTGCTCCTTTTGTGAGCTTTGCTGGGAGTTAGTTTCCAAGAAAGCTGTACATTAAAACTCAGTGCCGTTACTTCTCTGCCTCCGTGCCCTGTTGTCTGCTATTGCACCTGAACCCCTTCTCCAGCCCTCTCTTCTGGCTGGAATCCCCTTGCTATCAGTCTGGTGTTTCCTAACTGTAGACATCTATGGGGTTATGGCAAGTGCTTAGTAGCTGGTTACTAGTGGGGTGGATGAGAAAAGCTGAAGAGCAGTTGGTGGTACAAATTGTTTGGGACCTGCTCTGTTAGGCAGCCTGGAGAAGAGTAAGCGCAGGAAACCCTAGGGTGAAAGGCTTGGCGAATCCCCCAGTTATCTCCTTAATTTATTTGTGCCTAAGAGCTTGTGGGGAGTAGAGAACTGGGCAGTACTCTTCAGTTTTGGGGCATGTGGTGAAATATCCTTGTAAGAGAAGTTACCACTATTTGGCAAATTTTTTTTTTGGAAGAAATTTTCAGTTCACGGTCTATACAGGACCTATTCACTAAATTGGGTATGACTCTTACTGCACGTTTCAAAAGTGGATGCAAGGCTCAGGAGGGACAATCTTCCCACCTGCTGCTTACACAGGGTATTCTGGCTCCTTGCAGTGTTGCTGTTGCATATGCAGGAGTTCAGGTGCTTGCCCATGGCAGTATATATGGTGGCCCTATGCAGTTGCTTCAGTGCATGAAGTGCAGAAGTAAAACTTCAGCCAACGCCCATCACACTCTGAAGGTCTGAAATGATTGTGCTGACATTGATTTTCAGCACAGAAGCCTTTTCCTCCTAAGGATTTTCTTACACATGACCTGAAGGATGTGCTGGCAATAGATGCATGAATTGTTTACCTTCCTGTTACAAATTATGATTACGTACAAATTGGTAACAGTGGATTCCCTTAAAAAATGGACAAAATTTAGTATAATTGCAACATAAGTTTTGGGTCTTGCAGTTTTTTGTAGATGTCTTTAATGATTCAGCTTTCTATAGTATGACACCTCATGACGTGATGTCTTCCTTACACTCAAAAATCTTTTTTAAAACAAAGTCTCATATTGCCCTGAGTCAACGACATGATGTATTTGCTGCAGCTAAGCGTGGCCCACTTCCACCCTCACACATGTGCAGAATTCTCAGTGGCAGATCTGGTTGCTGACAGTAAGTTGTGACCCTACCAGCCTGGGTTTTTCACACCAAACTACTCTATTGCACACAATGGAATAACTCAAATCAGCATTTGATCTTAATTTAATAGGCAGCACTTTCCACTTAATTTAATCTTGATTGACCATTCAGGTCCTGCACTTTACCTGTGCGTAGAATATTTCTATTCAATATGTTGCAGGGGACTGCCACACTTCAGGACAGGTACTTGTAGCGATGTTATGGTAGTCACTATGCTGCATTTGCTTACTAATCAGATGAGTTCATGAAGCATTATACTTGAGAAATCCTCAGCTATGCTCTGTAGAACAGATTTGGTCTTTGATACTCAGGGGAAAAACTTCAGGAGTATAAAGCCTCTGCTAGCATTTTGATTACTACTTATACACATTTTGTAGGTCTGGTGGCAGAAAGGCTTTATTTAAGATGTGTAGTGCTTAATAAAGACAAATTTAAACTAAATCACTGTGGTATTTTTGCATGAAGCTCCATGGCCTGGAAGCAGAGAAATTTGCATTGCACTTGTCTCATCAGGTGATCAAGTTTTAACAGCCCCTCTGTACTAGCACTGCATCAGCAGTAACTCTTCAGTGGTTCTGTGTTAATGGTATAAAGCCTGTCCCTTTTCTTTCAGGCTATTTTTCAGACAAGCCTTGAAGTTAAACTATGCTTATCTTACAGCTTCTTCACCACAGTAATTCATTTTGCCTTTGTGTGCTCAGGCTAAAATGTCCATGCTGCTAATAGCTTCCCTCACGGCAATGGAGGCAGGTATTGATCAGGTTAATTTTGGTGCCTCCCATGGGCTTGGAGAATCCAAGGTGTTAACATGATGCAAAGTGGTTTAACAAGGGCCAGGGCTTCGTACGATTCCATCCTGCTCAGAAAAGCATGTTGTGTATGGCAACAACCACTACCGAGAAAAAGCAGAGGTTTTTAGCAGGGTAAGTTCCCTGTTTTACAGGCTTCTAGAGGGTGTTTGGGGGAGCAGGGGAGGGAAAAGCTTAATGTGGGTTGAAGTTACTGGCATTGTTCCTGTTGAATCTGAACTCTGACATACGGAAGGACAAGCCAGAGTATCCCAAGGCATGCAGAAGAGGGTATGGGGAGAAACAGAGAGAGAACACGTGGCTTTCAGCTGGTGCACGGCCCGCTGGCTGCAGCTCTGTGGCAGGAGGGAGGTGACTGTGGCACCAGATGCTACAGTCAGTCTGAGAACTCCTGAACTCATCACAGCTTTAGCATGTGTGGCACATCGGATTCCAGTGTCTCGCAGCTCCTGGCTTTGAGAAGAGTTGCAGAAGGCATATCTTTTCTGAGTAACGTTGGGGTGCAAACCTGCACCTCTGGCGGGAGCAGTGCCACTAACCGGCTCTCCTGCCAAGCCCAGAAGAGGGGTGCCAGGCCCTCCTTGCCTGCTGGGGCCGTGTGTGGGATATGGCGAGGGAGTGGCCAAGCTGCCCCACATCTGACTGGGATGCTGGCAGAGGGGCCAGTGATAGGGTGAGCATTTCAGCTGGGTGACAGGGACATGACTTGGCTCCTGGGACAGTGGTGGAGATGCAGGAGGTCTCACTCGCAGTCCCTGATTTAGGGGCTTTTCTGCTAGCTACCCCTTCCCTTCCTGGCTTCTGGGGTGCTCTCCTTCCCCTGCCTTGGACAGTGCTCCTGCCCGGGCTTCTTGGCTGCCTGCAGATGGGTGAGGTGCTGAGGCTGGAGCTGTGGGTGTTTGCATCTCCAACAGGCACATGTGAGCAATGTGCCTTTAAGACTAGCAGGAGAGCAATAGTATCTCCCTCCCTCCTGTTAATTGTAGCATGTTTTTCAGCCATGCTTTCCAGTCACATTCGCAGGCTGTGAGAGGGAGCAGTGCTGAAGCTCGCAAGCTGAGTCCCATCCAGACGGTGTGTGCTCACCCACAGCGTGGGTGCCTGCAGGTGATGGGCAGCGCCTGGGGCTGGAGAGCTTTGTGCCAGAAGCAGGATCCCTGTGTGCCTGAGTTTTGGTGACACTGCTGGGCTCACCACGTCACCAGTGCCCCTCACCTCCTCGCCTGTGTGGCTGTGGCCTCCAGCTGCAGGTCCAGCGCTGGCTGCCCACCCCAGCGGGCCCTCGCAGGGGCTCCTGCGTTAGCTATGAGCGGTGCTTTGCCGGTGCTTGGGGGTGGGTGATGCAGCGGGAGCCGCGTGGTGCCTGGCTGGGGCTGCCGTGGGCTGCTGTGAGAATGCCTGGCTCCTCGAGTGCAAAGTGACTGCAACTAACTCGAGGTTGGGACTACTTCTTGGAGGATGCCCTGTGTGTCTCCAGTTAATCCTCTCTGGCCTCACCGCAGAATGTTTGGAATTGCTTGCTCACCCATGCCGAGGGGGGACAGAGGCATAGGCCTCCAGAGGGTTAAGAGCATCTGCCTTTACGCCAAGTGTTCGAGCAGGAAATAATCTGCAGAGATACATGTGCAGCAATTCAACTGCTGCTGCTCTCCCAGGCTGCCGCTGCTGCAGTTCGGTGTGTGAGAGAAGCCGTGCTGCTCACAGAAGATGCTTTCTTGGTGTGTCCGATGCACCGGGCATGGCAGCAGAGCCCCGGCTGTCTGAGCTGGGGTAAATGTCTCCATCCAGGAGGAATTATGTTGACTCGCTGGCTCTGTCGGCTCACTGAGGTAGGTGCTGCTGCCTGTGCAATATGCCATGATCTCTGTTGGGGGGATACAGTCCTCATCCTGGGCTATAAAATTTAAAAAAAATCTTTCCATGGGAACAGGGTTTAATTCGCAGCCTAATGCCAGACAGAAATATGTGTCTGTGGGTTTTGTGTGTGCAGCAGGGAGGAGAGAGCAAAGGATACCTCAGTGATACCTTTAATGCCTGGCTATAAAGTTGTTGCACTTAATTGGAATGAACTTACCTTGGTCTCTGTGGAATGCACCTGGGAGCTTTTGCTTCTTCCTGGCATATGACCTTTCGAAGGAGTTGGCTGCAGTATGCTGGGTTGTGCTTCGGTTCAGAAACAGGGACACAGTGCACTCTACAGGTCCCTTCATTCTGCTCCCATGGATGTGGCGAGGACAGAGGACACCCACATGGAGAGAGAAAATGCTGTCGACAGGGAGGTGCTGTTTTTTGGAGGAGTGAAATTACACTGAAAGGAAGGAAAGAGATGCTCTTCCCTGAGGAAGAGGGAGTTGTAAGGTCTTAAGGGTCGATCTTGGTGTTTAGAAGTAGAGAAGGAAATCGGGTTTAGAAGCAGCCTATGTGAGTGTGATGGTTGTGTTTTGCTTTCCCAGCTCTGGAGAGGAGTTTTGTTCATCTCTGCTAACTGCTTTACAACCTGCAACCTTTGCTTGAGGATTTTTTGCACCAATACCTGGGAGACAAAAACTGTCAGTGGCATGACATTTCCTTAGGCTCGTTTAGGAAGGTGCCTTCCTGGGAAATCCCTAACAACATCAGTAGCAGCTAAAGCTATTCCTTTCTCACTGGCGGGGCATGCATTTCTGGTTTGTCTTGAGACCTCCAGTGGGAGCTTTACTCTGTAAAGCTGAAAGGGAAGTTTTCAAAGAATTTCCCCTGGAAAAGCAGGGTGTTGGGCGTTGGATACCTATTTGATTTGGTTCTCCTGGCTGACCTCGTATGTTTGCATGTTGACACCTGAGCATGTGAGTGCAGACCCTTCCAAGGAAACCTGGCTGTACAGAATAGGTAGGTGCTGCCTGGATTACGTGCCTGGATCACGTGGGATGTTTGTGCATGTTTCTGGCATTGCAGATCTATTAAGATAGCACAGCTAACGGTGCCATTGCTGTGTAACAGTTACAGAAGTGTTTCTGTGGCATCCTGGCAGAACAAATGTGTCATTCATAGCTGCACTCTTGAGAAAAAAGAGCAGGACTGTCATCTGCACTGCAAATCTTTTTAGTCACTTTTGTTTTCTTTAGTCAGGGCAGAAATGCTCTGACCAAACGTATCTGGTTGCGATACGTTCCAGTCAGAGCATTTCTTCTTTCCTCCTCAACTTCCCCAGGGCTGTTGCGCTATGCTTGACTCAGCACTGACATACCTCGTAGGGAAAGCTGGATGAAGGATCCCCCTTTTTAGCTGTAATTTGGGCCCAAATGCAGGCAAGAATGTATCCTTTTTTTGCAAGAACAGGACACTTGTGCATCCTCCTTTGGGATCCTGTAGGGAAGACCTCTGCTGGTCTGCAGGACCTCTGTGTTGGAAGTGGAGGAACAAAAGTGGGTCTGGTAGATTGTTGCTGTGTGCGAATCAAGAAGCCACAACCCTGCTGGGGATGGAGGCTGCGACGATGCCTGGGGAATAGCTACTCCTCTCTGTCCTGGGAAAGAGAATCCCTTCTTACTCACACACTAGGTAGAGCTGGGCAGCAGTGCTCTGTAGCAACTCTTGTTTCTCCCACAAAAGAGGAGAAAAATCTTCTGGCTTCATTCAGAGAGGTGAAAATACAAATGTACGAACACCCAGTGGAGTCCCACTGGTGTTATACTGGTATAAGGTCACCTGAATGACTTCTCTCTAGAAGAGCACTTATAAAAGGCAGTGAGTGTTAAATAATCTAATTGCCTGTGCAGAAAACACTAGAAAAATTATATGTTAATCATCCCATTTACTGCTATTTGCACAGAGGCAGAATGGTCATTAGAACTGGCTGAATTAAAGTAAAATGCTTCTCACAAGCACAATTTCAAAATTCAAAATTAATTTGGTGGTAACTGTTTTGGTTGTCTTTGTGCCCCTATTCCAGCAAGTGCATTTTTCAGAAAGTACTTTTGCGAAAATAGAAAATGTGGGAGCATATTCACATGTGATGTTGTCTGCAAGAGTGGTCAGGAATACGTGCCTTACAGCCGTGCTCCCATCCACTCAGGAAATCAAACCAGTACATTTGAACTACTGATTATTTCTGAGCAACCTTTCTGCTCAGTAATAAAGTTTTGCATTAAGCTCTAACAGTGTGGAAGTTGAGAGGTATTTACTAGAGTTATTAATGGTAACTTTGAAAATTGTAATTCATTAAATGGGGGCTGGTCAGCATTGCATGTCACACATGCTGTACTGATACCTTCCTTTGCCTGACAGTCACGTAAATGTCCATCTTGCAGAGCAAGGGGAGGGCCCTCCTCGGCATGTTCCACGGGTGCTTTGCTGCAAGATAGAGAAAAGCCTGACATTCATATGGGTCCAGCAGTGGCCTGGCAGCAGCAATGCTGGGATCCCTGTGGGGTTTGCCTTATACATCAGGTCCCATGCCTGGCAAGCCACGCTGGGACGGCTGGCCAGTCGTGTGCTGCTTGGCGGTCACAAGTGGTGCAGGGAATGGACAACAGACAAGTGCAATGGGAATAAATTAAATCTTCAAGAACTGTTTGCTAGGGAGTGACTTCCCTGGTTTTTGTAGGGAGGTAAATGAAATCAGTCATTAGGTGCTTGCACTCTTTCAGTGACTGTTGTTGCATTTTTAGGATTTGGACACTGCTTGTAAACCAGCTAAAGGTGACCAAAGCCTGTCATCCAGAAACTGTTGAGTTGGAGAAAAAAATGCCTTTCTGATAGTGCCTGGAGTATCTTTAAGAAACTGTGCTACTGCATTTGAAATCTATCTGGCATTGTACCACTTACAAAATGCATTCACAGTAGGTGGTGGCATCAGCCTCCTCTTAGTGAATGCAGATATTTATATTATGCAAAAGGTTTTCTCACTTTGCTGCATTCAGATGATGACTGGAGATACCGTTCTTGTTAGATGAAAACTCAAGACTGACTTCAGAGGTGAATTCAGGGAGCGATTTCTATTTAATATATATAGCAACAAATAGGAACAAAGCTGCTTAAGGATTACTTTAATGATGAATTATTATATGGCTCTCACCAGTCTGAAAAGCAATAAAAGTCAAAACGGAGTGCTAGGATTTAGTCATTTAGAAAATGCATCGAAAGGAACCTGTGTTGTAGAGAGGGTTTTACACCAAAACAAAGTAAAAGTGTTTTGTGGTGCAAAAGCATCAAGTGACTTTCCACGCAAAGGTAAGAAGCAGCTGCTCCCTATTGTTTATTATTCCAGAAAGTTATTTTCTTTGGTTGTTAGTAACTTTTAATTATTTTTTTTAAAACCCTGACTGATTTCCTCCCCCCACCACCCTGTTTCAGGACAGATGCTGTCATAGTACTTTTTCTTTTGAATGCTATAATTTTTATTACTAATCCTAATTAAACACTGTAATTTCTGAAAATCAGATTAATTTGAACCATCAGACCAATGCAAATTCTGTAATCATCGGAGACCATAAAATGTTCAAGGGACTGTAATTTTACTACAGAGCTGTAGTGGCATGTGTCCAAGGATCTTGCTACCTTTGTTCACATGGCATGCATCGTAATGTGAGCACTTCTGCGTAATGCAGCACAAATGCAAATGATGCGTTCCTCAGCTGTTGAATTGCACATTCTAGCCATAAGTTAACAAACCTTAGAAAAATGACATCACTTCTTTCATCACTGAAATACTTTTCCCTTGCTATTAATATTGTATGAATTCTGTGGTATCTGCACAACGGATAAGGGAGCAGATAGAGCTGGGAAGTTGTTGCACACCAAAATTGCACTTTATTTGTGAGCTATGTAGTAGTGGACATGATACAGGTAACACTACTGTCACCCAAAATTTTTCTACCTTTGGGCCACAGTCCATGAACTCAGGTTGCACAGAAGCTGGTTTGATCTCCAGCCAGGATACGAGTTGATCATCACTTCAGTCTCCTGGGCAGCGGGACAGGTACTGTGAGGTTCTGGTAACGTGGTTCCTTTTAGACATTATTTTGGTCTTTTGGTCTTTTTTTTTTTTTGCCACAGGTATTAGGTAGCAAATAATTAATTTTGGTTCCAAATCAAGCAGTGACAAGGTTGGTCTCCCTGCTCTGTCCCAGTTTTATTTCTGAGGTGGTGACATTAAGGAAGATCTCACTGGTCATTATGGATGTAATTACACAGCACTGACCGACAGAAAGGCGTTAATCTGATGCTGTAAACATCTACACTGGAGTTCATTGTTTAGACTTCCTTCACAGCAGAGGAAAGAGGTGTGCTGAGGGAGCCATTACCCCTGCTTATTTTAGGACTCTACAATAATAATGAATCGCAGGCTAGAAATGCCCAGCCTAGTCTCTCTAGTGATGCAGATGGAACCTGCCTAAGAGGCTTGCGAGGATGGCTGCAGCACCAGGTGAGATGAACCCCACCAAGCAATGGTGGCTGGTTTCAGTCCTTTTCCAGAAAATTGCTCAGCTCCACCTGGGCTGCTCCAGGCTCCTTTGAGGGGTTTGGTGGAAATGAAAGGCATGGTGGGGGATTTGACCCTGCAGGTTTAACTCTGCAATAGGAATTATTGAATGTGTACTGTGAAGTACGTGCTGCTGTTTGCCACTGAGCATCCCAGTAGCAGGTATCCCTTAGTATCTGTTCATGGGACCTGATATTACTACTTGATTGTAAGTACATTCTTTTTGATCACTACTACAGGTCATGCATTTTGCCCCCTGTTAAAGAGCAACAACATCTTCTAGACTTGTATGTTTCAGGCTTTATGGTGAAACTGAAGTGGGAAAATCCATGCCAGTTTAGAGACTGATGCGGATGATACTTGTTTGTGTCACGGGGTTTTGCAGATCTCCTGCTCCTGCCCGCTTCCCCACCACCTTGCTTGTACGCAGGGAGTTACTATTGCAGAGAAAGACTGGTAGTGTGAGATTTCTCCCATAAAACATTTTATATTTGGGATTTACCCAGCAGGCTTGTTTCAGCCAAAATGTGGAATTCAGGAGTGTGTTTTCATGCCAAAACTTGCAGCATTTGACCATGAATGCCTAACTCCTTTCTTTTTCAGCATGTGCAACATCCAGGAAGCTCTGGGCAGACAAGTATGATTTTGTAACAGCTATTGCTTGCAAAAGAAAAAATAAAAAAGATTGCATAAGCATATTAATTATCCATAGTTTAATGTATATAATGGTTTGCAAACAGTTATTGTGGACATTGTTATCTGAAAGATTATAATTTTAATGGTTCTAATGGGGGCTATTGTAGGTCTACTGAAGCTCTTACGGATACTGCTTAATTTTAATATATGGTCTATTTGAAAAAGCCTGTATTTTTAGATTTTATGGTACCCAGTATTATGTGCTTGGCTTATGACAATAAAATCATAGTTGAATGCTGGAAAGAATGTGAATATATCTATAACAAGATCTCTTGTCTTGATAACTTACCTGTTTTAACATCACCACCTCTGTTTTCTAAAATTGTTTGCAAATGGAAAGCCTCTTGTAAGCATGTAAATCGGAGCATTGTGGTGTGAATACGGCAAATATTCTCTAGCAGTCCTTGGCTCTGTAAGACATACATGATTGTTAGGATCATGCTTTTTGATGTCCTAACACAGGCTACAGAAAATCTCATTCAGCAATTTCTCGTTGCCTTTCAGAAGCATATTCAGCCTTTTTTAACAAATGCAGATAACTGGGACTTAAAGGTTCCTGAGGGTAGTTGTTTTGGTGAATAATTATTTCCCGTGATTTAAAAAGAAAAATAATGTCCAATTTGAGTTTATTTCCTTGTTCCAGAATCTGCTTCTTCCTTTGTCTGCTTAGTTAAGGGACCTGCTAATAATGGAAATAATTTCCCATGATATGGACAAATCATTGTTCAGCCTTCTTTTTGCTAAAGTGATCATATCATTTAAACTCTTTCCACACAATCTGTTTTCAGGCCCTCAAACTGTATGCATTTCTCTCCCAGTTTTTCAGCATCTTTTGGGGCTGTGAACAGCAGAGGTAGCTATTCTGGTACAGCAGAACACCCCATTCTACTAATATTCTCAATAGCACCGTATACAGAATATCATTTTTTTAACCTTCTTCAAATTTGCTTCTCTTCAAACATCCAAGCGTGTCATTAGATCCTGTAGTTTCAGCATGGCCCTGGGACCTCATCTTCCATTTATCTGCCCTGAGTCCCATATATATTTTTAAGTCTCTGATTTCCAACATACAGTTCACCCCTCTGTAAGTGGGGTAGATCGTTCAGCATTCTTTGATCCTACACAAGTAGAAAGACTTGTGTCTTCCTTTGTAACAGTCTCTGATCTTTGACAGGGATGGGCATATGAGGGGGACTGAGTTGTTTGGCTGTAGTCATCTGAGTTTGGCAATATTTGTCACTTAAGCCAGTTCTAAGCTGCACTGAGCTGAGAACTTGTCTCTGTAGTCCCAGTTAAAAGCATTTCCATTCACTGATGTTTCTTCATTAGAATTACATCTTGTTGATTATCGGTGATTTTTGAAGTGTTCTCCAGTAATGTCATGTAATGGTATTCTCACAGTCAGTATGTGGTGTGTTGCTGAGTTGTTTGCAAAAAACAAGCCTGTAACACTGGCACAGCTGCTATTTTTTTTGCCCCTCAACCTGCTTTATTAAGCGTATTAAAAATCATTTCAGGATTATCCAAGAGGACTGATTGAAGTTCACATCATATGCAGATACAGAGCTCCTTGCAGTTGCAACCCTCTACTGCTTTCCACTTCCTGATGGCCATTGGATGATACTTTCTGCAAGAGACTGAACAGATTTCTGTTGCTGTTGTGGTATTCATAAAATCACCCATGACAAAGATAAAGCAAATTACAAATCTGGTGTTTGAGCACTTTTCTATTTCCCCATACTTTTTGTAATTTTGGGGTTTCCTGCTGGTGCTCAATTTACTTACTTACTTTTAATTCCCTAGGAGTTCAGTCCTCTAGCAATTAATTTTCCTGTGATGTTGCTCTGGGGCTCATGTTTAGGCTAGACAGCCACCTTGATCACTTACAGTTGCTGGAGTAATACAGCCCTTTGTGGTCCATCAAAAACTCGACTCTTCAACTCCTCACCTCACACTGCTGGCATCCAGGTCTTTTCTTTAGCTTGATCATCTTTTTTCCATTGCTTCTCCCTTGAGGTACTTTCCTTCCAGCAGGAATATGGAGTAAAAACCTTTCCTCCTCGGATTGTTGTGGTGTTGCTTTCTGTTTCCCACCCCTCAGTACTCACCCTGGTATTTCTTATGTATTTGACACCCCTTGTCCTTATCGCTGGGTCTTTATGATTCCACCTTGATTACTTTTTTCTCTCTTTTTGTCATCTTCATTTTTTTCACAGGTTTTTCTTGAACAGGCCATTTGTTTCTTTGACATAACAGTTACTGACAGCCTGGTATCCTGCCTCCAACAGTGGCAAATAGCAGATGTTTAGAGAATAATATAAGAAACAGGGTGAGAATATAATAACCCTAATATATCCTGCCAGCAGCAATCAGTATCATGTATGCCTGATGCTGTGAATGTGTTTAAGCATAGCCCGGTGGGGGATATAATGCCTAAAACCATGTGGGTGAGGACAGGATAATTTTACAAGATGGCAAATTTTCTTGTGAAACTGCCTGTCGCCAAACACGCTGCCCTCTCCTTGCCTGGCATTGCTTTGCTGAGCACAAAGAGCCACGACAAGCTCCGTGCTGTTTCTGAGCCAGTCCTGCAGTTCATCTGTGGGGCTCCTTGCACCTGACTGAGGAGGAGCTTGTGTTTCCCTCCCTTGGAGGCTCCTCGAGGAGGTGATTGCAGTGTGGCGAGGTGAAGGGAGAAGTTCTTGTGTTTGGTTATGAGCCCTTACGTGATCGTGCTGCCTGGCAGCTTCCTCTAGCTTTCAAACTGACTGGTTGTAACAGAAGCCGACATATCTGGAAGTGTGATGTTGTAAAAAAATTTGTGAAAATCATGGCTGCATGGGGAAGGGACAGACCCCAAACAGTATCCCTCAGCTCCAGAGAGGTCACAGGTGTCTGCCTGATGCATGGCAGGGCAGCCCAGGAGCACCACCAGCATGCACATGGTGGCCAGGTGACCGGCAGCACAGGCTGGCCCCAAGCTGTGTAGCTGCTCTTCTTGATCAGTGGTTTGGAGATGCAGGGCTTCACATACAGCGCATGGGAGGCTGGGAGGGTTACCAAGATGTGGACTTTGCTATGGTGTGATATTGAGCTGTATTACAGCAGCCAGGGTTTTCGGAGGACGTATGTGGGGGAATTGGAGGGATTTTGCTGTCTGCATCTCCATGACTACTTTGGGCTTCATTCTTTATTTCCAGATCATTTGTTTTATGAAAACTTCTCTGGTATTCCTTTAAATCTGTTACGAGATCTGAACTGTATGAAGCAAGTAGAAAAATACATTTGATTTTTTTTTTAAATGCTAGGTTTGAAGTTGCATTTAAAAATATCTCTATTAGCAAGTAGAATATATTATCCAGAACACTGAGCAGCTAAATCAGAGGAGTGATGTTCCAGGCGTTAGACCTCTAATTACTAGTTCTTCAATTGTGCTCTTTCTGTTACCATCAGTACTTTAGCAGCCAACATACCACAGTTTGATTTATTCTCAGCTGATGGTCAGCTTTACCGACAGAATTATTTTATTTCAGAGACATATTTTCTTCACAGGGTGTATTTTCTTTTGTGGTTGTTGCTTCGTTCATTACTATCTGCAAAATTTTTGGAGAAGTCCTTGGATCTTTCTCAGGATAACATATAAAACACCGATGGGAAGACACAGACACTTCATTGACATGACTGGTCTTCAGTACTCAGCTCTTCACTGTTTGACCTCACCAGTAAGGACAAGAGTTCTCTGTTCATATAAGTAAGTCTGTAAGTCCCTACAGCGCTAACTGCTCCAGTGTATGCCACGTGATTGTTGAATTAGATTGGACATTAATCTTCCTGTCATTTTTCCCCCCCTTTCCTCCCAGAAGCAAAGGAGTGCCTATAATGAGCTACACTAAGTGATCCTAGCAGTGGCTTTAGGGGATGTTCAGGAGAACAGGGGAAGCATGCAGTGTGCCTTTCCCAGATGGAGGTTTCCAACTCTGTGCAAAGTTATGTGTGCCAGAGCTCAGGAGTGTGTGCATATGTATATTAGCTTGTTATAAATTAAGGGCAGAAAGGCACATAATTCCTTTGATGCCAAAGGGAACCGTATCTGGAGACTCAGGGTAGAAATATGCCTACCGATATATGTTTTAGTTCTGTATAAATCATCTGTAAGTATAGCACACTATTCATTTAGTGGGTGACAGTGTTATTTAGGGGTGATACGAAACAGTCACAAAGTAATAAGGGCTGCCTGAGAAGAAAATATGTGCTAAAGCTCTTAGGTGTAATGCTAATTTAAATAAAACATGTGCTCTGTTGGGGCTGCAGAATATTTCTCTTAGAAGTCTTAATAATATTCAAGCTCTAGATGCTTAAAAGTTGGTTTTCTTCAACATGAAGATGCCATGATTATTTAAGAACTCGTTATTTAGACCCTTTTTTAAGTTGGATTGATTCATTCTGTTCCTAAAAGAATGTTTTACTGTTCTCCTAGCATTAGGGACACCTGTGCTTATCTAACGTATGTAAATGCAGTCCAGCAGTGCATACCCCTAACCACAACAGAAAGCACAGGGAACTAACTGCTCATCATGCTGCCAAGTCAGACTGTCTCAAGTCAGGCTGATGAGCAAGGGCATGTTGAGTGGCTATTACTTTAACGATTGCTAATGCTGATACAGTGCATAGAAAAGAGTGTAACTCTTTCTAAAAGCTGAATAAAAATAAATGTTGCAAAAAGAAATCTAACTTTATATTAAACCAAATCATAAGTATGCCAAAAGGGTAATGAAAAGCTGTTCTACCTGGGGGTAGTTTATTGTCCCTGATCTTTATTTCTTTAAGCATTATTCACTTTGCTTGGACACTGTGCTGTAAAATCCTTTCCTGAAGCGATAACCTTGTGCTACGTGCAGACCAAGTTTGGTTAGATTGGAGTTATTGCCATAGTGCAATGCAGATACTTGATAGTCATGGTGCAAATACTAGAATGAATAAGTTTTACTAACTGTAAGTATATATATATTTTTTTTATATATTAAAAGGTTAGTGTGCATTTTTTCATGTTTTAGTATCGGAATGTGGATTAAAGTATAATCATGATAAAAAGTTGCTGCATTGACAGTATCAGCTCATGGGAGTGCTGGATGAATTCCCTTTTTCAGCCTGAGAAGCAGTATTTTTTCCCAAGGTGAAATGAAATGTTTTAGTCTGTGGTAAGCCCTGAAAGAAATAGGTGCTATTAACTGGAGATTTAAACCTTGTCCCTGGCTGCTGCTGGCTCCAGATTTTTCTCTTTGTATTTCTCCAACTTGTGTTGTATACCTTGTGTTGATTTAGTCTGTCAAAGTAGGCTGGAGAAGCTTGGCTCATCTTGGGCTTCCAATTAATTTTCTGAAGCGTTGTAGGGGACGAGGTATGGTTTCCCCCTGGCTCTTTCAGCTGTGGCAGGACAAATGCTGTATCTTCCTGCAGCACTTCAGTGAGACCTCCTGTGCCTTGGGAAAGAACACATGTAGTTACTGTGCTAATGATGCTAATTTGGTAGAAAAGGTACCCAGGACAGCAAGTTTCCTCCCTCCCTGCTGAAGCAATAAGCTCTGTGGGCTCACAGTGGTCCCCTCCGTTGCTGTTTTGGCTGCTGGGCTCGTGACTTCTTTTCTATCTCTCCTCACCTCTCACAAAATACTGTTTCAAAGGTCACAGGTTTTTTTAATGCATATCTTAGCAGGAAGAGATGGCTGGCAGCTATTTTAATGTTCTGCAAGGTAAACTCTTCAGCAAACGAGTATGATGATGTGTGTGCGGCAGAGTGAGAGGCAGTTCTGCCGTTGTCCCAGGCTGTGAGAAGACACCTGGGCATGGATAAGCAGTCTGGCGAGGGTTCTTATAGATTCATAACTGGAATCACACATTCTGGATTTCTTTTTTTTAATCTGACATTTTTAAGTCTATCCAAACATGTTTCTACAGTAGACTGCTTAACATTGCCTCTCTTCCTTGAGGGTATAAAGAGTTTAACTACCTGATTTTGTCAAAATTTTGAAATCCAGCTCTTTAGTGTTTACAGGTATTTTCACATTTTTGATATCACTGTTTTTTCAATATATTATTTTTATATATATATAAATATATATTTATATTATATATAAATATAATATTTTTCAATACATTAAGAGAGGTCATACATCACTGATAATGCAGACTTCAGCACGTTGACATCTAACTGTTGCATGGTGACACATAGCGGTGTAAAGTGACTGCACTAATCTTGCAGGGTGTTTATTGCTTCCACAGAACTGGCATGGGGGTGCGGGGTGGGGGGCCGGGAGAGAAAGAAAAAAAAAAAAAAAAAGGACTTGTTTCATGCCATGTTTTGCTGAATGTACAGCCAGTGAGATCCATTGCAAACATCCCTTGACTGTAGCTCTGGCATATGTAAAATGGTGTGATGGGGAGCTGAGCTGGTATCTGTGCCTACCTCAGCAACGTGTCATTTGTTTAACATTCATGGATTTCACTTTCCTGAGCCCCTCCTGAGAGGGATGAAGCTAGAAGTGACCTGCAATAGCTGTAAGACAAACAAACACTTAAGTTTTTGTGTAATGCTTTCCAGCACGCCTCTACTGTGCTGTCCAAAGGATCTCTTATTAAGGCTTTACAAGATTAGCTAGTCATATAGCTTTAATGCTCTGTTTGTCATCTGGTTATTAGCTGTGGCTGAAGGAAGAACTAAATTCAGAATCTAAATCAGAGACTCTCAGTATATGTATAACAAACAAAGAAACAAACCCCAACCTCTTCTTACTCTCTAAATAGTGTCGCTCTACAGCTGCGTCAATGTCATGCATAGGCTGTGTCCTGGGCTATGGATTCAAGAAGATAATTTTGACCGGGAGATGACTATCAGCTACATCACTCCCCCGAGCAATGATGAATTCAAAACCCTCTATAGAGTTTGCAAGTGAGTTTACAATGCTGTCTTACAATGATGCAGAAGACCACATCTCCCAGAGACATGCAAAAAGCTTGCTGGAAACATTTTGTGAATAATAATTATAGAGCCATATTCACCTCTGATTTTTGTTTTGAGATTTCTGGGAGAAAACTATGCACGCTGAGATGGATAGCATTTTCTCTTTCACTGTGTGTTGCTCAGGGACTTCTTTTTTGCTTCTGGCTGATTGAGGAAAAATGAGAAAATACTTAAATTGAACGCAAGACTTCCTAATAGTATGAAAAGCATCCTAAGGGGCTGGATGTATGTTGTAACGGCAGCTTTTTCTTTGAAGTTGGGTAGCTGAGAGGTAAGCTTGAAAATCTTGATTTAATTTTCTAAGAGAGTTCAGTTTAGTCAGGATGATAGATTTTTGATTGGAGAGAAAATAGAAGAAAAGTGTGAGACCACCTATTTTTATTTATTTTTTTTTTAAGATTATAGGAAAAGGTAGCTCCTTTTGGACAAGAGGCCCTGTTATCCCTTTCTTGTTTTGCACAAATGTAGATGCTGGCTCTGGAAAAGATGAAGACTGAAGAACAAATTGCTGCCTGGAGTTGTTGCTCCCATCTTTTATAACAGCTGTTGCTGTACTGCATAAAGAAATCCATTGCAATGGCAGTGCTAGGGTATATGTAATTCCAGAAATCCATTAGGATTTTAGTCACTTCTGAGGGTAAGTTACCTGTTTGTTTAACAGCTCTTTAACTATCAGAGAACCTTTTGAGAGTGCTCAGTGTTTACAGATTCTGTAATCTGTTTCCTGGGGTTTGGTGCAGTTACTGCTCATAGCAGAGCTCTACAAATAGTTGACTTTTTGGATGATATGGTTCATTTTTGTGCAATCTCTGAGGCTTGTTATGGGATATAACATCTCCAGATTAAACATTTTCCCATGTAAATGGCTTTTTATTGCAGGTGGTGGTTGCAGGCAAGGAGGGAAGGATATTAGAAAGGGAAGCTGTATGAGGATTTAGCAAATAAAAGTTATATAATATTTATGTATCAGCCACATCCCGTTAGATGCCTTTGAATATCATATGCGACAGCATCATTCCAAATACCAATTATTGTTTCACTGTACCTGCAGTGGTTGAGGTGGACTGCGAGGCCCAAGCTACCAAAGGGTTCCTTAAATCAAGACATCAAGTCTTCCAGAATAAATATTCTACTGCTCAGGTTTACACTGTGTGATTATCAACAGCACTGAATAAATGTGTAAAATCTTAGAAGCTGTGTGCAATGTCTTACCCAGAAAGGTCTCTGGTAGCTGTGAAAACTCTGCTGGCAGTCAGCAAGGGGTTATGTCCTCAGGAGCCACAGTCTCCTATGCCTTATGTGAAGAGCAGGAAAAAAAGAGAGGAGCTGGCCCTCAATGCAGAAACTTCTCAAGTTTGCAGCTGAAAACCTGCCAGAGCTAAATGGAGAAATATCTTGTCTCAGACTTACTGAAAATGTCCCTCAAAACAGCTCTATTCCACTCTGCCCTACATTGAAAATAAAGATGATAACTTTGCTTTCTGTCTTCTGATTGCATTCAATGAAATGCACAAATGCTGGCAGGATGAGACTGAATATCATGTTCTGAATGTGCAATAGTCTTTTTTTTCCGAGAAGCTTTATTTTATGATTTCATTATTGCATGACAGGGGTTTGTCTGTGCTCGTAATAAGAAGGGAATTTAATTGAATTCTGAATTTTATAGGCAAAAGAATTACTAGAAGGGGTTTCTCATAATGTTGACAATTCTTTTATAACACTTATTTATAGGCATTTCATGGCCGACACAGATGTATGTACAGAAATAGTATATATTTATAGACTAAGCCTATAGTTTAAGGCAAATAAGTAGGCCTTGCCTTTAGTAGAATATTTTCCTGCATAAGGACTCCGATTTTAAATAGTGTGGATAATGGTGTCTTTGCCATCTGAGGAGTGTATGGGTATGACTCATAGTGTCATAAATACTATGGCTATTACAGTGAGCATCCAAGTGAAATTACACAAAATTATATATTTGCCAGGGTTCTTTTCTCTAACGGCCAAACTTCAAAATAGAAAGCTTTATTATGCATTTTGATGCATTTGAACTACTGAATGTTCTTGCTGGCCCACCAGACAGTTTAATAGGGCTCCTGAACATCATCAATAATTCATGTGTCTCTTAAACAAGGATGTGGTACTTGTTGTTCAACTATAATCTGAGCATACGGTATTGTGAGCTACTATGGGATGCTCAGGGGCATGCTCACTGCTGGACCTTGATCTTATGGCAGTGCAAGGTTCTCGGGTTTGAACCCACTATGGGTGATGCTCCCAAACAGGGAAGCGGCCTCTCTGCCCTCACCGTAACTGTTGCTTTTCATGAAAGGGAGATGATTGTTAGCCGAGGATGTGGTGAGCTCCCTTCAGTGTGACTTGCCTGATGTAAATGGTGTAAATCATCTCCAGCATATGACTGTCAGTGCTGGCTGGACCAAAAATGGGAAACTGATGGTCCAGGTGGAGAGGTGTGGAGGAAGCCTAGGCTGGGATATGTGAGGGTGCAGATAGCATTAGCAGGAATGAAAGTGAGTGTTATAAACTGGAATACCCTGTTCCAGTTAAAGACAGAACTGAAAATCCAGTGATTATTGTAGGATATGTTAACTGATATTTACAAAGAAACATAATGGGGTGTGATTTTTTTTATTCTTTTGAAGTATGACTTTGGTTTTATTCTCATTTCACAGCACTGTGACATCCCTTGTTACACTAAATACCATATCCAGATAGAAGGTTTTAGAATCAAAGAGGATGAGAAGGGCCAAGAGTGAGTACAAGGAAGGCTGTCCCCAAGGGCCTGTCCCCTTGACATGCCTCAGGGAGTTCTCCTGGCAACATTTGCTGTCTTTGATCTCATTTTACCATTGGAGAACTGAGGTATGCAAAGCACTGAGGCATGATATGTCTAGGATGAGCATCTCGGCAGAGCTGGGATGTGACTATGAATTTCCTGGATAGCAGTCAATCTTTTCCTGCAAGAATCTTCATCCTGTAGAGTTGTCATATTTGAGCTGTGCTCATGTGTCTATACAAATAGAGTAAGAAGTTACAAAGAGCTCAGAAATTAAGGGTGTAGTGTTTTGCACAGGTATTCCTGCAAACTGTTAACAATGTCATTTTTTAATAAGACTTTGTTGCACAAGAGCAATAACTTGTAATATAAATGCAAGAAAACATATAACTTATTCAAGTGAGTGTTTTACCGTAGGTGGAATGAGTCCGAAGTCAAGACCTTCTCTCTCCCTATTTGAACTACTGTTTTTTACCAGGCTTCTAGGAAAAATCTCACGCTGACTTCCTGAGTTTGTGTTTGCTGTCTGGATAACGGCCAGATTGTGCCCCATCTTTCTTCAGGATGCAGAAGACTGCAAAGAACTCCATGCCTATGCAGCTTTCAGGAGTCAAGCTGCAATCCCCAGGCGACCATGAGCTGTGGTGGTTTGAAAATAGCTATCTTGCAGCTATCTTGAGGACTGGGAATGCAGCACAGTGTTGCACCCTGCCAGCGTGATGTCTGTGGTCAATGAGCTGGGGAGCAGCAGGAGTCTGTTCAGCTCTGTCACATCCTGACATTACTTAGGGGCTGGGGGAGGTGCAGTTGCATTGGCACTGGTGCTGTGTTCCTTACACCTTAGGCTCTGAGTTTCTAGCAAGGATGGGCTGGAGCTCCCATTTTTCCATCCAGACTGCAAAGAGGTCAGTCCTAATGTTATCCTAGATCTGGACTCTTCCCCTGGCGTGCAAGTTTATTGCATGTCTGTGCAGAGGCGGGTGCTAGGTGGTAATCCACAATGCTAGCACACTGCTTAACACAGAACAGAACTTTTTATACACTTTGAACAATTTTTACAATTATGTTCAGTCACACTTAGTTCTCATTGCTTCTTACAAGTCTCTTCCCCATTTAAAGGTCCGGTGTTCTTTTTTCACTGCACATGTTCTGTGGGGAGGGGGCTTTGTTAGTAGGGGGCTTTCTTTGCTCTAGGATGGATCTTTTAGTATGCTAATTAGAATAGTTCATACATAATTCTGGCTTTTTCTGTTTAGTCTCATTAACCATTTGGTTCTCCTCGAGCTTATCTTGTGCTGCAGCTTGTCATATTTATGGTGTCTGTTCCTTCTCCCAAGGCCATGTTTTGTTAACTAAGGATTTAACTGACATCCTCTGTTCTTCAAATTCTTTGTTTTCCACTATAGATATTTACCTTTTTTTCCCTTCTCTTTTTGGTTTTTTTTTTTTTGTTTTTTTTTTAAACTAAATAATTCTTTTGTCACTAACAAAGTGCAACTTGTTTTGGGAATGGTTTTCAGGTGGTGGGTGTGTTTGAAAAGAAAAATGATGCTTCTTCACTTGCTTTTGGCTGTAATGATGGCATTAAGTTTTCAGCATTTCTCTTTTAACTGCTGCATTTCAGTGATGCTTTTCCTCTAGCTGGCTGGAGTGTTGGGGCTGAGATGAGAATTCTGGTTCTGTGGTGAAAGAGCAAACGAAAGTGGCTGACAATGATTACCAGCCATCTTGTGCTTGTGCTTCAGAGGGGTGGCTGGGAAGAAAAGGCTGGTTGTGCCGTTCCAAGGGTTACCGTACTTGCTTGTCTGGGACACGCAGCCTGAGCAAACCCACTTTTTCTTTAGGCTGTCAGCAGGGCATCTGAGATCATAGCTCAGGTACCACACAGGACAGTGTTTGTCATGTGGAAGCTGGAAATTCTAGCACTTGAATCTGCAGATCAAAGCTTGTTTCCAAGATGTTTGAGTCTGACATAAAAGGGTTGTGAGTCCCCACTGACTGTGGCTGAGCTTTGAGCAATGCTGCCTCTGTTGCCTATTACATCCTGCAGCTGCTGCTTACGTAGTGGTACAGGTTGTGTTGCTGTTGCCCAAACTGCTCATCACTAATGAAGTACCTCTGAAATGTGACAGGATGATACCATTTCATAATGAATTATTTTATCCCTGTTTTCCTCTCTCATCACTGTGACAACTGCTGGAGTCCCTCCAGACTGTTAGTGGGCTACAGCCTGGGACCCTCTTTTCAAATCTGTTTTCTGCTTTACTTCTTAGTGTCGAGTTTTGTTTCCATGGAAACTCCCCAACCTAATTCAAATTATAAGACTGTCAGGTGCATAAACAATACTGTCATTAAAGAGTGTTCTCAGCTCTGGACAGTTGCTCGTCCTGTGTCCCAGACAGCATGGTGGCAGGAGAGGCTATGTGGCCACCAAAACTTGATGGGAGCCTGCAAGGCTTTGGAAGAGCTTGTGAAGCCAGCTGCTGCACATCTGGAGAGGGGTTTCCTTTGGCTGGTGTTCCTTAAAGCTGTTGTGCCCATAACAATTATATCCATAGAAAGGAGAAATATTTTGTCATTATCAAAAGGGTGTGCTTGGGTTACATGTAAAAGCCTGTCTGCAATGTTCACATTGAAAAGAACAGATTTACAGCATGAGTAAAAATGTTAAACAGAAAATACATTGTTTCCAGGAAAAATGGATTAACCACGAAGTGTACCTTAGAGTTAAAAAGGTTAACTTCTATCACTGAGCACAGAAATACGCCTGTGAGATACCCAGGCAATTTTTGTGTCCATAGTGCTGTGATGAATAAGAATTGTTGATTAGCATTAATATTTTCCGTCCTGCTTCCACCCTGGCATAACATAAACTGCTTATGGCAATATCTTCCTCTTTTCACTCCCATCCCTACAGTTGTCACTGAAGGAGAACATCAGCAACAGAAAAAAGCCTACTTTAATGATTTAGAGACAAAAGTACTGTGCCTGAAATAATAGTTTTTCCCTTCCTGTCTTTGTGAAGCTTTACAGATACTGTTATATTACTTGTTGTAAATGCCAAATTAGCAGGACAAAAACACGGTGCACACGAGAATTTGCAGCCCTTTAAGGAAGAGTCATTAGACTGTGAGATAAAATGTGGCTCTGCATCTCTCTAAAAATAAGATATTTGCATCTGCATAAGGACTTCAGTTTTGGTAGCCGGGAATAGTCTAAGTATCTTCATTGTAATTATTAAGAATTATTAACTTGCACAATTACTGCTTTGAGAGAGATGTGAATGTACGTGGTATTTCAGAGGATATGGAGAAGCGAAGAATTTATTGCTATTTAAAAATCTGGAGGAGTTTACTTGTTTGCTGGCAAATAATATAGGAATGCAAGAATTGCCAGGCTGGGGAAGGCTTCAGGTCCGTCTTGTTTGGTGTCTCTGCTCTGACAGGCGCTAAGGTCAGGCATTTCAGAGAAAGGGAGGAGACTTCTTTTAGCAGAGGTGAGATAATTTCTTCAGCCAGTGAAAGCCAGTAGGTGGAAGAGGGAGGACAGCAGAGGTGCAGAATGGGTATTACTTTTCTTGTCGCTTTTTTTTTTAAATGGCTGTCACTTTATGTTTGAAAAACCCTAAAAGAATATAATCAGTTTGGAACGTGGTCAGTGCCAGGAGGCTTCACATAAATCAGCATCTACTCAGGTTTCCCAAGGTGAGATTTTGGTGCTCAGAAGTTCCTTTCTACCTGGCCACTCACGCAGCTGCAGCCTGAGGACTGCCTTAGGGCCCCCTGAACTCACCGAGGGGGGGTCTCACTGTTCATTGAGTCTTGGATGATGTTCAGATAGCAGCACCGAACCCTGCCCCCCCCCCCAGCCTGCTGCCTGGAAGTCAGGAGCAGCAGGGGTTTCTGCAGTGTGGGGTGGGGGGGTCAGGTCACAGATTTGCTGATCATCTGCTTATGTGATGCAAGAACTGTAACCTTTTCTGGAACTACTGCAAAATGCCCACAATTCTGCATTTGAGAACTGTTGTCACATACCAATTTAAACTATTTTCCATTCTTCTTCTGTAAAACTGTAGCTGCGTGTTGTCATTCTGTAATGGGATGGAATCCTTCTGTTCAGCAGTGTAGATCAGCTCCGTTCTGCATCTTCTCCGTAGCGTGTCAGGTTTTTGTGTTGGCTTTTTTGTTTTGTTTTTAACTTCTTGCACTGATTAAAATAGATGAGATAGGATGTACTTTTTGCCTGAAAAGTGCCAGAACTGGAAGTCTAAAATAGGACTGTACTCACAGGTGCAGATATTCCTTGTCAACAAATAGGTGTCAGCTCACTGTTCCCAATTGCTTCTTTCATCGGTTGGATTGTGAATGCTCCTGCTGGGTCTTGGTGCAGACTACCATTTGGCTATCATTTTGGCCTCAAGAAGTATTTCCTGCTGCAGAATGCTACTGGAATAAGCTCTTAACACGCCTGTCCTCTGGTCCTTGGAAAGCCTCATTTTTCACAGTACATTTTCTTTTGAAGTCTGATTCAAAGCCCATTGTAATCAGTGTAGTCTCCTATGCATTTTAATGCAGCCAAATCAATGGTCATGCGTTTAGGAACAAAGAATATCGCTTGCAGAGTGCCATGATGTTGAAAGGGACTGGGCATCATGCTGAAACCCAGCCAAGTGTGAGCTTCAGCTTTGTGCGCCTGGATGCGGCCCTTGGATGTACCTGTGGGGGGAAGGATCATTGCTCCTGTACACCTGCTGATGAGATGGCTGCCTCGACATTCAGCCCCACTCTGATCTTAACATGTTTTAAAGAAGGATTATAGCCATTTGTAGAGGGTTCAGAAACGTTCTGCAAAAATGCCTGTAAAACCTGCATTTTTGATGAAAAGCTCAGCCTAGTTAATATAAGGTTAGGAGGATACTTATCAGAATTGTATAAATACTACAGTGGAAGATTTATGATGGCAGGAGTATTTTTAAATAAATAAATTAAATAGGTAAAAGTGAAACTATATAAATATTTTTTTTGTTAATGTCTGTTAAATTGATATTCCTTAGAATATCTGTTTGCTGAAGCAGCTTTTAAATATAATGTTTTTAACTATATATAACATTATCTTGCTGATATGAATGTTTTCTCTCAAGAGCAAAATCTCTGGCTAAATATTCTGGGCAAGTAATGCAGCTGTCTTTAAAAGAAAGCCTTTGAAATGCACATATTAAGTAAGTGAAGAAAGGAAAGTTGGGTGAAGAATTTTTTTTTCTTTCCCAACTTTAAACTGTTGACCTTAGATGTTGCTCACAGATTTAATAATTATAAAATTATAAGAAAGATTTTCTTTTTCTCAGATTTTACTTCTTTTTAAACAACTGTCATGAGATTTACAGTTCACTACGTGTGTTGCAAATAGGATTTTATACTAAGATAACAGTTTTGAGATTACAGCTGCATTTTTTTAATACATCATTTATTATGGTAAGACTGAATAAATGTTCTATGCATCAATGTCCTTTGAGTAACATGCTTCATTTTTTAGTTCTGTCAATACCATGCTCAGCTGAAAGCACTGTCCATGTAAGGGTCTCATTCCAACTCCACACAGGCAGATTGCCACCCATGACCATGTGGCATCAGTTTATGTCCTGCATCTTCCTTGACTGTTTGAAAATTATACGCTTTGGAAAGCAGAAAGGGATTTTGATTTTCAAATACAATGTTCTCAAGGCAGACTTGCCTTGGGAAACCATAAGCTGTATTCTTGCCTTGGAGATTTTTAAATTCACTAAAAAAAAGCTTCAGTAGAAGCAAAAGATGTGGGTCAGTGTGGCAGTGTCACAAAATCCAAATGGATGACATTTTAATACCAAACAGAATTGCACTTCTGGAAAATAATAATAACAGTAATTACTTTAACCTGCTTGATCTGCTTCAGAATGTTTCATTTGCACTAAAAAAGCTCTGGGATTTCCTTGTGTGGTTGATGCTGTTAGTATTGCAGACCAATGCTTTTAATGATAGTAACATGTCTGTTGAAGTACAGCATATGGGTAATATAGGAGTAAGAATAATATAGATTTAACTAAACTGGCTTAATGTGCCTCCTCCTGCTGGAAAAAACCCGATAAACAGAGAATGAGATGGCACGAAGAAGCAAAGAAGCTCATCAGATAACAAAAACGCAACGTGCAATCAGCTCCACTGGTCTTTGCAGAGAAACTGCCCCAGAAATGCTGCCAGGGAGTGAGAAAGATGAAATCCCAAAAGGTAAATGGGAATAAAGGAGCCTGTATATTTAAAAGAAAGTGGCAAGCCGAATCCAATATTAACTGATTATTATTATTGCTGTTGTTATTAAGTTGCACACTGTATGATATAAAGTTGAAACGCTGAAATACAGCCACTGGGTTATCTGGGATGTGTCTGCAGCCTGAGCAAGAGAGTGGTGCCTGGAGCATCCGTGCTGCCCTGGGGGTGGCTGTGCTGCACAGGTGAATGAGCCGGGGAACAGGATCCGTTGCAGTTTTATTAGGGGTGTTTAGTTCTTTCCCTTTCCAATTTCCATCCTTATACTTTCTATTGTGTTTGGATAAAACCTGCCCTTCCCTTGACGAATGGTTGTTCTGGATGTTTACCTTGACTTATTTCATAGCAGTTGTCACTCTTGCTGTTTTTTCTCAAGTATTTGTTGCAGGTGCACTTCAGGGGTTGTGTTGTTTGGGAATGCTTTAAAGGCTGAAGAGCTCTTTCTAATGTTTGCCTACACTTACTGTGCTACAGTCTTGGGAGATTTTTTTTTTTTCCTGAGGTTTCGGTAGGCAGTGGTAGCTTTTGCAAAGTTCAACAGCCATTTATACAATCGTGTTTAAAATCTGATTTTTGCAAGTTTTTTATAATTTAAAATCTGAAGCATCTGAAATGTAGAATTTTGGTGGGTTTTTTTCTTCACAACATTCTACTTCTTTTCTACTTTAAAAAGCTGTCTTAGCCTTCTGGGAAGATGGGGTTTATGTGTCTGGAATTGATAATATGCAATTCCTAGCAAATTTCAGCTCCATTTCAAACAGAAAATCTCTTGATTTGGGGTGGCTGTATGGTGCTTCATCCCTGGGGTTAGCTGTATTGCAGGCACCATGCAAACATTTATTTGGTTTAGTGCTAACATGGGTGTACTGTTCTTCTGCTGGATCTTTTGTGCATAATATATAACCAAAGCATCTGTCTGAAGTCCTTGCTGCAGAAGACAGCAAGGTAATTTTCCCAGGTTTGTGTAATGCAATATCCTTTCATCATATATTCTTTTCATACTGAGTCCGCAGCTTCCATTTGTCCTTCGTGTTTTGTTTTTACCCAAGTACATGAGGCATTTCTTAGCCTGCAGACTTTATGCAGCTGCTGTTCTTCAGCTGCTGTTTTGTCAAAGGGACTGTAACACAGTATATTTCTACTGTCAAAGAATAAGAACGTCTTCCTACCATCAGTCACTAATATGGTTTGCTTTGTTCCTGAAAGTAACAGGAATTGGAGGCATCACTTCGGGCTGAAATTTGCTGTGCTGAGTGTACTTCTACTTCAGGGAGTGTATTTTGCAATTAAAAAAGGAAAGGTTTCTTGATTATGGATGTTAATTGTTAAAGATATAGGATACTTCTATTCCTTTATTTTGAAAGCTTTTTTCTTACAAAGAAAAGTTCGGCAGGTAATAACTGATCTAGTGTGTGTGGCGTTGTTATCATCATGCTGTGTGTGGTACTGTTGGACTTGTGGGTTTGTAATTTTTTGGAAGCATGTAAGTCGATATGCAATTGGCCATTTCCTATAAATATAAATAAATAAAATACCTCTGAAAAAGGTAGTCCCGGGTAGTACAGACCGGACCTTAACCTGAAATCTTTGCAGAGTGAAGAAAAATGTGATTTCTCAAATCATTACTGTTTTGCTGGTATTCTGTTTTATTCTCATTGAGTGGTTCTTGAACTGATAATCTCTCAAATAATTCCTCATACTGATTTGAACGAATTATCTGCTGTTGTGGAATATAATTGCTGACATACGGTGTGATATATAATAGTGCTATTTATTTTTTGTTTCATCTTTAAATAACATAAACCTCACCTCCTTGTGACCAGTTGTATTTCTGGTTATTCACGGACAGTACGGCTGTGGCACGGGGACCGTGCGATGGCCACCATGGGAGCTGGGCACTGCCTCCCTGAGTGCACTAACTGGGGCTGAGACGATTGCAACAACTTGCCGAGGATGTAGAATAACGGAAATAATTTCTGAGGTTTTGGGTCTATTTATAACAAAAAAAAAAATGTTCTTTTTAAAGACAAAAATTGCATGAAATGTCTCCTGTCAAAATCTCACTCATCAATGTCAAATTCTCATGACATTGACAAAATAGCTGTTTCTGCATGGAATGTGTGACAAAACTGAGTTTTGAATTCGCTGCTGACTTCTGTATCCGCTGCTTTCCTTGGAATTAGCTCATTTCTCTGGGAAGGTGTTAATTTTAAGCTAACAACTCTAAAAATGGGTGGCTTTCCCCCCCAAAGTAGTATTGATGTTAAGTTTTTATTAAAACTGTAGTTTTACTTTTTATGAAATACATATCACAGGAGCCAGGAAGAGAACTGTGCATAGCAAATTGTACAGCCAGGTATACAAAGCAGTTAAATTCATGGCCGGTTCCATGACTTTCACCCTGGAGCCCCTGAAGGTGTCCTCAGCCCCATCATTGCAAAAGGGGAGAAGCTGTTGCCATACACTCTGTGTGAGGAGTAAGTTTGTTATGACAGTGTCACCCAATACATGATATGCTTGTACTTCCAAGACTTTCTGACGTCTCCTGAAAATTTCCCTTTGCCTTACTCAAGGGTAGAGGAGAGTAAGTGTGAAGGACAGTAGGAACCAAGTATGTATGAATGTTCTGTGGATGCGGTCCAACTCTGCATTGATATTGATAAAAAAATAAAAATGTAGGTTATAATCCTGACAGACAGTAAATTACAGGCAGTTGTTTGTTTCTGAGCCCAACTGCTTTTGCATTTAATTTCATATCCTAAGGGAACATCTCTACAGCAGATCAAAAATGTTCAGAAGTTAATGGTCCTTCATCTGCAAGATCATTTCCCTTTTAACCATGTACCAAAAGCTGCCCCTTTGGGATGTGACATCCTCAGCTTCTGTGTCAGAAGTCACTATGTGGAGGGTTCTAGGCCCAGTTTCTTGGAGAAAGAAATATCTCAGGACCCGCACAACTTTCTGTTCCACTTCCCTCCCAGGCTCGCTGGAATTAGCTGCTTCTGGCTGACTGTTCCTCTCAGGAGGGGCAGGACCTGCCAGGGAGCTGTTTGGAGGCTCTCCCATTCTCACCCTGAGGCTGATTTTTACCCTTCCTTTGCAGACACCTGTCTTTGCTTGCTTGTCTCACAGGTCCTATTTAGAAGCCTGCTTTATTTGCATATATGTGATTTATTTTTTTTTTAATGCAGGCACTGCAATCTGTGTTAACGATATTCTGGATTCTTTTTTCTGTTCTCTCTCTTTTGGCAGAAAACCTCTCCTTTTAGTGAAAAGGGTGCTTCATTAATAGTTATCATGTAGATTGGGCAGGCAGAGGTGTGAGAAAGGTGGCTAAACATACCCTTTTCTTCCCGGTAAGCGTGCATATTGGTGCGGGCTCTGCAGACTCAGAATCATGTGCTGATGTATGGCTCCAGCTGGGGCTGTAGGTATGGCCCTGGATCACCAAAACCCACCAAGGATCACACTAGCAGTGTAGGGGTTGTAATTTCAAAAGCTGTGACCCCACACATCTGGAGAGGGCATGGTGAAAGGAAAGTGCAAGATAAGTTTTGGTTGAAGTGTTGCTAAGATGGCTTATCTTGTCCTTTGATGTGTGAGCAGAGTAGGATGGAGTTGGAAGGTGGCAGAGGATCGTCAAAAAGGATGCTGCCAACGTGGCATTAGCGGGTTCCAGAAGGAGGTACATGGAAATTAATTCCTGGAGAGTAGGTTTGATTAGCATCTTGGATTCTCCTGGGGTTGACTGGAAGCTGATGATATTTAAGTATACTACTGAGAGGTTCAAACACGAGGTTTGTCCTTTACACAGCCTTGCTGTTACATGGATAATCTGTGTTTCGTGGCCACCAGTGGGAAGAAAGCAAAGTGAGCAGATGATGCTGAATTATACAGGCAGTAATGCATAATCATATTTCTCATTCATGTTGGAGGTGGATGGAATGTCTGTAGGGATATATTTGAAGTTATCCTTAAATATTTTTAATAAAATCACGACTTGATGGTTTCAAAGCTACCAGTTCCTTAATCTGTTTGATTACATGTGGCAGTACAGAAACCAGGACATTTCAACACAGAAGACTGCATACAAGTTTTGCATCTCCAGGGTTTATTGTAAATAGCATAGAAAAACAATAGGCATCTTAGTATGTGAATTAAGATGCAATCCTTCTTTCTGCATGTTATCCATTCCTTGTTGATTAATTTCTTTTATACAAGGAAGTTCAATCTGCTGCAGAACACTGAATCCCAATAGTAATAAGTCTGCATATCTAGCATCAGCCCCAGAGCAACCTATAGATTTTTTTAATGCTGTAATAAAAGCAACTTTAAAATAGAAGAAATGCCAAATCCTGTAATCCTTCCTTCAGCTTGAAGTGAAATTCTTCTATGCTCTGTATGTGTCTGAGATACAGCTGCTCCGTCAGGCAGTAAAGCTTCATGTGCTTCAAAGGAGGAAGCACAGAGTAAATATTTGTAGCTGTCAGTCAGGTGCTGTTGGTGTGCAAACGTTCGATGCTGGGGCCTTCCCTGCTTGTTTGGAATCTTTTGGGCTGCATGGATCCTATGTGCTTGGCTTAAATATACCCCAAGAACAATACAAATTAACCTCTCATTTGAGGTCCATGGTGCTTTGTTTTACTGATCCAGCTGCTCTGTAGGTTTAAGTCTTCCTCCTAATTGTGGTCCTTGACCCACTGCAGGCATCTGCAGACTGCAAATGCAGACATCATAGTCTTTTCTTTAGCAAACTGAATGGCTAGATTGGAATGTAGAGTTCCCATATATGAGACAGGTATAACAAGACAGACAACTTTGTGGGTGCCTTTTGCATCATATGTGCTGTATCATACTGCCTTCATACTCGCTCTCTCACAACACAGCAAGGCTAGCATCACCATCCCACTAAAGCAGCAATGAAAGTCTGAGTCAGTTGCCCAAGTTTGCACAGTAGATCTAGGACAGAGTGGAGAGCTGAACTTGCTTTCTTCCACGGCTGCTGGAATAGCGATGAGCAATGGAGCAGCCTGTTCCAGGCACTGAGTGCCCCCAAGGTCGGGGAGCCCCTCAGCAGCACAGCTTAGTGCTGCAGCAGCACCAGCTTTGCAACCCAGTTGCCTTCCAGCATCCAAGATTGGAGCATGGTGGGTTCACAACTATCTTTAAAGGGCATTCGATTATCGGAAGGTAAGGGTGTAAGAACAAGGAGTTTGTACTCCCTAACCTTCATGTACTGCTCTATGTTTTTTTCAGAATTGGAAGAGTTCATAACTGCATTAGGGACAATTTACCTGTCCAGATGGATTGTGTGTCAGATGTTTTTAAAAGAGAAATGACTTCTGGTCCCTTGTGTGCAGTGGATATTCCCTTTGTGTGTCATTTATTACTGTTTTGCCGGTTTATTTATCCCAGGTGGTGGACCTTCTGTTACTGTCCTATAAACAGTTATAGGTCATATGGAACTTTTCTGTGTTTACAGATAAGAGAGTTTGTCATATTTGTTATCAATGAAATACTTTGTGTGTTTATATCACTACTTTAGATCCATTGTAATTTTCAAGATAATTGTTCTTTTATTTTGGTGTTATCACTTTTGATAATTATACAGTTTAAAGCTGGCCCTTAATTAGGGGATAGCATGATAACTCAGTTGCCATGCAGAAGTGATGCTGATTTTTGAAATATGCTTCGCCCTGCACCCTGCAAACTAATTTAGTACAAGCAGGGCTCCAAAATAACTTCACTGAGTGCTGTGGACTTGAACTTATCTTTTATAACTGCTAGAGCAATAAAAAGCACAGCTAAGCACAGCTAAACACCCGTAATAGAAGTCATCTTCATGACAGAGTGGTAAAACTTGCTAGGACTTCTCCCACTGATGACTATATTTAAATGGGTGTGCCAGTGCTGGACATTTAAATGATGGCAGGATGCCTGCCTGTATGTGCTGCCAGAGCTGGGTACTGAGGAGTTGAGTGCTAAGTATGAATTTTCATCCACTCTGGTATTTGGTTATGCATTAAAAAACAGATTTTAATTGATGTACATTTGAACTGCTTTTTAATTCGAGTTACGTTTTTAGGGAGAGAAATAGTCACATTCAATATATTTCAGTGTGGCTCATCTGTTGCCGTTCCCATTTAAACCCTACACCTTACAGTACAAAGATGTTCAGATGTCTAAGAATGTGTCCATGCCTCTGACACTAAGATCCTTCCTTTATTTGCTCATATTTACAAAAGATAAACATTCATATATCCTCCTGCAAAATATTTCCGTATTACAGAATGCTATGATAATATCTGTTTGCAAATGTATGTTTGGAGTCCTTGTGAAGACAAGTTCAAAAATTAAATTACACAGTTGTGTCCATCTCTTTAGGAAAGAAGCCTTGATAAATTATTCGAGCCTTTTCAAAATTAGTGTTTAATAAATACTGGCATATTCTTGTATGAAGCTTATTCTCTTATCTAAGGTTAAGCTATAAAAGGATATAAACTTTGAACCAGAGTAGAACTGATGCATTCATAATATCCACTTCAAATGCTTGCTCAAATTTGTTTGAGCTGTTGTGCAAAATATGTTCATTTTCAGTGAAAGTTACTCTGAATTTGGGCAGCAGCATTACAAAAGCTTGTGTACCCACATAATTAATAATACCATGAACATTTAATAAATCAACCTATAAGGCTAGGAAAGCTCCACTTTCTCTTCTTGTACGGTTTCTTGAATACTGGAGGCCGTCATGTTCTATCTCCAAGGCAGGAATCCCTATATTTGAAAATGTCAGAATTGAGAGGATGTGACGCTTCTTTTGGGAGTTGATTTCAGTGACTGGTTATCAGATTTGTGTGGAAGGGAATTCCACAAGGCTGGAGGTGTGTGTTTAAATCCATGTACGTGTCAATGCTTGAGTGCTGAGCCAGACTCAGACTGCACAACAGCAACGAAATGGGTCCACAAAATGGAAATGAGAAATTGAACACAGGCACATGGAAGAACTGGGCAGGGAGGGCTCCAGCATATGTGGAAACCCAGGTATCTATCAAATCTACATTTTCAGTTATGGGTAGTCAACAAAACCACAGAGCTGCTGGACATGAGAACGATGAGCCTCGGAGCCTGGCTGTGAGATACTCCAAGCACTCGGGAGTCAGGGAACGGAGTACAGCCCTGCCTCGGGCTTTGTCCCAGGGTGGCTCTGACAGCTGGCTTTGTCCCACAACCAGCAGTTTTTGGACTGAACAACTGGGAGCAACAGACTCCAAACATGGTAAACCTGAGACTGAGGAATGAGAGACCGCTGATTTCACTTCATTTATGTAACTCAAAGGCTTCATTCTCAGCATATCATGTTGAATGTTTTGCCTTCTTAAAAGTCCATGGAACAACTGGGCAAATAGCTGGCTGTGTGCCATTCTCCTTGTGCTCCTCTACCATGATTTATTTTGTTCAGCTAGTCCTCTCCCTTGTACTTTTGCTCCATAGTTAACATCTGTGCATGGAAAATGGAAATAAATACATTGCGATATGCTGGATATATAAGAGAATGCATTGGCAATGGTTATGAGACCTGAATTTCATTAATACTCCCTTTCCATCCTTCCTTTTTCTTTGTTTGGATACTATGTAAGTGGATTGCCGGTCCTTGGAAAATACTTGCTCTCCATCCATCGTAAAAGGAACTACCAGTGTGGTTTTGCATATCAGCACGTAGCCTCAGTCTTCCTACTGCTATGGGGAGTGTCTTGCCTTCATCACACTGCAGACAAGCTGCTTTTTTTATTTATTTTTTTTTTTTTTTGTAATAGCTGCGCTATGCTGCACTGTTGACTCTTTCTCCTTTATGTAGATGTTTTTTCAGTCGTGGCTCAGCTGTGATCCATCTGATCGAAATAATGAAAATACCTCATAATTCAGAGTCGTGGTGTTTTGAACGATTTCTGCTCCACATATGGTGGCATCCCAACCAGTCAGAAAGTACAGTAACAATCTGTATGCATTGTTTCATTATTCTTCAGATCATTGCCTTTACCATTCCTTGGTAAAGAATCTCCTCTTCTTGATATTAGAATAGATTAGCAGAATAATAAAAGGTTAAAAAACCAGCCTGGAGTGGTTGCTGTCTATTTTTAAATGGTGTTTTATTCCTCCTTTCTTTCCTAAGGCTCTCTTTCTTTTCCATCGCTGTAACAATGAATATAAACAGCTGCATCCAGCACTGCACTGAATATATCCTGACCATAGGAATGCCATTTTTTAAGGTAAAAGATAAAATAAGTCGCATGCTTATGAGAGGTATTAATGTCTTGAAATACTTCCTCTTTTGCTCTCTCTAAAATGTGTGTGTTTCTGTGGTGCACTGAGGAAACTTGCCACTTCCACGTATTATATTCTGTAAAAGGAACTTGGGGAGTAAAGTT
The DNA here is from genome assembly GCF_023634085.1 of Falco cherrug. Taxonomy (NCBI): domain Eukaryota; kingdom Metazoa; phylum Chordata; class Aves; order Falconiformes; family Falconidae; genus Falco; species Falco cherrug. Next base: position 13,764,892 of record NC_073711.1, read on the forward strand.
CATAACAGTTTATCAAACACTGATTTTTAGTTGCTTGTCTCTTTCTTTCTGAACTGCTAGAGAAGTGATTGGCTTTACTTGCCAGAAATCCACAGTAGATTTCAGGAAAACTCTTAACAAGTTAAACTGATGCCAAGGTCTATGACTATGCACAACAAATGGTGTTTGCTGAGGAGCTGGTGATTATCTTTAAAGTTATGAAATAACTATTAACCTTTTGTTTGGATTGCTAATGTGATATACATTCACATAATGAATAACCCTAGTAGCATTTTATTTTGTTACTGTGAGTCTTGTTTACCAGACAAATGATTTCTATTTCAGATTTCTCAGCAATAGTTATTTTGTCTTTAATTAAACAATTTTTTTTCTTGTCTTTGCTTATTGTGTTCAACTGGAAAATGGAACAGCTGAAATGTACCAATCAGATATTCTTTGAGAGTTGAACACATCTTTATTTTTGGTTGAAAACAATTTTTATAAAATCAATCAGGACTTCTTCAGACAAGCATAGCAAGTGTTCACTTTCAATTTGTCCCCTTTTGCCACCCGTTTGTGATGGAAAATGTCAGCACAGAAAGAGTTTGCATATTGATTTATTTTCTTTGAAAGAAAATGTTTTTTTTTATTATTGGAACAGCGGTTATATTTTTTTAAAGCTTCTGGCCTTTCCACTTCCATCTAAACTGCAAAATTCTAAAGTTATAGCTCATTAGATATCATCAATATCTATTGCTCCTTCATTTGCTGCCAAGTTTTCTTCTGATGTTTCTGATAGGTATAGGTGGTGACCACATAAAATCAAGCTTCAGAGACTGGCTGAGAGAAGCCAAAGCTGCTGTCAGTGGACATGAGATCTCTGCTCCCCAAAGAGCAACGTGGGATGCAGTAATACTGCATATGAGGTCTTCCTCACTGCATCTTTAGATTATTTACTGGAATAGCTGTTATACATAGATGCAGTAGCATCAGTAACTTCATCTGAACAGTTTGTAGCAATGAAATTTGCCTGTAGCATCTACATTTAAAATCAGCTTGCTCATCATTGCAGTTATAATATCTATATGTCAGCCTTGCAGCTCTTGACAAAGGGAAAAAGAAGTGTGTTGGTGTCTGGAGTATTTTGAATGCTCCTGTAGTTTAACTGAGGCTGGATCGCTAGGAATCCATTTATCTGGTGGAATAAATGCTCCCAGTGCTTCCTACAGTATACCCTAGGCTCCTCTCCGTGGGTTACTCCAAATAAAACAAAAGGTGGGAAAATTTATTAGTCCAATGTCTTGTTTGTGAAGGCAAGGTAGTTCTTTGAAGGGACCTTTTGGATCATTCCTGTCTTGATGTGGCAGCCTTGCAGAAGACCTGATTAAATGCAGATAAAAGGGATAATTTTCAAGAGAGTAAACCAGTACTGCGAGACTGATGTTATGAGTTTGGACATAGTCTGCTCTGTGGCAGCTGGTATACTGTGCTAGTTCTGTAGTAGTTCTTGAATATGCCTGTTCCTTGAAAGAAAAGCATTCCCCTGGCAGTGCTCGTATTTAGTAGAATTGTTCACCTCTGAATACTTTGTCAGCAGGCAATTGCATTCCCTTAATTTAGGGAGGTGGTTGCACTGTGCCTGATCCTCAGGTTTCCATTGCAACAAAGAGGCTGCTGCTGGAGTGGTGCAAGTGTGTTCATTTGCACTCCGTGTAGAATCGTAGAATATTTTGAGTTGGAAGGGACCCATAAGGACCAGAGATGTACAAACAAGACGTGCACAGCTGGCATTCCCGCTGGTGGGCAACTAATCCAGGGCTGATTCATTGTCTGCAACTAGAATTCCCAGTCTGGTTTATTCTAAGGAAGATACATGAAAATAGTCCAGATATCCCCACAGATACATTGTTACTGCCTCATCACAAGGTCATTGTCTCTTTATGAAACATCTAGAGAAAATATTAATGCAAAATAGACTTTTCCAATATGACATTAACTTCTGTGTACCTGCAAAAATGCGTAATTTATTGTACCCCTCATTTCTGCTTTTTAGGGAAGTACTGTAATAAGAAACAATGTTGTAAAGTAGATTTATTCCTATGCAATACAGATTTTCTTTCCTTCTCACTAAGCCTATTATGTATTTAGCAATTTACCAGTTTTTCATAACAATGAACACATTATATGGTATGGATAATTTTGCTGCCATTGTATTAAGTTTTAATAATACCTTAAAATGAGCATTTTTTATGACATATGTAATTTCAGTGTCCCATAAAAACAGTTAGGAGAATAGAACAAATTAATGGTGCTTACCAATAATGGATCTTGTCAAAATTCATTTTAAAATAACAATGATCATAGTAATTAATTGCAATGAGTTTCTTGTGTCAAGCTCTCTCTGTTCAATTTACATTTGATAAGAATGACAATTGTTCATCAGAACCTGTCTTGTGATCTTGCCTAGATTTCAGTTTTATTTACCCAAATAAATGTGAAAGTAAGTCCACAGAACCAGTGGATAAACCTCATAAAGTGCAATATGTGCAATGCTTATATAATCAAATACACCTGTTAACAAGAATATTTAAAAAAGTAAGTGTCATCCCCAGGAGTAAAAGGCTGAGATTTACACTTTATAGGTTATTGAGCTCAGCTGACATTTTTGTATTGATTCCAAAAACTCACTTGCTTTGCCAAGAGCATGAATTATGAATGCGGTCTGTTGAAACACAAAGCATACCTCCTCTTAACGGGATTGCTGCAGACAGCGTGCTAAGCTCTGAGAGCAGAGTGCAGGTAAAGCAGGGTGTGGGTGTGCGGTGGTGCCTGTTATCTGTGACAAAAGCTTGGACAGGTGCTCTCAGGGCTCAGGACAGCTCTTGCAATGAACAGCTAACATGGCGTGAATCTACAACTTTGTTAATGCTGCGCTAATTTACTTTGGGCTAATTGATACTTCTAGCCACAAAAGAAACGAAGATCGTGTTGACCTAGTCTACGGGCCAGGATGTGAATGGTGTCTCCTTCCCATTGCTGGTCTCCCATTTGCTGCGTGGTGTTGGTCGGTGTAATTCCCATTTTGAACCAAAGGATTTGTAAGTCAGCGCTTTGGATATCTTCTCAAATTTCTGCTGTAGCATCTTCTTTTCTTTGTTCTAGCTGCCTCTAACAAGCAAACACCAGAATCAGGCTTGTCTTCCCTAAATTATACAGTACCTACATTCTTTTTACAAAGGGCACTTCACTTTTTAGAGAGGAAAAGTGAATAATATTCAGACCACTGTAAAGGCAGCTGTGCTCGGTGATGCTGGATGTCTGATGCCATCATTTGGTGATGCTGACTGGCTCAGGGGCTTTCTCCCGTTTCCTCCTCCTGTGTGTAGCACTGAAAGCTCAAGGGAAACTCTGATTCATGGGAAGTTCCTTTTTGCCCCTTGAGCAACACTTTGCTTTTTGTGCTTCTTTAGAAGAAATGGCATTTAAATCTCATACTTCAAGCAGCAACTGGCTAGTAGCAAATAAACTTGCAGCATTTTGCGTATGGCATGTTTTTTACCATAAGGAGTAAGGATACTCTTCTGCTGCAGGCGCTGAAAGAGAAAAGCCTCTTGAATTAGCTAATGCAGAGAATTTCTGTAGGGCAGAAATTTTAGCACTGTGCTGGCATCTCACAGGGTCTCTGTTCACGTCTGCAATGCTTGTATGGCAGACTCTGAGAGCACTGAGCACGTGTGTATTATTTAATGTCTAATATTTTTAATAACAAGAAGTTACCTGGATTTCAATTTTAAAATGTTAAGCAATAGTTTTAATTTTTAATTTAATTTTATTTTTCTGCAGAAATGTGATGTGATCTGCTGCCATGCAGTGTGTAGTGACTAGGCGCAGGGCACTGTCACTCCTGGGCACGGTGGGAAGCTTCCCTCTAGGGAGCTGGTGTGTAGAGAGGAGGATGTGATGGAAAATTGGAGGCAGCTACTGAATAAGTCATGTACCTGCTGAGAAGTTTATTGTTACCAATTAGTTGTTACAATTATTGGTGTTTTACCACAAATACAAAATTAGAGTTTCAAGTAATAAGAACCTAAACTCCCAGTGTTTTTGAGACAGTAAGAACCAACCAATTGGTTCACCTTCCAGAAATGTGGGTATTTGTCCACATGCCTGACTGTTAAGATATTATAAACTGAATGTATTGTGTCCTACAGACTTCTGGAGAACTAATCTAACCACATCATCTATTTCATAAGGCTGGTGTTTAAACTTTAAATCATTGTTTTCAAGAGTTGTTTGTTTGGCCTTATAAATTCAAATGGATCTGAAACTTGTCATGCAAAATTCAAGTCGAAGAGCAATTCTCTGCACTGAAGTCTCACAAAAAAAAAAGGAAGTAATTTTCTCCTGAGATGTTTACTATGAAGAGAACAGCTTGTTGCTATAGAATCAAACATAAGTTTTTCAGTTTTGATTTTTCAATGGCTTTAGGTTTTGCACTTAAAACTGTGGAATGAATTATATTTGAAAATGGAATACACTGCAGGAGCAATGAATCGAAACTACCGTTTTTTAGAAATGAATAGGTATTGTATTAATCACATATTAGGTCAATCTCTCATTGTCTGTCATAGTAATTGATGCACATTACCTCTGCCTGAATGACACAATTGTTTTAGTTTAGTGTGTGATACCCAGCAGGAAAATGAGTTAGTCTTCTTGCAGAGACCTGGTATCGTCCTGGCTGCAGGCTCTGAGTGACAAGCGAAGCTCTGAGGAAGGCTGGAGGGTGAGGGAGCTCATGGGTCAGTCTTGAGGAATTGATGCTGAGCTGGTGCTGGCTGCAGACTCGACAGAATTTGGGGCTCAGGGGAAGCAGTGAAGGCCCTGACGTGGTGGTAGTAAGCACTGTGGGCAGAGCTGCTGCTTCATCACTGACATCAACATCAGAACCTGAGACCCAGAGCGGGTAGTTATTACAGCTTTTATGATATCCTTTGGCAGTATTAACCAAGCTTTTATTTAAACCCTGATACTAATATGGTAATATGAGTACTTTTGCTAAATTCTAGTCTGGTTAATTGTATTCTGCTTAGGTACCTTTCTATTGATATGGTTTTATTCTGAATTTCTTACCCTGATTTGTTGTATTGCATGAGATCATGTAGCAGACACTGAGTATTCAGCCTATCTTGAGAAACATCATCTGACTGGTATGTGAGACGGATTGGGATTCTTCTCCTGTAAGGAGCTGCTGGACAGAACTGTGAGGTTTTGCTGTAAGAAAACTGACCAGAATTTATGACAAAGGAGTATTTTACCTCCTCTGATGTTCTGAAAATACCTTACAACAGATGGCCCCCTGCTCAGTGATTTCTACTCTTAGCTTTGATGCTGTTTACCTATATAATCTTTAATACCTAAGGAAGACAAAAATCCAGGTCTTTCTGGGCTGAGCTAAGGTGCAGCATGTATGAAGTATACTGGTAAATGAATTATTGGTGTGCCTGATGACTCTAAAAGCATCATCCCTTACATCTTCAAAATAAATATCACCGTTAGAATAGAGCTGAACGCTTGAGGGAATACTAAGAAAGGAGGTGCCTTGGTGATCAATGGGTGCTGACAGCTTTGGCAGAGCTCTTCAGAAGCTTAATAGTGTTACAAAAGCATCTTAAAGGATGCTTTTATAACAACCTCTCATATCTACTTCATAATAAATGAGCAAGTGGTTCATGAAACAAATATGGCTGTCTAATTTTTCTAGCCTCATATTTTTTAAAAAAGTGTGAGTTGTCTGAGGTAGGAGTTAGAGGTGTGGAATGGCATCCATTTCGCCCAGTCACTGGATATGCAGGTGCTCTTTCCGCTGGTTTTGCTGTCATAGGGTGGAGTTTATAACATCGTTATGGTTCTGCAGAGATGATGTGAACTTTTTGCCAGTTGTTGACATCAGTACTCAGTTCCTGGCAGCAGCGTGGCCCTGCTGCAGTTGTTGGCTTTCTGCAAAAGGTGGAGCAGATGCCAAGGGCTCTGCATGACACCTTGGCCAGCAATGATGGTCCTGCATAGCTCACCACCCAGTCTGGCACTGGTGGGAGGAATCTTGTCCCCAGAGATGATGGGAACAGCTTGGCTCAGCACTGGGCTAGGAGTCTCAGAGAGGCAGGTCCCATACTGTCTGTATTACAGTTTTCTTGCAGAAGTGTGTAATGGAGGAGAACTGAAATAAAATAGCATTCTCTGGGTGGATTTTGACTGTATAGATTCTGCTCCTGTTGATGGTAAGTGTTTCCAACCATGAATGCTGCTTTCCCATTAGTGTAATTATCTCACACTGGTAGAGGTACAAACAAGTCAAATAACTCAGTATAATTAAAGCACTGATAAGACTTGAATTTGTGGCTTGCTACAGGGTTATGTTCTTTTTTAGACTAAAACCTTTAGGCTGATTGACTGAAATTCAGAAGGAGCTTAGCATTGCTGTGCAAGATGTCAGGGACACCCTGATCCTTCTAAGGACAGAAGCTGCTGAGGAGCTGCAAAGATGGGCAGCTGCAGCCTGGCTCGGGGCAGCCCTGACACCCATGAGCAGATGTCAGCCTTAGAGGGATTCATGCTGAGGATTTCTATTTTTTTATTTATTTGTTTGTTTTCTCAGAAGGCCAGAACTTGAACTGAGAAGGAGCAAGCTGGATTTTGATAGGCATGGGAAGACTTTTGGTGGGTGATGCACTTTGATGGATATTTTGGTGCACTTTGGGCCCTTGCGGGTACCAGGACTCACTGAATTTTCCATATGCCATGTCCCTCAGCTCATGTGGTCCCTGTCATCTTTGCAGAACTCAGTTTTTTGTTTAAAGGAGTGGCTATGAAGCACTGTTCAGAAAGATGGGGTGCCCTACCGTGTAGTGCCCCATGCCAGAGATCAGCAGGTGAGGCTCATCTGAAAGTGAAGTCTGTCTGCACAGGCAGAGATTGGACTGATGCCCTGCTGCTGGCTTAGGAATTGAGAAGGATGCTAAGGAAAATGTCTTGCAAGTCCTGTATTCACAGTGGATGTAGCACTGACAGTTTTTTTTTTCCCCTTCCTTGTTCTGTTCATCCCTTGTGACCCTGAATTCTGTGTACAGGTGAGCAGGTATTTAATTTCTTTGCCTATCTGCCTATGGCCTCCTGCTCTGACCAGCATGGAGATGTTGGAAAGCACGTTTTACCATGAGCTGTGACCCTAAAGTGGTCTCTGTTACCTCTGGCTGTAGTGGCCTGGAAATGATGGGAGATAATAGGATGATCCATCACTTCCACCTCCGATAAAGTGAAACCTTGCATAAAGGCCTGGCTGAGCATCTCTGCCTTGCAGAAAGTGCAGTGAGATCATGTGGTGCTGACACTCTGGGATGGTCTTTTAAATGAGATGATGACTAGTAAATGTGGGCTATACAGGTTTCTATTTAATTTATTAAATTTCTTAAGGGTTGAATCCTCTAGGCAAGGTTGTACATTACTGCAGCAAATTATCCAAATGTACAAAAGTTATTGAGGAGTTAAATGCATCTGAGTTATGGAGTGCCAAACGTCCTGGGAATAGACAATTCTGATAATGTCCTTTGATTGTGTTAGAGCTTTTTTATGGGTAATGTGTCTGAATAAATCTGAAAATGTCAAACCTATACATTAGCAGGAGATATCTCTTAATGCTCCACACTTCTGAACGGTGCACTGCACAATACATCTGGCAGTGCAAAGGGCTGGGGCTGTGGAGGAGAGATCATTCGAAGGGACAGTACCGCTGTGCACCACTCATACCTCTGCCTAAAACTGTTCCAAACCACATCTCTCTCTGTGTGGGTGACTGTTGTGACCCTGCTGTTTTCTGGGAGATGTTCTAAAAATGTTCCTGTTAGTCTGAATGACTGGCAAAATGAGTAATGTGGTCAGCTGTAATTCACTTCTGCGCTGCCTTTACATTCCAGCTACGCACTAGACTTCTCGTGGGCTGCTTACCTTATCTCTGGTTATGGGAGCATCAGGATGCCAAGGAAAACAGAGCTAACGCTCCTGCCTTCATACAGATAGGTTGACATGTGAATGCAACAGGTTGTTGTTATTTGTCTTATATTTGAATAGAAGTGACCACGCCAAATACTACAACAAATGAAAGAAAAAAATAATCTCATTAAGAAAAAAGTGATCAGCCTACCCTTTTTTTAATGGGTGTTTTTTATTTTTTTTTTTTGTGTGTGTGTGTTGGGGTTTTTTTGGTGGGTATTTTGTTGTTGGTGGGTTTTTTTGGTGTTTTTTTTGTTTGTTTGGTTGGTTTTGTTTTTCTTTGTTTTAGGTTAGTATCACTACAACTGTAACTGAAGGAAAAATTAACCAGATGGACTTCCAACAACTATCTGCACTGACAATGGGATAGCTTTGCTAGGGGGAAGCTGCTCACTGTGTGCTGGTGAGATCTACAGAGCTCCTTGCTCCGTGAGAGGGCTCCATCGAAAAAATTAGCCTTCTGAAAGGGCTGTTTTCTGTGTGTGTATTATGTCACCAGAAATACTGAACAAACACCTACAGTGATAACACTGAAATATTAAATGTCCCTGCTGTTTTGGGAATAAGTACCCAGGAGAAAAGCTGGGTGGCCTGTTTCACAGAGGCAGGGTGCTTCAGGAGACTTTGTAGAGCAAAGCCCTCTGATGCCCCGTAGCCTTGCTGTGGTGGGAAGGTACCTGGGTAAGGTCTATCCTGCATGCAGGGCAACCCCTGGATAGTCTGATCCCTGGGTGTTAAGCAGGCTTTGCAGCACATAGACTTTCTGCCACATTGTTAAATAATCAGGCTGTAGAAATCACGGGAATGCCTCCTTATGAGAAAGAGCCTCTATCCAAACTGCACAATAGCTTCACTGGTATCACTCACAGGTGTGGATTTGCAGATATGCTAATGGTGAAAAGGTACAGGAAATACATCGCTCGGTGGAAACGAGACAGGCTGTGCAGCTGATTCACCGCCTCCTCCATTGCAGTGGAGAACATTTTAGCAGGAGAAGTTATATCCTAGACTATTACATGGCACTAGAAAACTTGCCATACCATACTGCAGTATCTAAGGCTTTTAATGAAGTTATTTGCCTTATGATCCCCTGGTTTTTTTCATAATTGTAATTAAATAGTGCAAGTTATGAAAAAAGTGTAAATACTTTTAGTGTGAAAATAATACAGACAGTAACAAGCAAGTGGGGGAACTACTTTTGCTTTAAATAAATAGCAGATCAAATCACCAGATTCAACTGGGCTTGATGTGTTTTGTCTATCAACATATATTTGCTTTCACTTCTCATCTGTATAATGGAGCCAAATACTAAACTGGGCACTGTATACAATCTAAATAAGAAACAGATGAGGTATTTCAGAAATTATTTAGGGACTGCTCAGCAGTGGATGGCTTTACAGGATTACTTTTTAGGGCTTGAGTAATTTAGCAGCTTCTGATAAAGTATCTTTTGTTTCTGTGGGCAGGAAACCCTAAGAGGCCAGAAATGCAAAGGCAGGTTTCATCTGACGTTCCCAGGCGTTACTGGTTCTCATAAGAGAAAAAAAGATAAACTTCAGAATGTTTGGATTTGAACCCCTGTTCTCAGGGGTTCAAATATTTTATTTCCTGCACTTAAAACTAGCCATCAGGTAATTTTTCACTTGTTCAAATACTTGTACTAACGATAGGCTCCTCATTGAAGTGTATGTACTGTAGATATAAATGCAGAAAAAATTACAAATAGACCTATGAAGAAAGGCTACGCCAACAGTGTATTGCTCACAAGCACAATTACAACTGCATAGTAACCTTTTTGCTATGTTAGTGGAGAGCTACGTACCCAAATCATTTAAAAATAACCTCCTGCACCAGGTTGAAGAATCACATCTTACCGCAAGGAGACACAGCCATTGAACATCAGACCAAGTAACAGCTGGCATCGTACTGTAGGGACGAGAAGTCAGAAATGCCTGGGTTGAGGTGCTGTGCTAAGTGAATAAAGCTTGTAAGTGAAGAAGCTTATGATGTGAACTGTAAACTGGGCACAGACAGTCATTTTGGTGTGTGTTTGTAAAGTGCCTAGAACTGGAGCCCTGGTACATGTTGGTGACTGAGGTGCTGTGGTGGTATAAATACCAAGAAAGATGATGAATATGGGAATTCATGATTATGACTAATTATGGCAATATAACAACATTTCCTATACCACTTTGAATGTTCTTGTGTGAGTGTTCGGTTATGTATTTTAGAGTCTCCTTTCTTAAATGGAGTCCTTGAATATTCAGTAGCAATGTTTAGAGCATAATTTGGGGGGGTGGGGGGCAGGGGGAAGCCTTCACTCTAGTGAATATCTGCCCATTTACTGTTTTAACTGTGGAGCTAAATAAGTGCCCTCAACTTAAAGACCCTGGAACATGTTGGGAAGCTTTGCCAATGTGAAGTCACAACATGCAGAGGTGTGATCATCACCTGCAAAGCAGCTGTAGCGTGCACGATCCCATTGATGTTTAAGATGTAACTTCCCCTCTTCTGAATGAGGATATAGTTGGTTCTTAAAGCAATGCTCAGTGGCTTTGTTTTCCAGACTAACAAAAAACAGGTTTTTTTGTCTTTTGGGAGGTGGGAAACCTTCCTTTAGAAGCCTATTTCTGACTGAGTGTCTGTCAGGACTGCTGGAGAATTGTTTTTCACTCGTCTAGGAAATGGTAGAGTACTGAGTCTGTTTTTCCTTCCCTCTTGTTCCTATTCTAAACCTCTTTTTCCTGCTTGCCTGTTTTTGTTTAAACAGGCTGATACGCAGGGAACAGCAGTCCACTCTGAGTGAATTACAGGCTCTCCTGAGCCCCTCTCAAACCTCCTGTGGAACCACCTGCTCTGCAACAGGCTCCCCAGCCTGTCCCACTGTAGCGGTGGGAAGGTCCCTGCTCAGCGTGCAGCTCGGCATTGCCCTCCCAAACTGCTCACCTGCCAGCTGGGCCCTCTACGTGCACCTGGGGGAGCACCTCTGGAAGGCTTGTACCTGTCTTGGACACCTGCCTTGGCAAAGGATCCATTGCCTTTTTCTTTGCTGGTTGTGCAGCGAGGCTAGAGGGCTAATACAGACTTGGATGCAGGTGTTTCTCCTTTGGGCCTCCTGTTGCAAGACGTTCAGTAGAGAGAATTAAGCAACAGCATGAGGGTTCAGATCTTAGGAGGGTTGGATTGGGTTGAATTGGCTTGGCTTGATTTAAGCATCTTTGACCCTGGGTTCTGTGTTCCCATCCTTTTGTTGAGGAGGTCCGGTTTACTGTTTCCAAAGAGATGCTGCATTTTTCCAAGTAACAGCAACATTCATGCTTTGTTTCATAGTTGGGCTTTTTTATTATTATTATTTGGGCTTTTTCCCCTAATGGGAAAATATGAAATACCTCAGAGAAATTTCACTGATTTAAATTTTAAAAACTTTTTTTTCAGTATGTTTCCTATGTGGGAAAAAAAAAAAAGAAAAAGCCATGAGAGTACTTCAGCAGTTGATCACGATATGCAAATGTATTTGCACGCTCTTTTTTAAACCTTGTTTTTAAGCCTATTCTTAAAACCTCTACTTCCCAACAGAAATGAAATAAAAAATTAAAAATATTGAAAGAGGAGGTAGAAATGCAGTTGCTTTTCTTTTTTTGCTGAGGCAAGATTTCATTCCGCTGAAGACAGAGAGTAGGCGACGGTGAGGACAGCTGTGAATCATTCATTGTTGAGACCGTCAGTTGTTTGAGGAGTTGCAAGGCCAGTAGATCTCAGCTCATGGCTGATCTTATGCCCTGTATCTCCATGCTCTGGAGCTGCCTACACTTTGGGAATATGAACACGGAGTAGGTTTTTGGAGAAAAGCAGCAAAAGAATGACTCTAGTTCCTGTGTCAGACCTGGTCACCAGGCTCTCCCAGAGAAGGGAATAGCATCTAGGAGGTTTCTTGGCTAAAAAAATGGTAAAAATAGGCCAAGACCTTATATTTTTTTTTAAAAAAAAAGGTAATTAAATGAGTTAGCAGAAACCTGGAGTATCTGCCAGTTTGCAAATAGCAGAGAGTTCAGCATTTGCCAAGGCTGCTTTTTTTTTGGCAGTTGTCTGAAGCCAGATGATTTTTATCTGAGTTTGATCTCCCTTAGTGTCTGAAATGGCAAAAATGCATCTGACTAATTGATGACATTGGGGTGGCCTTCTTGTGCTTATAAGCACATCAAGGGAGCTCATCTTCCTGGCCTTGAGATCTGCCTGTTCCCTTGTGCTGGGAGCCTTATTGTTTTGCCCTGTTGTGGAGTTGTTTCAGTGTCCACAGGAAGCCTCAGAATTGCAAATTCTTCAATTTAAAGGTTATCTGAAAAAAAAAAACCAACACCAAAAAAGCAGCCAACCAAAGAAGGCACAACACCAGGACAGAAGAAATCATAACTGTTCTCAGACCCTGAATCTGACCCTCTAACCCATTGCTTTTGCTGTTTATTTCCTCTCATTCCACTGTACCTATCTGAGCAGCTAGTTTATCCCATCCTATGCTGCTTGCTTAATTTTTATTTTATTAGGCAGGGGATGTTTGTGTTCCTGTGTCTTCTTAGACTCAGAGGGATGGGATCTGTGAATCGTATGCTGCTCAGGACCAAGTCTCCTGGATATGTCTGCACACACAATCTAGCTGATTCTATGGCCAGTGCCGAGTGTCTGCATGCTCCTCTGCGCCTCTACTGTGGTCTCCAAAGGGCTCCTCAATGTGCGGCTGCAGAGGTTTTGACATGCTTCCTCAGCCACTGGGCTGCTGAAGTTGGGAACATTTTGGAGGGCACTGTGCAGTATCAGGGCATTCGTATGGAGCACCCCAGACATCATGAATTATTATTTCTGAAAGTGTGATAGAAATATCTCTGCCGGGATGGCCCCTGCTTCTATGGCTGTTCTCCAGGCTGCTGAGACAGGAAGCAACTGGGCTTTTGTTGGTGGGATAGTGCAGACTCTCAGCATCTTCAGAGTCCCTAATTACACTTCAGAGCCTGGCCACCTTTGTGGGAAATCCCCACCAAAGCCATTAATAAGGCTTAGAGTGAAGTTCACAATGATACTTACTAATCTAGCACAGTGGTGGCCATTGCTGGCGCTTTATGGCCTGTCTCTTTAACAGCAGTAAGCTGTCAGTTCTGCTTCTGTTAGTCTTTCTGAGAAACTCGAAGCAAATATTTCCCGATTGAGGCAAGAAGAACCAATCAGGCTCACATGACTTGCAGCTTATTTTGGGTAGACAGATATAAATTCCTAAGGGGCTTATTCATCCTATATTAACATTTTTCCTGAGGTTGGACAAACTTGAGTTGTTGTGACCTTAAAGCAGCAAAACATAGAGATGTTCTGGAAATGCAGTGCCCCCAGACTTGTAAGAAACGGTTATGTGTTGAAAAAAAATGATTTGAAAAGTCATTTGAAAAGTCCTTTCTGTGAGAAATACGGGTGCTGTTGAAATGAAGCTTAAATGGTGATAGCTGTAGCTAGCTTCGAAGTATAAATAATCTGGGTTTTGTGTATTTAAAAGAAAATTATTGTAGTTGTGTATTGCAGTTTGGTCAAAGGCAGATTCTCATTATATGCAAACGTGATTCCATTGACAAGTACGGAGTTACTATTTGTAACTTCAAATGTAGTGAGACCAGGGCTGGGGTCTAAGTGTTCAAGTGAGTTCATAGCCACAGACAAGCTGTGTGTGCCTGAAGTGGCACAGAGCCACCTTCTTTAATTAGCTGAGTGACCATCTCTTGTGAGCAGTGTGACCTACCACTGCCTCACCTCTGCAACGTAGAATAAAGCACAGCTGCAAAGCCCTGAAAAATCATAAATCCAAATTTGTACCTGTACAATTACAGGGCATAGCAGATAAATTAAAATATTAGATATTACTGAGTGGAATATCTGTAGATCTATGAACAGATTAACAGTCTCCACAAGGCACCAGCGATATTGTATGGAGGAGGATGTGCAGACAGGGAGATGACTAAATATAATGTTGAAAGATACATAGCATGAACTAAATGCATAGCACTACTAACAATTTGAGTTTGCGTGCATACTTACCATATGGATGAAACACTCATTAAAATAAGTGCATGATGGATAGATACTTGATAAAAGAAATAACGAGGAGCGCATGGTATCAAGCACAAAGTGTACACGTAAATGCTTCTGAAGGAGAGAAAGGAATCTTTGCATAACGATCACAAAACAAACGTTTTGCTTTTTGGTTAATGGCAGCCCAGTTTGGTGCTGCCCTGACAAGGAAAGCTGGAATGTGGAATGAAGGTAGCTAGGTATAGTGATTCTGGAATCGGTAGTTTATAGAATTTAGAGTAGCCAATTAAAATGAAATACCAGCAGCAGGATTGTTTCCCACCACATAAAGGCATTGCACGCTGCTGGCCATCACCTTCCCAGAGACCTGGGCAGGAAAGGGAGGTGTCAGCAGTTTGCTGGGACAGATAATCCTGAGTGCTGGCTGGCAGGAGGCGTCAGGAGGACTGCACTGATGAAACCCCACATTTTGGTTGGTGTATGTCATTACAATTAGTCAACTAGTATTTCCTCTGTTGTCCCCTCATTGTAAGGCCTGACCTAATGCATACTTAATTTAACCACTGCTGATGACTGGAGTACGCTCTGCAAAGTGTTTCTGTATCTGAATTACTTAGGCATTCAAATCGAGGTTCTTTTATTTTACACAGATCTCTTCAGTACTTCCTCACTGGATGTTGTTGGTTTGTTTTTCTTTTGAGCTCACATTAGAGTTAAAAAGCAGTGCTGGATCTTACCTGTAGCCTGACAGTTTCTTGTCTGCGGTAGCTGTGAATGCAAATTAGGTGGTTTATCAGTAGCTGGTTTGCCATTCTTAATGTCATTCTGTAGATGGCTTCAGGAAAAGTGGGTTTATATACTTACATTAAATGCCTACATCTTGATTAGTTCTAGATGAGCTCAAACAAAAGCTACTCACCCTTTAACACTGGGGAGGAAATAATGCTGGGTCTTTAAGCTCAGCAGCACATGCATAGCTTGGAGACAAAGTGTGTGATAGGCCCGTACGTGGCAAAAGGACAAAATCTGCTCCCTTCATGGTCTGAGGGTATGCGTGCCCTGTAGGATGGTTTTCAAGTACTGCGAGAAAATGCTGTATGATGAGATGGATGGAAAAAGTGTGCATGACTTCTGTGATGGGGCAACAATGAGGCAGAAGTCCCTGGGACACCTCCTGAGTAACATGCATGGGGCAGGGTCCACGGAGGAGTAGAAAGCAGCAAGAGAAACCCCAGTCATGGCCCCCTCCACATACCTCCCAGCCACCTATGGGCTGATGTCCAGACCACAGAGGTGCCTGATGCCCAGGGCTGGGGCTGCCCTGAGCCTACACTGCTCCTTGGCTGGGGTGGTGGGAAGTGCCCAGGCCCCCAGGGAGTCCCCAGCCCTTGCTGTGCACAGACAGCAACTTCTTCTAAACTGTGTTTATGTTTGTATTTAAAACTCTAAATTACTTCTGGCTCTTCAGCAATGACAGTATTTGAAAAGGAGAGAGGAAGACAACTTGTGGAGTTCAGTATGAAACCTTCAGGTCATCTTGGACCAAATGTAAGATCAGATAGGTCTAAACCTGGCTGGTAGCTTTGAAGAAACAATAGGTGAAGGCATCCACAGTCTATTTGAAGAAAAAATGCC
This sequence comes from Falco cherrug, assembly GCF_023634085.1. Lineage (NCBI taxonomy): Eukaryota > Metazoa > Chordata > Aves > Falconiformes > Falconidae > Falco > Falco cherrug. Next base: position 13,780,621 of record NC_073711.1, read on the forward strand.
ATTAAGAAGTTACGGTATGGCCAAGGCAAATAAGCGTAAAATGATACTTTGGAAGGTGGTGCAGAGGCCAGGCTAGGAGGAGATAAGGAGATGGCTAGAGGAGAGAGGAAGGAGGAGGGGTTTGAATGCCAGAAGCAAACTGTGGTTATGTTTGTGAAGTCTCTGCAAAACCCTAAGTAAAATATAAAGAGATGAACTCAGAACAATGTCAACTGTGCGTATGAAAAAAGCTTAAAAGAGTGGAAGCTTTCAAAGGGAAAGAATAAATCAACAGTGCTAACCAGTCTGGTATGTAGTGATTGACAAGAACAGGACAGAAAACTCTATAAGCAGTTTTTATTTGGGATTATGCTTCATGTGGTGTAACTGTTGCAAACAAGAAATATTACTGTTGTTTGACAGACTTGCCATCTAGCAAAATATTTCCCAGTATATGAATAATAGCTTAGCAATATGCTTGTGAAGGAACAAATTAAGGTGCTGTGGTGGTAGTTTACCAGTGAAAGTAAAAGGAATATTTCTGGAAAACCTATTGAGTTCAAAGAGTCATCTTTCTATGTTGCAACTTCTAAAGAAAGCTATCTTAACAGCATGTTTTCCTCTTGCTAAACAGCGAAAATGAAAATAAAAACTTGATGGCTTAAGGAGGAGGCAGGCTTGCTTTCAAGCAGAGAATGCAGAAGGAGAGCCACAGCTTTGTGTGCAGGGACACCTGGCCAGGTTCAGCTGATGCCCTCGAGGGGTTTTGACTCATCTGTTGGGATTGTGCTTCTGCTTCTTATAGCACAAATGTTCAGGTGCTAAATAATTTGTATAGCATCAACACTGGAGAGGAGAAAAGACCTTGTGGTCTTTCTCCTGCCACATAAAAGACATATCTAAATGTCAGTGGTTTTTTCCTCCTGTTCTAATTATGGAGATTATTTCACCATTTCCATTGAATGTCTCTCCCAGGGATGGGAAGAGATAAACCTCTGTGGCTGGCGTGACATTCAGCCCTCCATTCTTCTTTGATTAATTTTCCCCATTTTTTTCCATCGCTTAGGTTTTCTGATTCTTTCTGAAAATCCTCAAAGCATTTAGCATCCACTGCATGATTGCTTGGTCCACACACATGTGCTCTGCTTTCTTTGCATAGTAATCTCTATGGCCTAGTAATCTCTGTGGCTGGCTAAACTAAACAACTAATTGTATTCAACTGCAAACTACTCTGATGACTTGGTCCACTGAAAAAGAGCATTAAGAGCAGGTGGTGAGCTGTGATTGCTGTTTCTGATTGGAGAAGAATTATGCATGTCTTTATTTTTATTATCTCTTTTCCTCTGTCTTCCCACCTGCTGTTGGGTCTGATCTTAACACTGCAGCAGGGCCTGCCTTTTTTCCTCTCTCTGCACTCAAACATGGAGATAATGCTACAGAGGGGCCCTAGTTCTTGGCTGCTGTACTAATTGCATGATTGACATTGAGGTACTAGGGCAAAGCGTCGATTGAGAACCAGGGGAAGATGTAATTGAATGAATTAATGATGGAGGGAATGATTAAAATTGTGCTCTTAGCTTCCAGCCATGCAAAATATTTTGACAGTAGTATTTTAACAAGAATGAGAAAAATGTTAAACCACTTCGATGCCTGAAGGGCTTGGTTGTTATCTCAAGACTGGGTAAGGTCCTTCCCTTACAGGGTAACTCAACTTTTTTGGGCTGGATTTCCACTGTCATCTGTTGCAATACATGAATGGACAGGACTCACTGCTTCAGAGATCACTTGCTGGGATACTGCAAGCCCACAGCAGAGGAACAGGTCTGTGTTCTTGGTGCTGCTGAGGCTTGGCACAGAAGAATCTGCTAAACAGAGGTTTGGCCCTTGGTGTGCCTGCAGCTCGAGGAAATCCCAGTTACCTGGGGGCCGCCTGCAAAGCACAAGTGGGAGTCTTCCAGAAACGGAGCTATTAAAACCAAGATGTTCCTGATGAGAATATAATAGTTAGTTGGTATTATGTGTCCTTGCATGGAAGTATTGCCTTATGATCTGGCTCAGTCAGCGTGGAGAGGAGGTCGTGGCTGCATTCCTGTCGGGTTCCTTGCATACAGAAGGCCCAAGACATAAAACCTGTGCAGGGCTTTGTAACGTCTCATTGCCTTTAGACCTTGGTATAGATTATGTCAATTTTCTAAAGGGTCTTATCTTACTACATCAACTCTTCTGGAGTCTGTTACACTGTGTAACTCTTTGCTGTTGCTTGATGAGTCTGTGTTAAACGGGGAGCTACAAAACAAAAATTACACTTGAATTCTATCTTACTTTCTTTAAGGTTGAATGCATGACCTGGGGTTACAGTTTTAGCTAGGTTTAGCTCTTGAAAATTCAGGAACACTTGCATGCCCAAACAGGCTGCCCTGGTCTGCACTGTGTACCCAAGTAGGCTCCCAATGCCTCTCTGGTGGTTTTACCCCACAGTTTTTTCTTTGTGAGCAATCCAGCTCTGCCTCAGTTCACAGTCTGGACACCAAGGACCTAAATCTGGACTGCTTTCAAGTTTTTCTGTCTTGTCTGTTTCGGATGTAAGTTGGGCAGTCTGTTTTCAGGCAATGAAGCCAAAAATACAGCTGGCTTGACTTAATTTTCCCTGCATCCCTTTTCTGAAGTACATTTTTATCTTCAGAAAGAGGGACACCTTCATGCTTTAACAGCACCACAAAATGTGTAATAAGATGTGTCTAGTTACAGAACAGATAGTGCTTAAGAAATGTTGCTTGACTTTTTCTTGCACAGATATGGAAAAGGAATAGTGAACAGGGTAATATATTTTTTTAAAGTATCCAAAAGCATCCCACAACTGTTTTAAGCTGAGTATTTAAAGCGTTCTGTGAGCCCTGGGGAGAGGAAGAGCTTTCCATTCATAACCGCCTGCAGCGACCTTCGAGTTCTTTGCATGAACTCAGGTAGCTGATAAAAATGCTTCAGCCTTTTCAAAAGGTGAGCCAGAGTCCACTGCTCTTTGTTGCAGTTTCAGCTAAAATAAGCTTGCTTTTTTTTTTTCCTAATAAAGACAAATGTGTTCTAAATTACCATGCACTGTAGTAACTACGTTCTTTTGATGAGGGAACAATTGGGAAATTGCAAATGGAGATAATAAAAGAAAATACAGTAGCTCTTACGTACCTTGCAAATCTAATGAAATTAATGTTACTGGTTTCAGTTTTAAAACACAGTGGAAGAAGAGCTGCAGCAAGACTACACCATGCATCAGGAGGAAAGGTGGTGGTAAAACTGTAATGCTCTGGTTCCAAGAACAGGGCTGCATGTGAGAAAACATCGGCTTGAGTGGACCCTGTGTAGGAGACTGGTTGCTTTTGACATAGCTGTTTTGTGCCTTGTGCAGCCATGAAGGGCAGATATGCCTGGTGGTACACGAGGAAGAGGAGGGAGGTTGTGCCACTACAGTGGGCCAAGCAATGTCAGCTGGAAGCTCTCTGTGAGCAGAAGAGAAGCCCAGGTAAAAGATGAGTGATGGGAGAAGGAGGAACTGGACCCTGTACTGTGGCTGGGGAACTGGCAGGCAGACTGGGAATACATTGGGGTGGTGAGAGGGAGGATAGCTTTTCCAGGAACCATGAGAAGTCAAAATTCCCTGGAGTCCTACTGCAGAAAATGACCAACTAAACCAAGTCCTGAATATGTGCAGTTCTTGCTGCTACTGCTTTGGTTTGGGAAGCCAATGCTTGCCACTGAGTGCACAGCTACTTTGTACGGATGAGAATCAAGAGAATAGAGGGATTTCTGTTGGAGGTGTTAGTGTCAGAGGTTTTTTCTCTACTTGTTGCCTTTGTTTTGCTGCAGTCGGCATGGAGTTGGTGCACAGTCCCAGAGGTTCTACAGCTCAATATTTCCTGCAATGACATAGACTGATGTAGATATTTATACTCCGACTACAACGTATCATGTAAAATTAAAGTGACTGCTCTCAAGGAGCATTAACAAGAGCAATGAAATGAATGTCAGAAGGGTGTGTGGCTTATACGGAGCTTCTGCTTAAACATGCAATACAAGAAAAAAACACCAACCCCTGCTCTAGCAAGCTGCAGAATTGCATCCAGGATTCACCGCTGTTGATGTGCAGCTGGTGGAAGATCTACACTCTTGGTGTGTGCAGAGGATGATGGCAGTGTACAGGGCAGTGGGTCTGTGAGGAGGGGCACTGCAGGTAACCTGGGGCACCCACAGCCCACATCGCCTGGGAACATCCTGCAGGCTTCCAAGGGGAGGCCAAGGGGTGCCTGCAAGTACTCAGCGTGATGCTCTCTCAGCATCCAGTAATACCAGTAGTGAAGGGGTTTTCTGAGTCAGAGGATTATGTGTAATCCAAGTTCGGGACAAAGGGTTGCTGTGGGCACTCTGGGGCAGAGCCATGCAGCTTTTAGAGCATGGGAGTTACTGAGCTGGATCAGACTTCTGCTCAGCCTGATCCTGGTCCTGCTTGGCATCAGGCACGAGGGGGAGTAGCAAGAAGCTTGCTGCAGGTAAGGATGAAACAAGTGGCTTGAGACTGAGCTAACAGTCCCCTGCCAGGAAATCGGGAGCTTGCAGTCATTGGAGAGTCTTGTTTCTTCTTTTTCGCCTGTTGTCCTTAGGCGCCTCACTGTTTTATACCATCTTTTGTTTTCCTGTCTTTGTTTTAGCTGTCTTCTCAAAGCGTCCTTATTTTTTTTGTTTCCTATTCATGTAGCATTTTCCCCTGGTTTATGTCATTACTGCTGCACTCTCTGACCTTCATCCTCTCCATCATTCATTGTAAATATTTTTCTTTTAGTAATTTTAGGATTACTAAACACAGCTTCATTGGGTGTATGATTGGAGTTTTATAAATCAGCATATTAATGAATGTGTATTACTGAGGTACCTAGAAACTGTACTCTTGAACAAAGATCTCATTGTGCTAGCAACCTTGTAAATGCATGATGGAAATGGCCGGTGCCTGGGAGAACCAGTAAGTGTGAGATGAGCTGGTTGCAGGTAGGGGCTGTGGCAAGCAAGGGGATGGGCTCACTCACAATAGCAGGGGGTTATCTAGCCACAGGTACCACTATAGCTGCCTGATTTTGTGATGGAGGTGTCACCAGAAATGTGTGGTAAATGAGCAGGTATTGAGTTATGGAAACATCTGATTTGAGAGACTTGAACAAAGACAGGAGTGCTCTCACATCTGTACCTTGTCCCACTTAATAGAAAGTATGGGAACAATCTAGGTGAGATCGATCCTCTGTACATCTTACCACTGCCCACTGTCAAAGTCAGACAAATGCAACTTCTTTTATAGCATTCATCAGACATAGTAATATTCAAGTTCTAATTTATGAAATTAATGTTCTTTGTAGATAGATGAAAGATGGTGATCTACTGAATAATGGTGCACTTTTTCTGTGTTGCACTGATTCATGCTCAAAAAAGAAGTTTCTCAAACTTTTTAGGTTTGCTCCATCAGATTCATTCATCTTGTCTGCAACAAGAAATGTCTTTTGTTTGCATTACAAGTGTGTGTATCTTAGCTGCTGGGCTAAGCAGGGTATTTTTGCTATGTTGTGAGCAGTGGGTGTAAAGAGGGTTTCTGCTTCAAGATAAGTGTGAGCATGTGTGTCACTAATTCATTAACAGTTGGTATTTTCTCAGTTCTTATTACAGTGATTTAAAAAACACAATTAACCTCTGAATCAGTGTTGTATTGGGCAGCTGATTTTTGGAGTGTCCTCCAAAAAAGAAGTCTGCAGATGTGAACAGTGTGAGATTTAAGTAAAATTTCTAGAAATGTCAAATATTAGGTGCACATCCCATGCAGGGTGGGAACGAGCTGAGAATGAAACTGGGCTGAGCAGCAGAATGGAAGCCTGGCACCATCACTGCCCAAGGAAACCTTCCTGGGCCACTGCACTGGTGTGAGCCCAGCTGATCCGCTGGTGTCTGGAATTTTTTCTGTCTAGAACTGACATTGAGCAAGGAAGATCAAGACTCAAATGCGTGCAATACAGCATCTGTCTCCAAGTGGACTTTCAAGAAAAGGCCAGTGATGTTGGCTGTCCCATAAGCTTTCCATTAGCTGACTCACTTAGCGCTGGGAATAAACAGGAAACTGAATCAAGCTGGCCTGTCTTGGACTTTTCCCCTGAATCCTATTTTTAGCTACACAAATGCAAATCAGAAGTACTTTGCTGTAACTGGTGAGGTACTTTATAATTTATTTGTCAAATTGGTGTGAAATTTCTAAAGCACGCGGTTCCAAAAGAATAAGATCTGTTGCTGTAAAACGTCCACTCCCTCTGGGCAGTGAAGACTACTCAGCTGTGCCGGAGGATGAGCTGAGCTGCTGGAACTGGGAATGTCAGGCAGCGATGCAGATGTGAATGGGGTATACTTTCCATGAAATGTGAAGGCAGAAAATATTTATTATCATAAACAGAAAAATAATCAGCTTAGCAAAATCCACTTGACAAAGGGTCTGCTTCTGGAAATTAAGTGTTAGGGTTTGGTAACAAAAGGCTAAAATATGGGAAAATTGTGAAACATTTCAAGTATCGTGAAAGAAAACCAAAGTGTCTGTAAAGTCAGCTACAGGGTATAGGTCAGCACTGATGCAGAAATAAGCAGTCTCAAAATCCTCAGGTTTTCACTCCTGTCCATGCCCTACACCATCCTGTGTGCTCACACAAGCAGCAAACTTAATTGAGAAGCTGATCAAAATTAGAAATAACTTCTTTTTTCCATGGGAAGCTTGGTTGGTTTTAGCTTACTCCTAAAGCTCAGGATGAACCTCATACACATGGTGCATAACACTGTATGTTGGGAATGCTTTTGACTTTGTACTTTCATATAGGGCTGTATATAGTTTTTTTTAGGTGTTTGGCAGATGCCTGGCACTTGCAAACGGTGCTTGTTCCCAGTGCCCTGTACTGTGCTTGCCACCCTAGCTGCGGTTCAGAAGCTTGCTCTGAATAGCTTCTACTCTGTTAGTGAAACGTTGGTTACTCTGGAAAGCAAATTACACCATGAAATAATACTTCATAGCAATCCTCAGTACTAAGCCTTTTACAAGCTGTCAATATTTAGGATTTGTCTGTACACAGAGGCTTAGTTTGATCTGCAAGTGAGGCCAGAGATGAAGAGAATTTGCAAGCGGAAGAAAATGAGTGGGCTGGTTCGTGTGCTCAGAAAGCTCCACGGTGTCCATCCCTGCTCCGCCTGCAGCACAGCACCAGGTAAGGAATAAGGTTTTCCCTCTGTCCAAGGCAATTGCAAGGATGTTTTGAGATGTGAGTCGACTGAAAGAAGAGACAAAGCACAGGTTAGTGTAGCACAGAATGTAGCAATCAACTGCTCAGGATCTAAATTGGTCATGCTATTAGCTCTCTGCCTATGCCTGCCTAGTTTTAACATTTTGGGGCTACTGACTCATCTGGGATTTTTGTGGTACAAAGTCTGGATTAGAAATGGAGAAAAAAAGACTGTCACCTTTCTGATCATGATTCCTTCTTTGCAACTGCTTTTACATCTAGCTTTCTGGTGTTTGAAGTCTTCCGTCTTGATATGAACCGGGCACAAGTAGCCCTCCTCTTAGGGCTTGAAGAGGTGTGTGTAGGAATCACACACGTTACCGTCGTTGAAGAGGTGTGTGTAGGAATCACATTGTCCTGCATTCTGCTCTGTGCAAAAACTCACTGTTTGGGTCTTCATCCCCTGCTTCCCGCAGGCTGTGGACTTAAAGCTTATTACAGCAGTATGAGGGCCGTGAGCCTCAATGGGCTTTGGGGTGGGACATTGCAGCCAGGAGCTTTCTTCTAAATTAGAATAAACCCACGAAACAGAAATTCTCTGTGAGCAACCTTCCCTCTGAATTTATCTGTTTAAGGGCTAACACCTCTCCCCTATGAGATCTGTTTCTCTACCTTTGAGCCTTTCTGGCTTTTTAAGTTTAGTCATTGTTTACTGAAGTGTCTCTTCATCGTCTCCTATCAGTTGTGTTGTATCATTTTTTTGGGTGCATTTCTGACCGTTGTTATACCCACCTGATGACCTTGCAGTTATTAATTTGTCTCTGTATCTTTCAACCTTTCACTGCTTGCTGAAATGCTGGTAGCTTCACATAGCCTGTACTGTCTTGTCCTTGCTGCATCTGTAATATTATTCTTTCTGTCTTTTACAATATATATGCTGGTGGCCTTTTGCCAGAACGCTGGTACTGACGCCTGGTGAAACAGGAGAAAATGATTACACTTTGATGAAAAAATAATGCTGGGTTTATATTTCTGAATGTGAAGTATGCTATAGGCAAACACGAGCACTTTGCCTGCTTACAATTGATAGCTAGACCAGTTATGGCTGCTTTTCATGTGATAGGGAGCAATTAATTGTCTGTTTGCGTGATATAGTTCTGGAGACAGTGGCAGTTACTGGGCTGCCAGGCAAAGCCCAAGCAGGATTAAGCCACACAGGGTAAAAAGTTTCCTGAGGATCTGTCGAGGGGAGCTAATGTGGAGATGGGAGGGTTGTTGGGTAAGTGGAAAGATGCTTAAAATGTTTCTTATGGATCATGATTGCAGGGACGGCACCTGCACATATCCCGCCTCTCTTTTTGGTTTGTCGCTGAGGAGTGGGCTTTAGGAGAGGATGCGCTGTACTGAAGAGCTGCGCCGCAGGTAGAGGGCTGCATCTGTAAAAGTTCGGGTGGAGAGAAATCCACTTAGAAGGGTAAAGGCATGGCTGCGTGTGCTGCACCTTGGGGAAAGGCTGTCAGTTTTGAGGTAACTTGCATTAAAGTATCTGTCAGAAGAAAAACTGAAGCAAAACTAGAAAACTGTCCAACACGTCTAAATGCAGCCCTACAGAAAAAGCAAAACAAGCGTACTGTTGTTAACAAGAGCTTTTGTGACGGGGAGGGAGGGTTGATTTACAGCAGAACATCTGGACAAAAGACCACAGACAGACTTAATAGTGGTGCTTCCCAGGGTTTGCAGAGGACAACTGAGGCCTCCAAATGTCTACAGAGATCTGGAGATATGTAACTGTCTTGGCACAGTGGAGATAAAAATAGGGCAAAGGTTATCTCCTGAAGATTAATTGCTTTGCATTGTCATGAAACTTGCTTTATTAAAAAATGTCTGAAATTCTGTTAATCATAAAGATACATGTTATGAGACATGTCAACGCTACATCAGGGATGCAACCTCTGCATTGACAGCTGTGACAGGTGATGAGTGGCTGCCTACACTGATCTTCTGTCTGAACTGTTTGAACATGAAGCAGCACCGCGTTAAAAAGGAAACGAACGAAGCTGAGCAGGCTCTTTTTTGCTGGAACGGTTTAAGGGCTGTTCATATAAACAGCTCAAATGGATGGCGAGCAATATAATCTCTGGTGGGAGGTACAGTGCCAAGCTGTTGAGGCAGAGCTGGGGCACAGCTTCAGGTGGGAGAGGACATCCCTGTACTGTCAGAGAAACTGGATTATCAGGTGCCATTTCTCTGTCCACCCTGGTAATAGCAATCCTGTTTGCAGTGTTCCTGCTGTTGTTAAGATTACTGTTTATCACAATGATGTCAGTGGATCCTGGATGCAATTCTGCAGCTTGCTAGAGAGGGGGTTGGTGTCTTTTTGTTGAATTGCATGTTTAAGCAGAAGCTCTATATAAGCCACATACCCTTCTGACATTCATTTCATTGCTTTTGTTAATGCTCCTTGAGAGCAGTCACTTTAATTTTACATGATACCTTGTAGTCGGAGTATAAATATCTACATCAGTCTATGTCGTTGCAGGAAATATTGAGCTGCAGAACCTCCGGGGGAATACAGCTCCATAGAGACTCAGAGTACATATTTCTTGAAGTTCATAGTTATTTGAGTGCTTTAATCTAAGACTCTCTTCTCATGAGTTTCAATAGTTATGCCAAAAAATCACAAATCAGCATGGCTGTGATGTCCTTGGAGTGTCTTCTCTGGCCTGTTGGATAAGAAGCAAGAAGATGCTAAGCATTAGTATTCATAGCTGTTGTTAACTTGCCGTGTTCTTATGGCAAATAAAGCACTGCTGTGGGATCCTTTTTACATGGTGTTAGAATGTCTGTTCTGTAGCACCTTAGCTTTTATGTTTCCCAACGACCTGGTTTTTGCTTGTCTGCATTTACTACCTAAAATATTCTTTAGCTGGTGTAATTCTGGCTGAGTTTTCCTGCTGCTCTCTGGCTGTTCTTTCCTCTGAAAAATGTCATGTTGAAATTAAAATGCCTCATTTCTGCTACCTTGGGGTCGGTGGTGGTTTTCTGACATACTGTCCTGAAAGTAGTAGTGGAAGGAACTGTGGCATTCTGAACTAATACTAGCAATAGAAATGAGCCAGCATGTCAAGGATGATATGCCCTGTTTGTGCTGGCTTGTGGAAGAGGGTAAGAGCCTGCTAAAGCTGCTGGATGACAGTCTTTCTGTGCAAGAGAACCTGCTTTGATTTCTGTGTTGCACGAGAAGACATTGCTGAATGTGCATAGTTGAGGGGGGATGGAGTAGAACAATGCTAGTTAAACCTGGGGGTTTAAACCTGCGGCAGGCAATGGATATGGCCGCTGTTTTCATAGCTGCCACTGAAACAGATTATCTAGGTTTCCTTCTTGGATTACAGCTGGACTTTGCATGGCTGCCTGCAGGTGCATCATGTTTGAACTGGATGGTCTATGATCACAAAACTTTATAACGCTGCTCTGTATGGTTGGCTTAATTTCATGTGGTAAATGTTTCAGCAGTGTCTGAGAGGTTAGTATAGGGCACAGCCTGCTGTAGAAGCTATCTCCCGGGTGAAATGCAAAGTTTGTCCAGTTAGCGATGTTTCTATTGTGTTGTTTTGGCATACCAGGACTTATACTTTGGCTTATAATACTGCATAGGCCACAAAGAGAAAGCAATAGGCAGCACGTAGGGAGCTGCAGTAGGAAGTGAGTCCATCTGCAGAGAATCAAATACTTGAGTAATTCATTAGGTGACTCATCCTGTGATGGTTCTTTGGATCTGTAATAAGAATTAGTACTTCTTCTTACACAGAGGAGAGAAAAATGTATTCAGAGTTTCTAGCAAAGCATAGAAAGTGACTTTGAAGCCTTGTCAAATATTCCTATGACTTAGGGATCCAGTGCATGGGGACAGTTTATCAGTCTGGGCCAGCTGAGAGACTGCCTTGAATGAAGTAATCTTGATCAGCACTGGAGCCTGCTAACACAAAGATGTGAGCAAAGCCAAATATGTGCCTGCTTCTAGTTTCCTCTTTGATGCTGGCTTCAGTAAGAATCTCAAAAAACACAAAATCTAGCATTCTCGTTTGTATTAAAGCAGTCAAAGGATGCAGGTCAACTTCAGATGCTGATCTCTTCAGCTGCTAGCAAAAGATGTTGCATTTTTACTGGAACAGGCAGCAAGGTAGATCAATTGGAACAGAGCTTTCAACTTCTGCTCAAAAAGCAGAAACTTTTATGTGCACAAGAGAAAATCTTTCCAGTTCATTAACAAAGAAAGAAGGAACCTCTTGGTCAGACTGTTGGATCGCTCTAGCTAATACCCACTCTTCCTGGGGTACACATCGGGGTATGCTGTCCTTTCATCTCTCTTATATCAGATCTGTACCTTCCTCCTCTGCCTGAAGCCATGGTTCTAATCTTTCTCACTTTCAGGAGGTCCCAGCAGGATCCTCGCCATCATTTCAGATACTTTTCTGACTGTACTTCTTAACTTGTCATCTCCTCCACACACACAGGGTGTTACGTCTGAGAGCGTCAGTGCTCGTTGTCTTGATTTCCTAGTATGAGACTTAAAGGTTTGTCATTTTTGGAAAATTGTCAGTGAAGTAATTGTGTGCTTGAACAGTCACTTGAAAATATAAGTTGTCCTCAGGCAGTAACTGTGCGCATGCTTTTTGGAATGTATTTGTAAAGCAGCTTTAAATAATGTAGTTTCAACAATCTCAGGATTTTATACACGATGATCCTGAGCGAGTGTGGTCAGTGGCTCTGTAGTTTTACAAACTGTTTTTCAGCCTTGTGTTTTTTCTTTTATTTGGGATGTTTTTGTTAATTTTTGGTTGGGATTGGTTTTTAGGTTTTGGTGTGGGGGTTTTTTTTATTTCTTCGGTTTTGTTTGTGGGTTGGTTTTTTTTGAGGGGTTGTCCATTTTGATGGTTCATCTTCTACTTCTATTCCTAGGGAGCTCTATTCACATCTGAAGCTTCTTCAGCTGTTTCTGTTCTGAGTCTCCTCTCCAAGTACTGTCTGACACCACAGGGTAACCCCTGCCCACGCAGCAAATGCGGCACTCCTGCTTCCTTCCCGCAGCAATGCCTTGCTGCTGCCTGCCCTAGTGGTGCAGGTCTCCAGCACGTCCTTTCTGTCCTGAACCAGTATAAAAAGGCAGCCCCTGAATCCTCCTGCTTCTTCAGAGAAGCCGTGACTCCTGTTCATCTCCTGGCAGGACTTGTGCTCCCTGCAGCCTGCCGTCCTAGCTGTTGCCCCACTCCTCGTCTCTTCTGCCTCTGCCATTCCTCTTTGATGCCCTTTTCTGCCTCTGTCTCCACCTCTCAGGCTGAGGTCCTTCATGTCTCATGAGTCCTCAAGGAAGGCAGTGTGTTGGGCTCCTCAGGTGCCTTGATTTTTATTTATTTTTGGCCAAATATTCACTCCTCATCCTCTTTTACTTCTACCTTCCGCATTTTTTCTCACCCGTCTACACCAGACCCAGGCTCAGAGCATGTGTCAGAGATATCCCAATCCTATCTCAGCCTCTGTGCCTGAATCCCAGCAGAGCTGTTGCATTTCCCTCCCCTCCAAGCTGGGGTTGCTCAGACAGCAGTTGTGGTGGTGTGCTATGGTATTACTCGTTATGCCTTTGCACTCACACCTTCTGTGTGGAGGTGGTCTCTCTCTAGCATGGTGGTATACGATGCATCGCACTCACTGTTAAGGCACTGGTGGATGTTGCTTTTTCAGGTTTGGCTAAACCTGTTCATTTTGGGCAGTGTTCACCGGAAACTGTGTGGTCTTGGCTGGCCACCAGTGGTAAGTGTGGTGGCAGGTTATGACTGTTGGGATCTGCTCTCCAAGCTGTTCTGAGCGTACTTCATCTTTTTAAAACCAGCCAGTCTTGTGTCCTGTTCTAATGAGATTGGGGGGTGGGGTGGGAAGAGGTTTTATAATGAAGATTTTGAAGCATTAAACACATCAACACTTGAAACATTTTGTACCTGTTCAGTTTTCAACCTTAAGGAAATTTACTGAAGATGTTAGCTGTTTGCACAACAAACTTCTGATGATAAAGTTTCTTACCAAGGAGGGAACAAATCTAATATTTTCTGCCTGTGACTGTAACTCTGAGTGTGACTTGCATTAGATCTTGGTGCAATTTGGCAAGTTTTATGCTGATTCACTTTGGATATGGGAGGGCTGAAAACTATTCATGCTAACCTGAGTGTGCAGGATGTGAGTCATTGCCTGCTGGTCATTGCCTGGTCTGGCTAAGAAGGATATTTTCTATGAACTGAGGCTGTGCATCTTTGAAAACTACCCTTTTACATATTCATGAAAATTTACCTAAATTCATTGCAGCTTTGCACTGAAAGTGAATTGCATCCTAGGAAATGCCAGATGGCCTGTGCTTTTATATTTAAACAATTACTGCATCAGAAATATAAAGCCCCAAAACCTGCTCTCAAACCTTTGAAAGAATAAATCATTTAACTACCACTGTGGACATGTAAGAGCTGTGTGCAGCTCCCTACAGGCTTCTTGAAGTTTCTGTTCAGGAGCACATCAATACGTGGTCCTGAGCTGCTGTCTTTTTTTGGTCTTTTACTCATTCCTGATGACCCTCCTTGAACACTAGTCTGGGCATAAGGAGCAGCTTGATTTTTGTGGAGATCCAGCAGTGGGGGTTGTGGGATATGTAATGATGGGCCAGTTCCGGGAGTGACCCGCACTGTGACATTGGAGCCACTTCTTGCCCTGGAAACAGCATCTAGATCTATCCCCTCTGCTTGATTGATGCAGTCCTGCTGCACTGCCAGGCAAAGATCAGCTTTAGCATGTCCCAGCCATGGGCAAGAGCCTCCCAAGCCTCTTCTGGCTGCTTCGAGTAGGCTACGCACAGAGCTTTTGAGAGGCACAGATAGCTGTGCCATCAGAGAATATTCTGCCTCAGGGATGGAGCTGAAGTCCTCCTGGTAGGCATGCAGCAATGTTTTCTGACAGCAAGACTATAAACTATATTAACACTTGACTGGAAAGTCACCATGATAGATGCTGCCGTATATTCAGATGTGCTTGAATTTAATTTAGACCTTGCTGGGGAAATAAACATTATCATCCCTAAAGAGACAAGAGGCTATGATCTAGTTTGCCTGAAAGGATTTAAGGGAGCTAATTTCTTCTTGAACATCTGGCCTTTTAGGTGACTGGCAGCAGTTAACCATGATGCAAGCAGTGGTTTTCAGCAAATACTGCCTTCATAGGAAGTGTGGAGCTGGTGCAGCATCAGGCTCTAAAATGGCATTCCTGTTCTCTGGTAAAGAAGTGCACATTTTGTAATTGCAGATTGGCATGGGATAGTGCACTTTTTCTTTTAACATTAAGGAAAAAATCATATACCTCTGTGTTGAGAGGATTAATTAGTTACTGGATGCAAGCCATTAGTGTAAAATGCTAAATATTATTCTGGAGAGCGTATCAGCTAAAATTGGCCAAGTATTGGAGTGTATGTCTGCCTCTTCCCCCATGGTCTAATTCATTAGAGTAATTACTATTTGAAGTCTCCTACAGAGATATGTACATGGAGGGGGGAAAAAAGTGCTTTGACTAAGAACTGGCCTTATGAAAAACTTTTTCCAAGCTGGCTCTGTTCTCGATTCTTTCTTCCACTCAGAGTTGCTTCTTCCCTTTCACAACCAATACCGGTAAATCGTTCAGTAAAAGCGCTGATGTTCTGTCACAGCAGAGACAGAAGGTGAGGGAAATGATTCTTCTGCCTCTCCCTGCTTATCTCTGCCATTGCAAGCTAAGTAGCTGCCTCCTTGCAGGCATGCAGGGAGCTGAGGAGAAGTGGAAAGGGAAACCACCACCCAGCATTTCCACTGCACCCGTTCAGCATGGGGTAGGTGATGCATAACTGCAAGCAGGGTGTCCTGCTAGTTTCTCTTTTCTCCTGTAATGGCTCAGGATGGCTTGCGGTCACCTCTCTCATGACTCTCCCAGCAGTTAGCCTTCTCTGAAGCTCTTTCCTCACCTGAGGTAGCTATATCTCCCCTTGAGTTTCAGGCGAGATGCCTCCCCAGTAGCCCACTAGATTGGGATGGAATTCTTCCATTGACTTTGAACTGCAGCTTCAAAGATAGAGCAACCCTACCACATCCTTTAAAGGACATAAGGGAAATTTATGAGTCATTTTTAGATTCTAAAAACTTGCCACAAAGCCATCCTTGGTGAGACTGGATGTGACAGTTGTAGCACTCCAGAGAAGATGGATGGCATTTTAAGTGTTGCCTTGGCACAAGCACCGGGACACAGCGGTCTCTGCCCCGGGGAGAGCTGCTGCTGCTGCTGTAGTCTCCCAGGAGAGGCTCTCGGTGTGTGCTGTTGCAGTGAGAATGTGTGCTGCTCAAAGTGGTGTAAAGGCCATACCTGTGGGATACACTGTGATTGCATATATTTAATAGGCTCTCAGGCACCACTTTTTGCTCTGTGCAGCCTCTTAGGCTCACCTTTCCACCGTTCCCTTTCACACTCCTCCTTCCACCACCCTCCAGCCTTCAGGCCAAAGCAGGGCAGGATCTCTGGTCCCCTCTTCCATGTCCTGATATCAAATCACGGTAAGGGCTGGTTTCTGTACTGTTGGATTTTCTGTATATATTTTTCTGAACTGCTTTCTGTCTCTGTGATCCTGGAGCTCAGCTCAACTTTTCCATTCGGGGATGGGAACTGTTGTTCAGCAAATCTTCCCCCTCCATTTCCATTGTGCTTCAGGCTGGCTGGAGATACCTTCTGCCCACCGCTGGATGAGCTTTAAAGGGGAGGACTTTGTGCCCATGCCAGCTGCCTGTGGTCGTATGAAGGAGTCTGTGCCCAGCAGTTGTCTTGCTGGTACTACTTTGACCAAGGAGGCTGCATGTGGTGGCTTTGTGCCCTGGATCTGTACTCTTGCTGGGACTCTTCGCTGTCCCTGCTCACATTGTGCCTGACAGACAGTGGCAGCAGCACTCTGTTCTCCTTTCTGTTGACATCTTTTTTAAGTTTGGTTCACCAGTTCTGACACTCTAAAGCTGAAATACTTGGTAACAGGCTATGACGGAAAAGGGTCGTGCATCACCTTCCAGTGGCATTTGCACAACCTTGAAGTGAGCTCTCCTGAAGGGACTGCCAGGGGTGCAACTCCTTCTGCTCAAAGGTGTCTGCAACTCCTCTTCCTACTGTCTTGTTGATGTAGATAGCTGTGCCATTCTTAAACGTGTGTTAGTTCATCATAAAGCAGTTTTAATCTTAAAAATAGCAGTAAGAGGCCATGGTTGGCTTTTCCTCTGATCCAAGCCAAAGCAGGACCTGGCTCTGAAGACAGGGGTGATGTAGAGCTGCCTGCCAACAGCGCTAGGTGAAGTAATCCCTTCTGTAACATGGGGTCTGCCTTTGTTAGTGAACGAGTTTGAAAAATATGATTTCACTTTTGTCAGTTAATTGATTATCCTGCGGGCTGCAAGACTCCCAGCTTCATTCTACAAATTGGTATAAAGGAATTTTGAACCTGAGAAGGAGGCAAGAAACAAAAGACCTCATTTTCCTGCTTGTCTGCCTCCCTAGCCATGCAGGCATATAGGACACTGCAGGAAGAATGCTAAAAGATTATTCTTTCAGTTTAAAAAGCGAATCAACAAACTTTCCTGCTTTCATCAGACTACATATTTCTTCTGTGGGATGCTTAAACTGCCACTTAAAATTGCAAACACAGCTTGTGTCTGGATTTTCTCATGTACCAACAACGTCCTGGTCTGCAACAGGTCAGTTTTCAGCTTGTTACAAATGGTGTTCAGGTGTAAATGCCTCAGTAAGTGAAAACACCTGAGCAGGTGCCTGGGCAGGTAACTTGTATCAGCTGTGAGTCTGGGTTTGCTCAAACCAGCTGCAGCTGTGCTGGAAATGCTCCCAGTGTGTGCAGAAGGGACAGAGGCTACACTGAAGATCTCACAAGGACATTTCTGTGCTCAGGAGGTTTTGGGTATAAGGAAGTATACCTGTTACCAACAGGCGATTCAGGAAGAAGAGACTTGCAGTAGCATACTCAGAGTCTAAGATGATGGACCAATAAGCAGGTATCAAAAAGTTTTTTACCTATTTCCCAGTCAACTTTGAATATTCAGATGGGTAGCAGTAGTAAAACTGACTTCAGTAAAAACCTGTGCCAGACCAATATAATTCATAGCAGAACTGGTTTCAGTTGTGTGTGTGCGTGCATCTCTTTCTTGAGTATCTTAGGATTTAATGATTAGAGTTGGGGTAGGGAAAGGTTTTGGGTATCTAGCGTGGGTTGGTAATGAGAACTGTTGCTGTACCAGTAGTGGTTGGACACAGTTCTGGAATAGCTCTGTGCTGGGTGAGTCCAGGTCTGCACCTGGGTCCTGAGTAAATGGTTTTCTGCTGCAAAACCATCTGTTTTGTTTGTGTGACTCTTTAGATTCTTACTTTTTGAGACTGCGTGCCCTAAACATGCTAAATCCATGTAGCAAAGTGAATTCAGAAAGTTTAGTGCTTATTGTGTTGGAATAGTGCTAAGATTAGAACAGCCTTTTATTAGGTAGGCTTGACAGGAATAGTCAGTTAATACCTACAGGTAACTTAAAATCTCAGTCACTTCTTAAGTGAGGGATTTACATAAGTATTAATGTGACACCACAGCAGGGGAGCAGCAAAATACCCAGAAGTGAGTTGGCACCTTTGTAGCAACCCCTAGGGGAGACGTTTTGGTTGTTCAAGGTACTGGTCCTGCCCTCAGCTCTGGTAGAATCTGCCTGCGGCATGTAGCCACCGCCCCTGACCTGCTCTGAGGACAAGCAGGTGGATGGATCTGTAGCAATGGGTCTTCCTTGCCCCAGACTTCGGTGCTTGCAGATCCCAGAGCGTTGTTAGGAACATCTTTAATTGTGCAACTAGTTTGTACCCTAATCAACTTTTCCTTGCTGCTTGGAGAGCAGCAGCTGTGGGGGTTACTCACTGAGTGAATCATAACAAAAATTAGTAGTTGTCTCGATGAATTATCCCCTCACCCGCTACAGACTTCTGGTTGAGGTTTTTGTGTTTTGTGGTTTTTTTTTTTTTCCTTGTTTATTTTGTTTAACATTAGGTTTTAGCTTAATGTGAATATCTGGGGAAGCCCTGGTGATTTAGTTGCTTGTATAAATTGGCCCTCCTCTGGGGTACTTCAGCATTTTGTTGAGTTATGTGCGGTGTTTAAACGAAATGTAGTTGGTCCTTTTATATAAAACAGATTGTTCTGTTACAGGAAACAGGAGGATTGCAAATAACTTTTCTTTGTAACACTAACTTTTGCCAAGCTGTGGCTGCATTTCTCATTCAGGCTTACTTTTTCCTACCTGGCAGAGTTACATTTAGACCTGGAGCAGATGGCAGACCCCCTGCTACTCAGGTGCTTCTCATTCTAGTGGCAGATGATAATTTAGGTGGTTGAAGGTGTAAGCTCCCATTTCTGCATAGCTACAGGAATGGATCTGTCTGTTGGTGTGGTCTTTCAAAGCAAGAACTTGCATTAGCAGAGGTTTAGTGTGCTTCTAGCAGGGAAATATAGCTGTGACAGTGAGCCACCTGAAGAATTTCAATGACTTGGTATTGGCCAGTGGGATTTTCAAAGAGCCACCAGCCTGCGGCTGATGGTTTCCAGACCTGAGGTCTAGTGCTTGAAATCAGTAGATGTAAAAAGAAAACTAAACACTGATCATGAGCTCATATAGGTTGGAAAATATTAAATGAAATTATTTTTTTTTATTACAAAGAAATTTGAATTCCTACTGGGCTATTCTTGTTCTTTTTCTTGCTTCATATTTAAAACAAAAATCTTTTGAAGTACATTTAAAAGTCTTGCCCTTGCATTTTTGCTTCCTGAGTGTTGCTGCCCACCCTTCTCAGATCAATCAGAGCAGTGGCATTTCTGGGTTGAGTTGAACTGCTGCCATCTCTTCCTGCAGCAATGGGACTGCTGCCTTCCCCTTGCTGCCATCACCTCCCTTCTGTCCTCTGTTGGGGATGGCATGGGCCCAGGCGCCAAACCTGGCAGCACCGTTAGCCTGGATGCTGCTCTGTGCTTGCTGGAGAAAGCTGACCTAAGGAGACGGGACAAACCAGCAGGATTTTCAGTCAGCCACCTGCACAGACGATTTCCTTGGGTCTTGCTGGCAGTGGTTTTGTCTGCTGATGAAATGTTTGATTTTTCAAAGTGATCTGTGATTCAGTATGACAAAAGATGCCTTCTGTAAGAGATTAGAATGCGCCGTGCCAAGTGCTGGGCTGGTTGTTTCCAAGGATCAGTTTTGGTTGACCACAATCTCTTACAGTGTGAAAGGGTTTAACAAAAACTAATTAATTTACACACACACACACACACACACGGATTCGGGCTACATAAATAAACAGTTAATGTAGCTTTTGTGGGAAGTGTGAGGTAATGCATTGACCTTCCCATGTAAGTCTTGAATGTCTGGGAAGTGGAGTAGCTCCTTTTACTGAACCCTGAAGCAAGGCAAGTGCTTCAGGAAACATTCAAACACCGCAGATGTGGTGAGCTAAATATTGCCATTATCTACTTTGTGGGTTTTAAAAAGTGCCTGTCAGAAATGTTTGTCTTCACTGCCAACTACCCAAGTTGGCAAGGTAAATGTAACTTCTTAAATACATCTTGGTTTCTTTTTGGATTGATGGATTATTTTTGTTTTTCCTTGTTGGGTTATTTATTTTTAGCAAGGGGAAAATGATGATGTTAAACTATTTGGTGGTCAATGTAAATAGCTTCAGGAAGAAACTCCACTACTTTGAATCTCATAGTCTTGCAGTAGGACACTGAAGTTTTGCACATTCTGCAATATGAGACAAGTGGAAGAAAAAAATACTCAATTAGGACCTAGAATAATGCAGCGTGATAGCAAAAAGGCAACATCCCACAAACCCCAGTGATACCACTGCAGATTTCCTTTTCATTTTTATCCATGGGGCTGCAAAATAAAGGAGTAGATCTGCAGTCTGGGAAACTTTCCAGAATAATCTGTAAGCAAATAAGGGCTTGCAGCCCTGCCTTTGCTGACCAGGTTTTTTGCCTGCCCCTGTTCTCCCAGTTACTTGTGTGTGTGTCCCAGTAGATGGACTTGCTGGAGTGCCTCACTGGGATTTCTCAACTGACAATAAAGTAGCAGGTCCCTTGACAGATCGGCTCTCTTTTAATCGGAAGATGCTTTCCCATTTGTCCAGATGTTGAATACATTTTTATAGGCAATGCTTCTATATTAGGATTTATTTTTTTTTAATTCAAGCAAAATGGTGAAAGGTGATCTGTTGCTTCTTCAGTATTACAGCAGGTGGGAAGAGGCCAGCCTGCCGCAGTATGTTTTGCTGCTCTCAGAAATTGTCCTACTGCCACAGGTACTGCTGTAGATGCTGAAGTGATGCACAAACCACAGACACATACTGATGATCTTTCCTTAGTATATAAACTTAGTATATGTAGGAAAGCACTGGAAAGGGGTAACCATCAAATCTTACTTTTTCAGGTTAAATTTCCAGGATGTGAAGTAAAGAGCTAGAATTTTCTGGCTCTGCCATTTTCTTCTTCTTTGTTTGGGTGCTGGGGGCCAGAGAAGGGGCGTTCACTGCCCTACAAAATTCTTCTCAAGTGTGAATCATGGTTACAATTTATTTTTAGATATACAGGTTAAGTCAGAACTGGTCTGGTGCTTTTGTCTTCGATACAATTATTTCTAGACTTTGAACAATTCATAACAAATGCTAAAGTAACATAAAATTTTTGGTTATGTAAACCAAAAATATGGAACTAAATCCCAAGTTCTAACAGAAAAAAGTATTTTAAATTTAAATTTCAATAAACTTCAGAGAATTTAAAAGTTTACACACTTAAAAAATACAGCAACAGGATTGTAAAGTTTTAAACACTGGGTTTTCTACCTTCAATCCCACTTCACCTGCTGAGCTTACAAGAAGCCCAGGACACCTCTGCAAGGCCTTCGGTCCCTTTGCGTTAAAAGATGGCCAGTTATTCTGGTGTTACTCCTTCCCTTGGAGGTTTGGGTGCCAGCACAGGAGCTCTGAGATCCAGAGTCAACCTCCTCTTTTGCAAAACCTATGTGCATGACCTTGAACAAGCAGCTGAGTTGCCTGCTGGCTCATTCCCCATCTGGAAAACAGGGATGATCAGAGTTTTGCATTACTCAGCTGAGAGAAATCGCTGGATAATGTAAGCTGTTGCAGAAGGCAGAAGATCAATATATTCCATCAGTGTGTCTTTCAGTTCAGACCCTTCTGTTCCTAAACACTGTTAGAAAAACCCCCGTTGTTTGGGGAGAAGCAAACAGAAAAGCAGAGAAAAACAAGGCAGGAGCAGGGTGTGTAGTAACCCAGGGTTTGGTTTGCCTGGATGGTTCAGCATGAAGGAGCAAGTAGGAGGTATGCTGGCTTCTTTCCCAAGCCTCTGGTGATCCCGGATTCAGGTGATGTGCCATTGGGTTTGAAACTTGTGGACTGTGTCCAAAGTGCTCAGCAGCTCTTGGCCAGCCATATGTGCTGTATGAGGGATGTGGGTCTTTCACTGCACCTCCCAAGCATGTTGTGTTTCACTTTGACTTCTGTTGTACTTTATAGCTGTGCTCTGTCGCTGTGATAAGGTACTGGTGTAACCACTGATAATCTGTATGGATGGATTTTGCAGCAATGTTGGTCTTTTCTAGTGAAAAGGCTGGAAATCATTATTCTTTTTGACAGTCAAACTTCATCAGAGAGTGAATAGAAGGCATTACTCCTTAAGTAGTAAGAGGATTAAGTGAAACTTCTCAAAGCAGTAAAATATTCAGCACCAGGTTTGAAATGTTCAAAACATTACTTTGTGACTGCAAAGAAATTACTTCAGCCAATGAAAAATGACAGGGAAATTCCACCCTGGATGGCATGTGGTTTGTGGAGAGAACATCTCATACTGATGGTGCTCTCTATTATATTCCCCCACCTTTTTTTTTTTTTTAAAAAAAAAACAACACCAAACTCAAAAATTGAATGCAACTACTTTCAGTAACTGGGAAAACCAAAGATCTGCCTTTATTTTGGGAAGGTTAGGATCAGTCTTTGTTCTACAAGTAGCAGAAAAAGCAAGCATTAGAGGATGGTGTTAAAATAGTACCCTGCACCTCTCTCTAAGAATATCAAAGTCTCTTCTGCTATTCAAAAGGGAAGCAGAATGAAAACATTGTGGGCAATATTTTATAATCGAACAATGAGCCTGAATAGATAGATTTAAACCCTCTTGTTTCCTAAATGTTTAAAAGAATCTTCACAGATTTAAACCTCATTTTTTATCATTGCTTTCCTTATTATGCATCAGCTTTTAAGTTCCATGATAACACTGCAAAAGAAATAAAATTTCAGATGTGAAGGGTGTTATTATCAGTGTGCAGTGGCACTTTTATATACTGATTATAATGAAGCCTCTCCACATCACTTTCCTTCATGATTTTTATTTCTGCACCTAAAATGGAAAGGAATAAGTGTATCTCTTGCTCAACATTTTTATAAGATCAACAACAGATTGCTGAATGTCAGGCTACATGGCTTCTTCTGGACATACCCAGTGATGCATGTGGGTAGTGCAGAGCCACAGCCCTCTTAAGCACATCTGTTATCACAAAGGCAGCTGTAAGGGAACTGGGAATGGTGTGGTCCAAGGGTGCTTGCTGCACTGTATAGTTTTCTGGTGTCACAATATTCTTCATCCTTTCCTATTCAACTTGTTGTAATAGCATTTGGTTCAGTGCAGCTACGGATTCTGCTGACGTTCCAAGACTGCAGCGATCTTGGGAGTTCTTGAGTGGCAATCTCTAGCATTTGTTTGGATAATGTTGGACAGTGTTAAAAAACAAACAGCAACAGGAGAAAATACGAAAATACTGCTGCTAAGTATCTTCAAAGCAGTATGTAATGACCTGCTACTGAATCTTGCATGTATGTCTTTGCAGAGGTAAGTAATAATACAGAAATCCGAGTGTTAGGAGAAGATTCTGCCATGGAAAGCTGTTTCCCAGGTATTCCAGGGAGTGAGTAATCCCTTTTGGCAACGTACAGTAAACGAACGGTCTAGTTTTGTCTGCCCACACTTTCAATGCGCCTCTTTTCTGTTATTTACAATGTTGTGTTAATTGAATTTTCCTAATAGTAATAAATAATATCTAGCCATATGTTTACTTTCACAACTTTGTTGTACGGTAGGCATTAATGCAGCATAGCTGATTAGAGCTTTTGTACCCCTGTGACATGGAGCGTGAAGCTGGAAGAGTAAAAGCAATGATGGTTCAGCTCCTCGTGCAGTCGTTTGTGTTATAGAAGGATCTCTTTAATATCAAAGCAGGGGTATTTCTACAGTTCTAAAACATATCAACTACTCTCAGGCATCTGGGTTTGCCCTATTGCTTAGAAACAAACTTAATAAATATAAATGAAGTTGAGCCTCATGCTTTTAGCGGATCCAAACTACTCCCTCTATGACTATAAAGCTGGCTTTGCTGTTCCCTATCCCCTCATTAGATAGACCAGTGAGGCTGCAGAGTCATCTAGCTTTCAGATTAGGACATATCATGCTTTCCTTTGGCAGGCTGAAAACAATAACAAGATTTGTTATTTACTATTCTTTCTTGGGGCAGAGCTGTTGGCTTGCCATCAGAGCAACTGTGAGCAGTAGGTGTACGCTGATTTCTCACTTTTTTTCCTATAGTATTTCAATACTAGGATTGTTGGGGGGTGGCATTTATTTTTAATCCTGCTGATCTGTTTTCTGAGTGGAAAGGTCAGTCTATTAGCCGGCATGGCGATTCTCACAGCATCAAGCCCTGTGCCAAAACATCGCATCTCTGGGAAGGGGGAGGTGGTTACCACCTCCATCCACGTTAGGTATGCTGCCTTCTTACAGCCACTATAAATACTGCTTTGATTGGCATGGTAAAGGGTTGTATTTTTGGTACTGCAGGTATATACAGGGCTGCAGTTTAACATAATCACATGCTGCTGATTTCCAAATGAATGATCCTCACCTTGACATTTTATAGTACCTGCAGCGCAGCTGCCTGGGACTGCAGGAAGCATGGTGGACGGCGGCCAGGTGACTCTTCCACGCTGTCCCTGCCTGCCTCGCCACTGGGACTGGCAGACATGAAGGTAGGGAGGCTCCAGAGGAGGTATGAAAATGAGATAAGATAAAAACCTGCCTGTGTGTAGGGTATGTGCTGGAGAGGGTGCTGCATCTGTGGACTGTCGCTTTTGCTGTGCCAAGTGCCCTGCGTGTTCTCTAGGACATGAGCACTGGGAACGGATTCAGAAATAATGTTTGCCCAGCTTCATTATCTGTCTCACTCGGCGTTTTGTGTTTGGTACACCAATCTGATTTATCGCTATCTCCCTGTAAAGCACAGGATTAACTTTTATGTAGTACTTTGGGCATTATACTCTACTTATATTCAGGATACTTTGTAAGGTAAACAAAGCATGCTCCAGTATCAGTTATGCATTAACAGCCTCTGGTGCTTTCATCTAAAAGCTTTTTCTGCAAAAATATTTTCCACTGCAGTTTCAAAACCCCCTTTATTTTGTACAGCTTTTTAACATGGTAACTTTCAAGATAAACTCCGTATAGTTCTGGGTTTTTTATTTGTGGTCACTAAGCTGCATCTTTGACAGTCACTTTCTGTTTGTGGTGAGAACGTATTTTTCAACAAGATCAAATTGACCAAAATTGTTTCATGTTTCCACTGGTGCAGACATGTAACAGGTTGCAGATTGCTTCATAACTCCCTTCTGAATAAAATTAGAAAGAGAAAAAAATGCAAAATTAAAAGATCATTTTAATTATAGCCCTTTGTTCTACCTTGTTAGTTAACATTCTGAAGAGTGATGTACAAACTGCGTAGTTTGTTTTGCTAAAATGTACCCAGCGTGGAGCCATCTGTGTAATAGTTGACTTTATTTATACTCAAAAGAGGGACAGTGCGAAATCTGGAATAACCCTTGCTCCCAGCTAACTATTTCCAGTGTGACTCTGAATTATTGATTTACGTTCATTCTCTATTCACCTATTATGAGTTCGTCTGCTGCTTTCAGCTCTCCTATCACGCTGATGTATTTCTAATTTTCCAAACTGAAGTGATTTACTGCAAAGGTGTTGGGATGAATTGTTCTCCATTGAATGTATGAAAGCCTCTAATGCCCCAGATAGCCTCTTTCATACAAAACCTGCATTGGGAGCTCTGGTACGTAACAAGGCCGGCAGCAATGCCTTGAAATCCTGGAAACGCCCCTTTTCTTTCTGTCCTTCGTGATCTACTGAGTATATGCTTGTATTTCCAGAAAAAGTATTTTTGAGATGATGTGCTTGATGGTTTTGGAGATGGAATGACCCTTCTGGGCTCTGCCCAGGATACTTGTGGGCAGCGTGAGTTGGTTTTCTTGTCTGTTTAGGAGGGAGAGCCCAACTTATGAAAAGTGCTTTGAATTTACTGGGTACTATATGCTATGTAATTGCGCTTGGTGGCTCTTTCATGCTTACTCTGCTTGGGTGAGTTTTGTTCTGTTCTAAAATATGCGTTCGCATATTGTGCAACCACTAGGGAAAACACATAACTGTACAGGAATGAAGTTATTGCTAAACATG
Organism: Falco cherrug; assembly: GCF_023634085.1. Classification (NCBI taxonomy): domain Eukaryota; kingdom Metazoa; phylum Chordata; class Aves; order Falconiformes; family Falconidae; genus Falco; species Falco cherrug. Next base: position 13,806,595 of record NC_073711.1, read on the forward strand.
CATTTTCTCAGTTAACTTACATGGTAAAATAAATTTGGAGAATGTTTGAATTGAAAGCTGTGGCTTAGAAATAATTTTTGAGAAACTTATAAAACAATAGTAAAGCAAAAGGCAAAGTTGTATGAATGCCACGACAGAACAAAATTGTATCTTCAAGGGTTGGCTGATTTTGAAGAGATCTGGTTTGATCAGTTCTGAGTGCAATATAGTTTTTGATCTTTTCACTGGAATTACAAAAGTATCACTCGGAGACTCTGCTCTGTGTTCTTGACTCATTACAGATGGTTTTACCAACACCCATGAAAAATGTAATTAGAATCATAGAACAGAATCATAGATTCATTTAGGTTGGAAAAGACCTTTGAGATCATCAAGCCCAACCACTAACCCAGCACTGCCAAGGCCATCACTAAGCCATGTCCCCAAGCACTGCATCTATGTGTTTTTTAAACACCTCCAGGGATGGTGACTCCACCACCTCCCTGGGCAGCCTGTCCCAATGCTTGACAACCCTTTCAGTGAAGACATTTTTTCCTTCTACCCAATCTACCCCCCCCCCCCCCCGGTGCAACTCGAGGCCGTTTCCCCTTGTCCTGTCGCTCGTTACCTGGGGGAACAGACCGACCCCCCTGCCTACAGCCCCTGCCAGGGAGCTGCAGAGAGCGGTCAGGGCCCCCCTGAGCCTCCTCCTCTCCAGACCAGCCCCCCCAGTCCCCTCAGCCGCCCCCCATCAGCCTCGTGCCCCAGCCCCTGCCCCAGCCCCTGCCCGGCTCTGGACACGCTCCAGCCCCTCCACGTCCCCCTGGCAGTGAGGGGCCCAAAGCTGAACACAGGATTCGAGGGGCGGCCTCACCAGGGCCCAGCACAGGGGGACGGGCACTGCCCTGGCCCTGCTGGCCACACTGTTCCTGACACCAGCCAGGCTGCTGCTGGCCCCCGTGGCCACTCGGGCACACCATTGGCTCCTGTTCAGCCCCCTCGAGTGGATCCCATCTGGCCCCACATCCTTGTGCACGTCTCTGTGGAGCAGCAGGTCCCTGACCGTTTCCTCCTGGACTGTGGGGACTTCATTCTGCTCCTCATCCCGGTCTTCCAGCTGGGGAGGCTGGGCAGCCTGGGGGTCACTGGTCTTGCTGTTAAAGACTGAGGCAAAGAAGGCATTAAGTACCTCAGCCTTTTCCTCATCCTGCGTGGCAGTGTTCCCCCAGCATCTGGTAAAGGATGCAGGTTATCCCTGGCCCTCCTTTGGTTTCTAATGTGTTTGTAAAAAAATGTTTTATTATCTTTTATGGCAGTGTCCAGCCTGAGTTCCAGCTAGGCTCTTGTCCCTCTAATATTTGCCCTGCACAACCTCACAGCATCCTTATAGTCCTCCAGAGCTGCCTGTCCCTTCTTCCAAAGGTGGTAACATCTCCTTTTTTCCCTGGGTTCCAGCCAAAGCTCTCTGTTCAGCCAGGCCAGCCTTCTGCCCCGCCGGCTTGTCTTTTGGCACACGTGGACAGCCTGATCCTGCACCTCTGAGGCTTCCTTCTTGAGGAATGTCCCGCCTGCCCGGTCCCCTTGGCCCTTCAGCACTGTCTCCCAGGGGACTTTGTTGACCAGGCTCTTAAACCGGCCAAAGCTGGCCCTCCGCAAGTCCAAGGCAGCAGTTCTGCTGTCAGTTGGCAGCTGTAAAGGGTGACACGGTAGAGCTGTGCAGCAGAGTGTTGTACTGCTGCTTCAGGGTGGGGACAGGCTGCACTGGGAAAGCTAGTGGGCCTGACTGATCCTGGTGAGTCCCTGCAAGCATGGCAAAAGTCTGCTAAGCTGCTGACTCTCTGGGAGACAGTGCTTTTGGGCTCAAGTCGTCTTCTGCATGGAAAGCTCAGCAGCAGCAAGGAGACCCTGTGATTCACTGAGACATGATCCCTCCCTGTGGTGTACGGGGGCTCCCTGAATCCAGTCAGGAGCTTCTGGGCTCCCTGGGAGGGCTGCTTTCGAGGCGGAGGCCCTGCTGAGCCTAGCCCTGTAATCCCATGTTCTTCATTTCTAGCCTCCGGGTCCGCATCCCCACTGTTGTGTGTACTCACCAAGATTTCCTCGGTGCTGCCATAGCAGTGATGCTGCTCCTGCATGAAACCCCTCCTGGCTGCTGCCGTTGCCGAGGCTGGTTTAACCTGCTGATGTGAGGAGACTGTGAATCAGATCCTAGCGTGCAAGTGCACCAGTACAGGTAGTGTTCTAGTGAAATGTGCTCAGCCTTTCCCTCCCTGCCTCCCCCAGCTTCACTCTGACCTCCAGCAACACTGTGTGGTGTCCAGACCATCTTGTGAGTAGTGAGATCATGAGAAAAGAACCTTTTCCAAGTCCTACAGCACCATATAACCTAACTCAAGTAAGTACTGTAGATCAGAGGCAACAGCTCAGCTTGTTCTAGCAAAGTTAATACTGATTATTAATAAATAATAACTGTTAATATTAACATTGATATAGTTATGTTAATTACTATTTCAGCAGTGCTACTACATCCAGTGCACTGAAAAATAATAACAAAGCTTCTTATCATCTAATGGATGATGTTATACATTGTGGATGCAACCTATTAATGTGGAAATACAGACACATTTATCTGGAATAATTTGTATGGTGTATTTCCTGACCTAATAATGAAAAAAGTAGGTCAGCCTCCAAGTTTTCAGAGATGGGAATTAAAGCAAGAAAGTCTTTGATAGTTTTACACAAATGGCTGAAACTTGCAAACCTTGCATATTCAAAATGGTTTGCCCCACAATGATGACTTGGAGATATTTCTAATTAATTGTAGTAGTACATCAGCAGTAGATCTCCTTGGCTTTCCTATTATCTCCTGGCTTTTAAAAATTTAATGGAGTAAAAAAACCACTAGAAGATAGGGCTTACCAAACATGGTGTCCTCGGAGAAAAGCTGGTTTTAAAAGGAGATTTTATAAAATGTGGTTTACAGAAGCTTACGCAAAGCAGTCTTTCTTCTTGAAAAAGCTTTTAGTTCAGCATTGAGCATTTCAGGTGCTTTATTGTTGCTAGAGACTCTCTAGAACATGATGCCTATGAATATTGAACTGCTAAGTCTTAGCCTGGCTAGCACTTTGCAAAAGGTGTATTTGTGGAGTAGCCGGTGTATTTATGCCCATCTCTAGATAATTTCAGTCTTTGACTAGTGTCTACCCTAGCCATAAAAATTACAATCTTCCTTCTGGAGCTTTGATTCTTTGCTGCCTATCATAAATGTGACATGCTGAGGTGTGTTTTAGGAATATAAAGTTGACGTCCATCAATGTCGTGCTCTTGGGGTGCGTCTGCACTGCAGGCAAAGGAGTGGCTGCGGTGCGTGCCGGGATACTCTGCCCACTTCAGCTAAAGGCCCTGTGCTGTGACGTCTCTGCCAGCCCCCTGCCTGTCTTTCCTTCCTTAATGAGTGGCATCCAGGTTCTCCAGCTGACGTCCCATCTACATGTTGCTCTGGCTGTAGCGTGGTGGCAGGTGCGGACCAGCAAAACAGGAAGACCAACCTTGGGTGGTGTTTCAGGGAGTTTGGTGGCTCTTGCCCCAGCCCTTGTGATGTTTGGGGAAAGGCACCGAGTATCCAAGCCAGGTACATCCATCTCTGTGTGGTACTTCATACTCTGAAGAAATGCGTTTTTGATGGACTTCTCTGTGTGTTGCTTACAGTCATTTTGAGCTGTTCAGTGAAAATACATGCTCAAGCTCTTCTGTTGTGCTGGAATAGATTATTTTTTTTTTTAAAAGATTATGGACTTTCCCGATGCTTTCACTATTCTCTTCAGCTAAATTTTACAGCTGTGAACTGTCACCCAGCAGGTACCCTACCGTTGGATGCCCAGATACTAACTTTTTTAATACAGCACATGTTGTTAGTAGCTGGTCATCAGAACAGTCGTGTCCTGCAGAGTATTTTCTGAAAGAGTTGTTACTGTCGAGAGGAAGCTTTATTTTGAGTTTTCTGCTGTTTTGCTTTGCCCATTCAATATCTAACTGCTCTCCACATGTACAAGACGGTACATAGGTTCTGCTTGAAGAGCACAGACCGCTTTTTCCTGCTTCTGGTCCATTAAAACTTTGCCTCCTGTACTGCAAATGGAGAGTACTGTAAATTCTGAGTCCTTTTGTTTTGACTTGTGAACACGGTGATACGTGAGCTGTGCTGAACCTGTCAGATTTTTTTCTGAGAGTAGTAATTTCTGATGGAGTCGCAAGCCAGGTCTCACATAGGGGCTGAGCACGCTCTGGTACTGCCTGTGTGTGTGGTCGTGAAGCTGGGAGAAACTTTTCGTTGTGGGTCTGTTTGCTCCCTGTTTGTGGCTGCTTTCTGCAAGAAGTTCTTGGTTTATTTTAGAACAAGAAATGTGGCTGAAAAAATTAAATCAGAGCATGAAGAACATGCTGCGACTGGAAGGAGTGCCTGCTTGTATTTTCCTGGTGATTTTGTCAGGCTTTATAACAGCAAAAGAAATATTGGAGGCTGGATAGGTCTGTACCCAAGTAAAGTATTTTAAATACTTTTCTGTTTTTAGAAGCAAACTCAAACTGATGCTTTATATTGTGATGAAATTATTTATGCAAAAGTTGCTTTGTTTTTAGGTCTAATGAAATCCCAGAAAGAAGATGAAAATTATTAGGGACCTGGCTTCTGTGAAATATCTAACAAGGCTTGATAGCACAGGAGTTCAGGAAAAAAAAGTTTTCTAAAATCCTGTTTACTTGTAATAGTCTGTTCAAATTCCATTGCAGAAATTAGAATTGTTTTAGCATTCCCAGTCATCATTTTTTAATATTTGTTTGCAGAAAGAAAATTAGATTGAACTCAGAATAATCAGTTTTCTTTCTATTAAATATGATATTTTCTATGTGAAATGACATGTTTTCATAAAAGTAAATGCTGGGCTACTCTGAGTATTCACATATCCTAGAGTGCAGTGCCACCTAATATGTGTCTGGGCAGGTAAGAGAGTTGCAGAGGTTGGAAAGAGAAGAGTACAAGTGTCTTCCCATCCCCGGTCTCAGGTGATGGATGGAGTGCTGCGGGGTGAAAGGCCATAGCGCAGCCTCAGGACATGGTTAAACTCCTGCTTTTATGGGGAGAGCTGGCTTGCACTCTGTCCCAGAGCAGATGCCACAGTGCAGCCCACCAAGTAAGCCTTGCACTGGTTTAAAGAGGGAAAAATGCCCCCCTAAGCTCTGGAGACCAAGTGTGTCCACTGGAGTGAGTGACGGGCTGGGCAGCATCTCCTCTTCAAAGCCGAGTTTGGGCGTTTCTGTTGCCAGAACACTTTAAAAGGTAAGGAGCGTTGCTGCTCATTAATTAGTAAAGTTGGAGCTGGCTCAAGCGGTGCTTGGAAATATTAACTATTAGTCTTTGGATTCACGCCCTGGAAGAAAAGTGAGTTTTATGTTAGTTTTCCAGTTTTCATTAATAACTCCCCTTCTCTTAAAATAATTATTCAGTTCAGGATGTATGAGCTGCTTTAAGCAGGTGGACTACTTTGAAGGTCAGCGCTGTAACACGGGGGTCTTCTAGGGCCATAGTAACAGTGCAGTGTGAGTGTTTGTTCTAACAAAGTGGTGTAGCAATCAGTAAGGGTGACTCAGAAAAACCTTGGGAGCCTGTATCGCTGCCATCACTGCATTAGGCAGATGATCAAAATGACCAGCTCCTGATAGTTTTCTAAATACTGTACTTCCACAGCCATCTCGCAGTGGTCATCACCAGCTGTGAAGCTTTTGCTGGCAACACCCTTTGTCACCTTTCCTTTGCTAGCTTTTTTTTTTTTCCACCCTGTGTCTCCTCTTTCACCACAGGTGAGAGATCTCAGCCTTCCTTTGGCTTTCTGGACCCTTTCACACGTGCCCTCACACTACCAGTTTTTTAGGGGTGCTGGAGCTTTGACTTTCAGCTCAAGGTTGGAGGGTGGGTCTGAGATACCGTTTTGGATGTGTCTGTAAGCCAGGGACCCCTCTTCAGTTGCTCTGGGTACAATCACTCCCTGCCACATGGAGTATGAACACAAAACCTGACCATGTGCACCTGACCTCAAGTTCTGGGCTGGTAAGCCTTCGCTTTCTAGAGGCCAGTCACTGGGCACACACAAGGAATATATTGGCACACGTTGATAGGCGGTGGGTGGGAAGCCTTTCAGTTTTTTCCTTATTCTATGGAGAAAAATGGTCAGTGTCCCTGTAACACTGAGAAAGAAATTGTGTGAGTGCCAAATGCTGTTAGCAACCTCGATCGCATGTGATTGATGACAAGGTTTGAGAGTAACCAAATGGTTAATCTGCCCTGTAGATGGATATGCTCTTTAGATATGGTAAAAAGACCTGCCTCTTTTATAAAATTAGAAACTGAATGTGCATAGGCATTATATAACTGAAAAGCTAATACTGTATATGGCAACATGACGGATTAATATATTGAAGTCCTTGGTTTGTTCTCATTTCTGTCCTTCTGGTAGTTTATGGAAACGTATGAAAAGTTTTCAAATGACCTTTAAAATTAGCTCCTAACCTATATAGTTTATCATAATTTTCTGTTCCGTGAGCCTGAGGTGTTAAAGGATTCATAATTCAGTAATTCAAAAGTTGTCAGTGTCTTCACTATATGAAATTTTAAATATTCTGAATGTGTTTCTGGCATTTAGTGGTTGTATTTATTCATTCAAATGTAATGGATATTGAATAGGACCTAGTATCAGCTTGATACAGAAAATATATTCGGGTAATTACATATACCTACACTTGATATAAATTTCAATCTTTTTCTGCCAAAAGGGCTGGTAAAAGGGAACACCATCTTTTTTGTGTTTTATGAAGATGCAGTTCAGAATTTTTGAATGCACAAGAGAGAGAGGTTCCTGGGAGAAAGAGGGAGCCGCTTCCCTGGTGCTGGCCCACAAAAAAAGTCCTGTACTACTTGCAAACATTTCTGTGATTTTTGAATAATCTTCCGTATTTTAGGGACTTGCAGGTGTTGCAGCCTCTGTTTATTATAAGCATGTGAGCCTTTTCTGAAGAGTATAAAGAAATGGATGATATAGATAGTAATGGGGTCTTTACAATTTTTTTAATTTATTTTAAGAGTATGGCTTTCGGTTGCTTAATTGATCTAATATTAAAAAATTGACTATCTTGTCTGATAGTATGATGAGTCTGGATGGGACTCCAGCATTATGAAGGACAGGTGCTCTCTGGGCCAAATGCTGCGTGCTACTAACAGTTGCCTCTGCAGTAAGTTGGTTCTCTCGTTAGCAGGCCAGGTAATTAACTGTAAACATCAGTAGCTGCTGAAAGGCGGCTCTGTTTTAGTTCTGTTTTCTGCTGCTCCTGGCAGAGGCTGTCTTTAAACCAAGAACAGGCACGGTTCACTGACCTAGTGGAGGATATCAACGAAGGGAGCTGTGTTGATGAACACACAGTACGTTTGAGATTGGTTGAAACTCCGGTGAATGCTATTTTTACAATGGCCAAGTGGTTCCTTTAGGTCAAGAATAGGAAACCTGCACTTTCTACTCCATTTGGTGTGAGTGGAAGAATTTTAATCTGACTTTATCAATCTGTGAATTAATGTTTGGAAAAGAAGAATTGCATTTTGGAATCTGACCTGATTCAGTGAAAGTGCTATACTATATCTTATGCTGCCATAGCAACATATGAGTGCAATGAGCTAGAAATCTCCCAATTATTAGAAAAACTGAATTAAACCAACTATTGAACGACGTTGTGTTTGCGTAATGAAGCCAGTTTCTGCTTTTGCTCCTGTAGCTCTGACCTTGTTTCAGGTAAAAGGGGTATCCTGGAGTCTCAAGAAACAGGCTTGATTCAGATAAACAGCTTATACTGTGATGAAAAGTATGAGAATTAGACACGCCGTGTTACTGTATGGGGACTCAGATTTGCAAACGCAGGCTGCTAAGCCTGCTCAAAGCTGTCTTGAAGAAAGTTTTAAAAGGTAGCGATGGATGTAAGAAAAATCAAATTTCATCTAGCTTAAGTTCCTCGTTTGTGAAATAAAGATCCTTATATGTTTTTAATTTGTGTAATGAAACAAAAAAAATGCTATGGAAAAGGAGACTTCTGGTAGGTGAGAAAATAGCAAGAACGTAATATTAACTACAAAGAACCTTATGAATTGTTTATTTTCTGACCTGTTCTCCTAATACTTGAGGAGAGGACTAAAGCTGAAAATATTGTGGGTCTAAGAATACTGTACTGCGTTCTGTATGACATACCTCTCCGTTAGGATAAAAAAGGAGGAGACTTCCTAGGGAGTGTTAACAGGAAGAAATTTCTGGGAAATATTTCTTTTATGTGTGTAGTTTCATTTGGAAATCACCCTACCACTACCCTAAGGCCAGAAAGAACAGTTCTGTGAAGCCTCAGGGCATGCAGAAAATCTAATCTTTCTCATGTTGTCACTGACAAAATGAGGGATGGAAGGAGGAAATGTGTTGTGGTATTGCTTTATTTTTAATCTTAAGTTTGCTGACCTGTTTTTCATTTTAAACTTTATTAATGTATCTATTGCATTCTGATCTTTTGTCAGAGATTGCTAATATGTCTCCAGCCCATCTTTTCTTATGTGATTTTATAAATATCTAGACAAACTCACCATAAAAACATCTGTGGGCTTTAATAAAGAAAATTTTATAGTAAGCCTGAAGTACAAAGTACTGAAAGTATACTTTTAGCACTGTTTTACAAGAAGTTATGAAGTATTCTGCAGTTGACAGGGTCGGGAGAACTTTTACATATTTTACAGAGTGTTCCTAGCAATTATCAATAAGGTGTTTTTAAAGATCCATGTAATAGAACACTTTTTTTTTTTAAAAAAAAAGTGCAAGTGCAGCCATTTTAAAAACTTGTGCTTAATGCACTGATAAATCTGTTGGCTTCCAGTAACACTGCAGAACCGTTAGACTGGTACATTGATAATTGCAATTAAACTCAGATTATTTCCTGTACACTTTCTTCTTGCAAGGCCTTTTGATGTATTCCCTTTCTTTGAACTTAGCATGTCTGAGAGGGTGACTTTCTTTTACAATTGAATCTTTTGGGATTGCATTTGTCTATATCAACTCTTCTTCCAGTAGAGACCAACTCCTTGCACTGCTGCAGTGCTTGGGCCACCAGACGCTGATCTTTTTCCTTTATAAAGCAACTTGCTGTGACCTCTGCTGTGGCTCTATAGTGTCCTCATTGTACATGCTGTGTGTATTTGCCACATACACAGCGCATGCAATGTGGACATAATGGAGCTCAATTTACGTCTGATAAGGAGATAAAATATCTGCAAGAAATGTTGTGGGTTTTTTAATAGGATTTCAGAATTCATTTATTTGGTGCATGCACATGCTATTCTGTGTACAAGGTGGGATCCAAAAATGGTGTTGTGGATACAGCTCATCAGTGAAACGAGGCAGTGGCAAGAACTTGCAGGGTCACTGCAGTTCTCCAGGCCTCCACAAAGAAATGTATTAGCAGGACTTAAATAGTGCAGGAATCCAACTTCGGCACCTGAGAATGAGGTGATTCATTTTAGGTTCATATATTCTGTTATTAACGTTCTTGTTGTTTATTATTTTTTTGGCATATTATGTGCTTTGTTTTATCACTTGGGGGGAAAACTTGCCTTTTTCATATAACAGGAAAATGTGAGTCTTGTACCAACATTTATGTTCTGTGTTTTTTAGGGGGTGGGTTTTCAAACAAAACTTCTGGGTTTGTTTTTAATAAAAAAAATACTATTCTACTACTTAGAAAATCTTATTTCATTAAAAGTGCTTTAATTGTTGGGTTTTGTTTTGTGCAGTTCTAGTCACCCATCTGCATCAGCAAAGGCAGAGCCACATTCTGTTTCCTCTGCCGTGAACTGGTACTTTTAAATGATGAGGTTTCCCAAGTGATTTTGACAAACTGAATGCTTGTGTGAATAGTAGTTATCCTCTTAAGTGCTAAAATACAAGGAATTAGATATTAAAAGCAAAAATCGTTGCAAGGGCAAATATTGTACCTCAAGTGACTTGTGGAGGCTGCAAAAATGAAAGTCCATTCTCAGTTGGATGTAGTCTGGATCTGTAATGGGTCCCAAACTGCTTTCTAGGCCTGCAGCACTGTCTGAGAACAGGAACTGCATTAGAAAACTGATTCTTTCACTGCACTGAAATTCAATTTAAAAGGGATGGTGTTGGTGGTGGTGTGGGACATGTTTTTAGTGGCAGTGAGGAAATGCTAACAAACAGCTGTCTTAAGGGAGCTGCATTATGTGTTATTCCAGTTCTGTTTAAAGTATTTAATTTAGTGGGAATTTTTAGGAGCTTTGCTTTTCATAAGGTTACTAACAATGATGTTTTGTGTTATTGTTTGTTTTACACAAACAAGTGTCTGGGGAGAAGACTGAATAAAATGGCTAAAGCTGCTGGCTTTAGGAGGCTTTTTTGCTTCCCTGGACCTGATGCTTTTTCTGGCACGCAGCAGGCTGTGTGCTGCAGTCTTCATGTACAGCCATGCTATAACCAAGAGCAATGAAAGATGTTCTCCTGCGTTGAATTTATTGCATAAATGATGGTGATTATAACATGTAGTGCTTTATTTCATTTACTGTGCTCACAAGGTATACCAGGAGCCACAGACAGAACAAAGCTTGCTTTCTTCTGAGTTTGTTCTGTGTCCCCTCATCAGGCTTGGTATGCAGTGTGCAGAAACATCATTGTGAACAAGAAGAAATCGTAAAAGTTTTCTAAGCATTGGAAAACTCAGATGGAGCAGTAGTTATATCACAAGACAGCGGTATCAGCTCAGTAGCCTTGTCTCCATTGCCTGCCTTGAGTCTACATTAATACAAATAAAGACCCAACATGAGATGATGCAAAACAGATGTTTTGAAAAAATTGTACCCAGTGCAGAGAGTACTGTGAGAGAAGTGCTTTACTTCCAAGTATTTTCCCAAGGGAACCTGGGACGTAACCCCCTTGGAGCTCGGTCCTGCAGATGTTGGTAGTGGCTGGCGGGAGCTGGTGAAGCTCCGCTCTGACCTTGTTCCGTGAGTCCCGCTGTAGCGGAGGGCTCCTTGGAAGCTATGGCTCTCCTCTGCTGGGGTGGTTTTGCTTTCACTGGATTAATTTTTTTTTTTCTTCCTTTAAATCGCTGTTTGCATTAATCCAATTGCTGGAAAAGGATTATAGGCCCAGAATAAAATCTAGTCGTAATTAAAAATGTAAAAGCAGCTTATGTTTTTAGGCCAAAGTTATTAGAGGAAGCTATCGATGTACCGAGATTAATGCCCCAGTCTCAGCTGGGAGGCTATAGTGATGGGCTGGTTACTGAATATTTTATAGTAGATAAGTTCTGCTTGTGTTTGCCACATATCTACATACGTCATAAGCTACACACACCAGCCTGTCTCTCACAGGCTTTGTGAGCATCCTGATTTTTTCATATTTCTGGAAGATGTTTTTTTAGGAGGTAATCTAGCTATATTACAAAAGCAAGAAGAGTTTGCGAGGGGATGTTCAGGGCACAAGGGCTGTGGGAATGACCCTCTGTAAGAGGATTGGGGCATATTCCAGTCTTCAACATCTGCACTTTAAGCCATCTTTTCGTAATGAGCACTCGCTTATCAAATATTCTCTCTGTGTTTGTAGCTTCTGTCAACCTCCTATCTAGACAAAGAAAAATAGCAAACTGGAATAGCTCTCAGCCATCCTGTTATTTGTGCCACATGCCCAACCTTCTGACATGCAGTTGTCTGCATATTCAGTTTGTAAATCTGTCTTTTAAAATCTTTTTTTGGAGAGTGCTTTTTAATTACCTCTTTAGAATTAAATCAATGTAGCAGTTAGAGCTACTTACTATTATTATTATTATTTTTGATCCAGACATTGAATCTTGCTTTGACCTTTGCTTTCTTTGAATGGGAGGTGTTTCATTTAATCTGTCGTTTTGAATGAAATGAGTTTTCTGTAAAGGAAAGGATGCTGAAAGACTCATTCCCTCATGAAGGATTTAGATGAAAAATTATGGACTTGAGTGGCTCTCGAAAGGCATTGTACTGAATCTCCTCCACCTAGATTGTGCTGAACTTCCCAGGCTTGAACATCCTTAACTTGATGGTATGCAGTGTTTGGTCCTCTGGTGGCAAATCGGCTTTACAGCCAAAGCAGTGAATAAAGTCTTCTAGAGCATCAGTGCTAAACTGCAAAAGGAATGCAAACAGATACCCCGGCAAATGTCAATTTATCAGCCTGTGAGCTACAGAGAGTTTTCAATGAAGTAAACTCTTTCCGATGCTTCTATCCCTTTTAGGTTTTACATCTCTTTTGATGCTTTGAGTTTTCCTTTTCTTTTCTTGACTTGCTTTCCCAATTCCTTTTCAGGAAGATGTTTAGATCTTTTCTTCCAGTAACAGTCTATTTGTGATCTTTGTTCTCCTCCAAGTGGCCCTGTATGGCTCGTGCTTGACTTTTTTAATGTTGGAAGCAATGCTGACTTTCCTCTCTGTCTTGTTTAGGGAAATCTTCTGTTACCTATCCCACATTGCCAGTGTCCCAGGCAGGTGTTGAGGTGCTGGCTCCTGTGTTTTGTTTGGTTTTTCTGGGAGCTCTTGCTCCAGACTGGGTTTAGCTGCTTGTGCTCAGCCTGGCAGTGGTGGCTGTATTCTGGGGTGCCTGATGGCATAGCTCCAGCTGCTAGTCCCAAGTTATTTTGAAACATTTATTTACATAAAATAAATTTAGTCTCTAGATTGTGCTGAGGAATTCTCTGTATCTCTAGCTTGTGCTAGCAAGAAAGATGCTGTGCCAGAAACTCAAAGATTTCACAAGAGGCAGCATTAGAGGACATGTTTTTACTGCTGTGCACAGCTGAAGAATTCCAAATTTAGTATTGTCTGCATGTGGTGGGAAATAAAAACTCAGGAAAAAAGACTTAAAAAAGAAAATAAAAATGCCAAGAGTCAGCAGAGCTTTCCTTCATGTATTTCCACCATAAAAGTTGTGAACCTCAGTGAAGTGCTGACTTTTCCTCTGCAAACACTTGCAGCTCTACTGTGTACAGCAAGAAATTTGCTTGTTGCTGCCAATAGTCCCGGTCAGTTCTATCTTGTTTGTGGTAGCAGCAGCATTTCATGTGTATGAGGCTGGTGGAGTGAGGAATGAGTGCTGGGGACAGTAGCCTGTTACAAGGTGTGTCACACAGGGAGAACTTAGACTTAGCCTCTTGCCCTAACCACTAACGAACAGGATTGCAAACCTCTACCTTCCAGATGTTCCCTAGGGACTTCAGTCCCCTTTCCTAAAACTGAACGTAGAGCAGGCATCTGAGCTACAAAGCACTGTGGGTTTTCCTAATTTTCTCCCCTTGTAAATCACTTGTGCCAGTGAGTGAGACGTGCTGCCCCATGCCCTGGTGCTCAGGCAGCTGCTGATGCAGGCAACAGCTCGGCTGGAGCAGCAGGGTTTCACTTTCTGCCTGCGCTCTGGCCACTGTATTTCTGCCAGCAAGCGTGCCAGGTGGGTTGTGAGTGTGCACGTGTATGTGTGCCTGCTGTTAGGAGTCCTTCGTTCTGCATCCTTTTAATAGCTCTCTCTTGCTGAAGATTTTCTCTGCTTTGGTGGCCCAGTGGATCAGGAGCACTGAGCGGAGGAAGGTGGGTGTGAGAAAGTTTGGTGTTTCCTTGGTGCTGGTTGCTGCCCTGTTGATGTTTGAGAAAACAGCTCTGGAGCAGTGTAGTGGTGTGCTGGGAGGAGGGGATGCATTTCACATTTATAATGCTATACTTTTTTTTTTTTTTTTTTTTTACATAAACCAAACTCTGGAGGAGATATATGCTGTAAACCTTTGCTCTGTACCAGCTCCTGAACATTAACTTGCACCTTGGTTGCTGCAGAGCCACGATCTGCTGCTGAGTCCAGTTTGCAGTAAGTGAAACTTATGCAGCCTGGGGTTGCAGCATGTGGCTGTGTGACGGGTGTGCAGGCAGCTAAGCATGGTGCAGGATCTGCTTGGTGGGATGGCACTTGCTGTAGCTCTGCATCTCTGGACTGGAGGCTGGAAGGATTGAAGCTATCTTCCCGTGTGAAGGATGGGAAGAAATGAGCTGCCTCTGGGCAGCTGCTGAGGCTGACCTTGTCTAGTAATCCTTATCTCCCGAGGAGTGTCTCTGGGCAGCATGGTCTCCCCTCAAAGCAACCCTCGCTGGCCCCTTTCCTGCCCTTGTCCATGTGGTTCAGGAATGGCTGGGGCCACCTGTGAAGGCACATGGGTGTAGGACAGGGTCCGGGAAGAGCCTGGTTTCCAGGGCACCATCCTGCAGCTCTGCAGAGGGCAAAGCTCTGCATTTGTTTCCTTCTCTTCCATTAACTGTTTTTGGATAGCTTCTCCTTATTATTTTCTTTTTCTTACAGTCTGTTTTCTTTGCTTGGTTTGCCTCTTTCTCCATCATTTCCTTCTCGCTTTATGGGATTATGCTTTGCATGAGAACTGTTGTAGTAGAACTACCTGATATTTTTGTTTTGAGCTTTTTCCTATCCAACAATTACAAAAGCTGTAGGGCTTCTTAATTACTCTGACACTGTGGAATGAAGTGTCTTTTGGTGTATGTTGTCATGCTTCGTTGAATACCTTTAAAATATTTGTAATATTGTAACTTTTACTGTGGGCATTTTTGCGTTATGCTGATATTGTGGATTTGAAATTGCATAGGTACATTCCAAAGGCTGTGCTCAAATGAATTCACTGCTGTTAATGGGGTTTCAATACCAATAAAAACAGTGACACTGAGAGTTACATTTTGAGAAAAAAATGTAGCACAAATAATTTAAATATTTTTCTCATGTTTGAGTATATTTGTGGTGTCTGATTGAGCTGGTTAGTAAAATAAAGACAGATGGTAATGAATTCATTCCAACACATTTTCATTATTGTACAGCTATTCTGACTTTTCAAAGCACTTGTGCAAATGATATTCCTATTTGAATTTCCCTTGCCGCTGATGTCTGTACCCTGTTCAGGGAATTCAAAAGTAGTATGCTTATAATATGTATGGAGAATTGACTTTTATATGCAAAAGAAAAATGAAAATAACTGGAAAGAGGAGCTGCCAGTTTTTGGGAAATGTAGTAGAGAATATAATGCCTTATCCTTTCAAGTCCAACCAAAACTTAAAAGGATTAAAGCAGAGTTTATCATAGTTGAATTTTAGTCGGGTGTTCTTCAGAGTTTGAAGATGGCACAGTGATTCACAGTGCTGCCTTCTTTGGGAAGAGTGAGAACATTGCTCTGAATACAGGCAGTGAGCAGCAAGACCACGTACCTGCCCCGGTCTGCCTGTGCACCCCCCAGCAGCTCATCTGTTTGTCTGGAGACTGCCAGGGTGATGTGACCCTCATTTCTGTGTGTGTGAATGGTCAGCAAATATGTTTTGATGAAAAGTCTTCACAGTCTGTAGGTCATGGCAGAAAAAGAAAAGGGGAGGAGAGGGAATGCCTTGCAAGGACTGTAACCACTTGTAATTGTTGCCTTGTCTGATGACTCAGGTGTTCTTGAAGTTTCTGCCCTAAATAAATACAAACTTTAATGTCTTTATCTTAATGCAGTAATTATCTAATAAGCTCATCTATTCCTTTAAAGGAATACTTGACATTTTGAGAATTGCACTAACCAGTCAGCATCTTGTCTCATTCCTTTGCCATATTTCAAAGATGCCCGTTATCTTGGTAGTTTCCATACAGAGAAGATCAATGTACATTGCTGGAAATGCTGTATTCAATGTATGTATGAAAAAATGTGCAGAAAATACAGTAACAAAGTAATATTCATTGTAGTAGAAATTGTTATTTTTGAGACATCTGCACAGAATTTGCATAACTGCTCAGTTTGTTTGGTTCTGTTCTTCTCTGTAAAGTATTGCTGCTATTGTTTTTATAGACCAGAGGCAGCATATGCCTTGAATATATGAGATTGAACTTGTTTTCCCTTGCTGTTGAGCATCCTAACAGTGACTGTAGTGTTGATATGCTCTACTGTTATCCCTCCCAGGCCACCTCTTCATCCACCCGTGCTGGGTTCATGCATGGGCAGAGTGAGGAGGGAACAGGTCTAGCTTAGCACTCCTCCACTTCTCACCTTTCCCTACCTCCTGAGCTCCTGGAGGATGCTGTACTGTCTGTTGCAGAGACAAACTGCCAGCCCCTGGGAGGGAAGAACACCCACAGGGTGTAAGCTGTAAGAGGACTGTCTTACTAGGGCTGCAGAAGATCAAGGATAGTGCCCTGTGCCCATCATAAAGCACTGGAGTTGGGAGTGAGGCGGTGTTGAAGGAGAAAGATATAGTTCCACAGGAATGCCAGTATCTGGCTGCACTGATAGGTTCCCGCAGCTTGGTGCGACTGTAATCCTGGCAGTGATGGTTGGTTTTGCCGCTATCCTGTTAGCACTTGTACCAACCCTGGCAGGGCTCTGGGTGCTGCCTGGGATTTCTGCAGCAGCTTTCCTGTAAGCAGGTCTGGGCTCACTTTTACACCTCCCACAGTCACGGTCTGTCCAGAGCCAAAGCAGGGCTTAGACTACTCTTAGATGGAGGTTGGCTGTGGGATTGTGGTCAGAAAGCTCCAGCTGAGCTGGCTGCAAAACCACGGTGCTTTCCTCTGTGATAAAGCACCAATTATTAATCCTGACCATCTTAGTCCTGCTGAAAGCCAATCACCTCATAGCCATGTCATGTTAAAATAACTGTATAGTGATGTGCTGCACGCAGTGTACTAGCAAAGGTGGAGTAAGACGGTGCAGGCATGCCCAAGTGCCCAAAGAGTGTCACAGCCACTCCTGAGCAGTAGCATCATCAGGTAGGGCAGGGGTTGTGGCTGCAGCCTCTCTGCCTAGCTCAGGCCATTGCTGCTTCTGCTCCAGAGGACTCTGTTCCTATGGTTTCTCACTCTGCACCATGCTACACATATGCATATGTGCATTTTTTTCCTGTTTAAACTAGTTTATTTTTGTAGAAGAATGATACTGTCATGAGAATTTGGTATTTAGGATACTAAAATTTTCTGACTCTGAATTAACACCGCATGCATTAATGGAAATGTTTCCTCCCTAGACATAATAGACCAAACAAAAAGAAACATGTAAATAATGAGGTGAAGTACTATGTGCTAAAAATGTAGCACTGTTCTGTGCTGGAGGTGGTGAGAGGACCAGAAGTACTTTGACAGAAGGAAAGAGAAGCGGAAATTTGAGAGGGGGGTGAAAAAATATAACGGCTTGTGCATATGCATCGTTCTGTGGAGAGGGTAGGAGGGGATATATTGACACCCGTAGGCAAAAGATGCAAGCTAGGATTGCAAAGGGGCCAAGTATACTTAGGTTCCAGCAGGTATTCTGGGAGAGGAGCAAAGTAATAGCTGTTCTGGGTGAGGCAAACCCTTCCAGCAGCTCTGTCCACATTGCTCTCCCCAGTGACGGTGTACAGAAACCCTTTGTTGGGGACAAGGACAGCCAGAAGCACCAGCCCCACTTCTGTCTCCGGCTAATCTGGATGCTGGTTCCCCAGATGAACCCTCTGTGGAGGCCAGGACGTAAAAGCCACCAATAAACCCAGGAATCTAGGGGAATGTCAGTCCTTTGGAGAGGTGGTGGGTTTGTCGTCTCTTAACACACTTTAGGGGAATGAGCCGTGTTTGGGGGAATAAGAGGGTCTTCTCTGGGGCTGTTGCTGGCCTGGGGTTTCTGTTGCAGGGCTGGTTTGTTGCTGTGGTATGGGCTGTCCCAAGGGCAGTTTGTTCGGCTGCGTGCCTGTGAGCAGCTCCTGCCTCGTTCATCCCTCCTCCCCACTGACAGCATGCTGCTGCCAGTTCAGAGTGCATCTCTCACTGGGGCTCGGTGCTGGGAAAGTGTGGTCATGTAAGAACAGATGTGAAGATGGCAGGCTGGTAATGTGCTCCCTACCTCTCTGGAGTGCCAAGACATTTAACTCTGACCAACCCAAGGTCCTGACTGTTATTACCGATCTAGTTTATGGAAGAAGTATTTTTTTCATTGTTATTCTCATTTTGTTTGTCCCCAAGATAGCATGCAATTAAGGGGGAATGTGCTGTATGTTTTAATCCTCTGCATCTGTCACATTTTTTTACTTTTACTGTTGTGCTGTAGCATGTTCAGCATGCAGTGTGTTCTTACTCTGTCCTTCTGCATTTCCTATAGTGAAATGATATCTCTCCCTCTTTTCTTTACGATTCTCCTTTCCTTTTCAATGTTCCTTTCTTGCTTTCCATTCCAGACACAAATTCTTAGGAACTTCTCTCTGTGAGAGAAGGTTTTCACAGAGGCATGTGTCCTGCATTTTGGTTTGTGTTTGTTTAGCCCTTGTCACAGCCTGGCTTGCTTCTAGGAAGAAATTGCGTTGCCAGGTCCTAGCACTGACGGTACTAGAGAACATTTTCACAGGATAGAGATAAGAGCGTGTCTATAGCAAATAAAGACCTATATTAGACTTGTTCATGTCTTGAACAGAATAGCAGAGTAGCATTTCACCATGTGAAGATAACCCAACCACTATACTCAGTGCAATGCCACAAACCCAGGAGATTAAGCAGCTCCTATTTCACTGTCACTAGAACACTGCTGTTACATGACAGTTACCCCATTAAAGCTCACGCAGGGCTGCCAAAATGTGCTATGCTCATGCTTCTCTTACTGCAGGCAGTTCTGATTCCTGTGTCTCTGCTAATTGTCATTTTTGTAAATGGAGTCGAGACTCCAGAGTCATTTAGGCGTGACCTCTGAAATGTCATGCCTAATTTATCCTCTTTCCATCACAGATCATGGAAAGACCTGGCCATGTGTTCTTTTAACTCATTTATTTGTAAGTACGCAGATAATGATATTTCTAGCTTCTGCTAAATACTCCTTGCTTTTAGGGCAGTTTCATGTCAACGTGAAGCACCTGTATAAAGCTGGTATTACTCTGGTTTTTGTGGCTCTGTTGCAATGTTGTTTGTTAGTCCAGGAAAGGTTGTTCTTACTGGTTCATTGGGGGAGAAACTGGTGGCAGATGTGACTTGCTCAAAGCCAGTGAAGTTTTGTGGCAGGCTAGTCCTGCTTACACGACCCCCCTGGAGCCTGTCTTGGCAAGTCTCTGCTCCAGTATGGATGTCTTTGCAATGAGCTCGCACCCACAGATGGATAAGACCTTCTTATCCATGCTCATGTGTTCATTTACATGTTCAGTCATGTATAAAAATCTTATCTGTACTGCGTGGTTTCCCTTGCAAAGGTTGCATGGCTTAGGTAGCTAGACTGTGTTTAAGTGTTTACTTGAAATGTGTGAAAAGTTTCAGAGAAGTATGACCCTGCTGTGCCGCAGGATTTCTCAGTGAAAATGCTTTCATGCTAAATAGCAAAGAAAGACAAGAAGTTTGTCTGAGGGCCAAACGTGTGATTCATATCATTAGGGTGAAGTTTGGCACTTCATTTCATCATCTCATGCCTGAGAGTGAGCTTATGCTTCTCCATTGGAGCCATGATTTACTTTTTTTTTTTTTTTTTTTTTTTTTTTTTTTTTTTTTCCTTCCTTCCTTCTGGGCTCTTCTTTCACCTGCTCACCAAAGGTCCCTGGTGCTTGCTGCAGAGCCGATGGGTACATACACAGGGGAAGCCCCAGAGCTGTCGCATCACCCTCAGGTGGCTGTGTCCTTTGAGGATGGTAAGAACTAGAGCCAAAATTTGTGCCTGAGGAGATTAGCTTTTGGCTTCATTTCTTCCTACTCCAGTCTTTCTATTTTTGATTTTTCAAGGGTATGGGCTGGGGCAGGAGGGAACATCGTTGTCTGAATAGAAGTATGATTTTAGAATATTATGTACGATGAATGTAAAGGGTGGAGGACAAGCTGTTCTTACTGAGCTACTCTGTATAGGACAGATTGAAAAAGGATGTGATGGAGAGTCTGGGTCTTCAATCACTTCTGGAGAGATGAAATCTTCTTGGTACAACAAGGAAGCAGGGTGAATACTCCTTTCTGTTACTCGGTTATTGGGGCTGATCGAAGCTGTAGAAATTTGCCATCACAGGGATGTTTTCAATGAAATTTCACATTTGAATAGATGGATGTTTCTGAGAAATCTTATTCTCTTTCATATTGTTACCATTCTGAACTGGAACAGATAAAAAAGTGTTTTTGTGGAAATGCTTATAAAAATACTGCTCTGTGTCTGAACCAGATCTATGTAACAGTTGCTAGGAGCCAAAAATGAGTGTGGCACTTCAGAATCTGACTTGCTGTGTGGGAACTAATTTTTATTTAGAAAAAAAATAAAATCACGTGGATACATAGATACTTGTTTGCTTCCCGCCCCCCCCCCCCCCCCCAGTTTTCCTTGCCAACTTGATCTGAAATTAGAACAGTGTAAGTCACTGAAATGCTACGAGAAACGCTGTTTTTTTTAATAGGTGTGACTTAGTAACCTAGAATTAAAGTTCATGTGTGTTGTATAGCATCTAAATTACTGAGGGTACTTTTTTTTTTTTTTCTTCAGCAAAACTAAACTTTTTATTTTCAGGGCAGCCTGTTGCCGCCACTTGTGCGTGCGTTCTTTTTGCTGGCTGATGCTCGCCTGGAGTAGCAGACCTGTCAGTGAGTTTGCTTTCCTGCTTTCCATGTGAGGATAACCACTTACCATACACTGCCCAAAACTGTGTTCATCAACTGCTCTGAATCCTAAGCCTGATATTACTGAATGAGCAAACTGTTAATTCCTTTTCACAGGGTGCGGTATTAAACGCTCGCACTTTCCTTGTGCGTGTCAGAACTTGTCATTTTTTTCATTATGAATGATATAATTACCCATGGTAGTAATTTTTCTAAGTTGTAGGAGGCATCATTATGTTTCAAATTCTTCCAGAGAAGAGATGCTGCTTGCTTGGAAAATCATAGTCTGTATGGGGATTTGTAATGTGATTCAGTGCACAGGGGAGATCCTGATTTCTCCTTGATTTGATGTGGTTTTCCCTCCTGCCATAATGTTCTGTGTGCTCACACAGAGCATCTGTCCTGTGCAACTGTGTCTGGGGGAAGCTGTCTAATGAGGGACGGAGGGTGCCCTCGATTAGAGATGAGGCTGGGCAAAGATTAGGACTGTTCTGGAGATTGATAGGAGGGGAGGGAGATGGCACCCTGACATTTGGGCACTCATGTGTTGGCTAGGAAGCTGATCATCTGGACTAACTCAGCTGTGGTAGTGAAGCAAGGCAGGCACCTTCGCAGTGATTCAGAAACCCAAATTTAGTTCCTGCCTGCATTGCTTTCTGGAAGAGCATCTTCTCACTAACTGTTGATTCCTGCTGGCTATCTGCTTGCGTGTATCCTCTTGTTTGCTTTGGATGTCACCACAAGCATTTTGGACCCTGAAGAGAGAAGAAAACATCTGTGTGGAGATGGGAAAGAAAAGAAAATGAACAGCATTCACTTCTGACTTAGTGAAGTCAGAGCAACTTAGTGAGGCTGCCATGGGAGATGCTTGCGCATCAGCTATCAAACAGGTTAGAGAACTGTCTATAACATATCCTCTGCCTAAACTACTCACTCCCTATAAGTCTGCCGAAAGCCTGTCTCCTGCATCCTGAGTGTAGACTTGGGAAAGATGCAGGAGCTAAGGAACCACTGAGGAGTCTTCAGGTGAGATGTGCCATGCCACCACTGCAAGAAAATGGGCAGTAACAGCAGCACCAGCCCCTTTGTCTGTGGTTTCATAGCTCAGTTAACTTGGCAGAGATCAAATCTTGACCTTTTTCTTCAGGAACAGGAAGGGGAGTGCAGTTGCTGCCACCAGCAAAAATGATTTATGGGAAGATCATTTTCTAACCATCTACACTTGTTCCAGCCTATTCGAATGGCACCCTGCCCAATGGTAAGTCAGTTGAAACATGTCATGAGGGCATGAGTACTAAACAGCAATGTGCTTAAGCCTCTTCACCCAGGAGATGCCATCTCCATGGCAATCCATCCTTGGGGCAGACAGGGAGGCACTTGCCTTCCCTTATGCTTCACTGTACCTCTGACTTTCTTGTGATGCTGCTGAAATGCCTCTGAAATGAAGACAAAAGTGCGAATGTCAGAGAGCCTTGTGGTTGCCAAGAAGAAAATTCAGATATTGCAGGCACAGGGGAAATTGTGAACGCAGGAAAGGATCAGGAAATCATTGTCTGACTTGCCTGGAGAATTAGGACGCCAATAAAATAAGATGGTGCCTGCCAGCAGCTGGCACTTCGTAGCAGTATCCATTGCAAAGGATGTATGTGTGGTGCAGCCACCCCAGTGGCTGGGAGTTTCAGTACTTTCATGATTATATCTGGTAAAAGCCCACCGAATATGCATGGCAATGTTAGGGGGGCTTGTCCAGCTGTTGAAGGTGTTAGTTCAGAGGTCTGAGTGTCATCTTGTCTTTAACACAGAATTCTTGCAACGGTATGGTGTTAAATTCCGTGGATGTCTAAGCGATGTAGTTAGGCTGTTACAGTGAGCAATGGATTTCAAGGTACATCCTTTTGATGAGGAGTCTAAATCTTGTTATTCCCATTTTACAGAAAATCAGGGGCGCAACTGGAAATCTGTCAGTATTTCTGGTGCCTGGTCCAGCTGCTTTTGCTGCTGTGTAAGCACCTAAGGATGCTGAAGCAGAGCTGAACTGTCAGTGTGTCTGTGCCGGAATAGCACTATCAGACTGACACAAACAACTTCAATCCCTTTTGCAAAGCTGCTTTTTAGAGTGAGAAATTGAACTTGCTACAGCTTTTGAAATTATTTAAGGAACAGAATTTTTCATTTGAAAGTATTAACATAATTAGTGTATTTGTTTAAGCAGTAAACAGCAAGCTAGAAAATGAAGTGTCATCAAAATATTTAAGGTTTTTTCGTACTGCTATGGAATGCTTTGTAAGAGGGATTTTCCATGAGATGCTAAAATCTTTTTGTGCGATCCTGCTTTTGTTTTTCCTTCAATAATTTCTAGCTGTTGACCTTTGCTGTTTGGCTCCATTACCCTCTGTCCTGAGGGTTTGTATTAGTGGGTTTCTCAAATCTGTGCAGTAAACATCAGAGTACCAGAGATGGCTTCCAGGACCACAGCAGTGTGGCTGGGATCCTGGAGAGCAAATGCCAGCCTGTCAGGATTACACTGGGACTGTTTATCCCAGTCTACTGTAGGAATGAGTGCTGGGGCTGCATGTGTTGAAACAGCCTCGATTTATAAGTTTTTTGGCAATGGATCCCACGTAGTACATGCAGTACAGTAATTTCACATCCAAAAGCCCATCAGTATTCCTTCTTTCTCCTGTTCCAAACACACCAAATGCACGCAGCCTCCCACTACAGTAAGGAGGAATAAGCACTGTTTGTCGGTTCAGACTCTATAGGAGCTCCAGAAGCTGTGTCACTGAAAAGGTATTTTGCAAGCTAAATACTGTTAGAAAGAGAATTCTCTTCCTTCTAATGTATATTTGGGGTTGAGAGATTATATTTTACTTTTTTAATCGAAGATGGAAATTTTCAAAGTTTTGAGATGGACACTGTGAACCCTCGTGCCCAAGTAACGTATTTGGATACATATAAATAAGTTGATAAGCCTATCTAAGGCACTAGTGGTTAATTAATAAAGTGATTCAGCACTGCTTTAGCATTTTTTTTTCGCGAGTGTTTTGTATATAAGAGCTGGGTAGACTGTGCTCTGCCCAACTGGGATGTGCAAACCTCATGGTTTGGTGTATTTTGTTTCAATAGATCACTGAGTCCACTAAGAGCAAGAGGAAATGCCCAAAACGGGTTTACCAGAGTGTGCTGCAGGTGTAGTAATAGCTTTTCAAGTCCTTGGTCCCACACGTCTTTGGTTTTTGTCCTGTTGGATGGTCTGGTGGTGTCTCCTGGTGTGATGCCTCAATAAAATAAAAGAACTTGCTTCTAGGTGTTTCAGACATACTCACGTATTGTGGGTTTGGATTGAAATCTTTTATAAAGCTTCCAGTTCTGCAGGGACTTACGCTGGTGAGAAGTGTATAAGCTCGCAGCTTTTGTAACTCTAATCTTGTTAGTTAAAAGGAGGCATGCTGATAGTTTCATTTCACAGTTGAATTTTTTTAATTATCTCTGAAGATGGATTTTAGCTTCCCAATTTTGGCCATCAGGTAGCATAACCTATAACACAGTATCCAGGAAGAAACTTCAAATTGAATGTGTTTCGGATTGCCTTTTAGCCCTGAAGCTATATTTATCTACATAAGAAAGTTTTAACTTGACCTAAGGAAAAAGAAGAACAAATCAATAAATCCAATGAGGTTTTCCAATGTAGCACTGATATAAGATATGATTAATTAAGTTTGCAATAGCAAAAATCTGTTGTGTACAGTTGCCTCTGGGGAAATGTAACAGCTGACTGGTTAAACAAAACGTGTTTTAAATGTTTTGTGTCTTGGCTACACCATAGATAAAGGATAATATTGAAATTGATATTGAATTGAAATATCAAAGCAGTAACTTTTATGGAGGTTTTCATATACATACAACTATGTATGTGTATGAATAGATATTTAAATGCATGAGATACATTTTGTATATATATATTTGCCCATATGTAAGTATGTATATATGTATGCAAGTATGTATCCAGTGTTCCCTTTATATGTAACACTGGACAATTCCCCAATGGAAGACCCAGTCTCCTGGATATTCAGGACTCCACCGTGCCTGAGGCACCCTTACCTTCAGCCAAACCCTTCCATTTGCAGCTTAGCCCTCAGCAGTGACTAGAAGACTTTCAAGTCACCTAATTTTTGACTTCTGAGAACTAGATCATCTCGCAACACTGGGACTTTCCTGCTCTCATTTGTTTTTTCCTTAAATAAGGAGAAATTTATGTTCCTTTTCCCCAACCAGAGGCCCATCCTGCCTCCTTGGTCAGGTTGGTCATTCTGGAAAAATTCCTTCTAGACCCTGAAATAGCGATCCTGGAGAGCTCCATAACATAAGCCCCTTCCAGTGGGTGACCGTTAGCAGCTGGATGGGGGAAGTCACCTGGTTTTGCAGGTCTGGAGGAAAAGGTGCCTGTAAGAAGCTATTAAACTTCCTTATGAAAACTTCATTTGAGAAAAGAGCAATCTTCATGCAGAAATTTGTGTTAAAAAGGCAGATGCAAGGAAGAAAGATCAACTTTTGTGCTCTGGCCTTCTGAAGGTCTGGGTGTGCTTGAGAGAGACACAAGGAGCAGATAAGCTGAGAAACACCAGGGAAGCTCCAGACAAGGGTACTAGTCTTGTATTTTCACTGTCCTCAGTAGCACTATGAAATATAATGAATGTGAGAAAACCGAGAAGAAAAACAACACAGAAGAAAGTTCTGAGATGGCGCTGCCTGTCTGTCTGCAGGAAACAACCCAAGAGCTGATTGATGGGGGACAATTACAGACCCTTGTCCCAGAGTCTGCAAAGAGTGGCACACAAAGGGACATTTCAGCAAAACGGAACTATAAATGATCCACACCATTGAGAGCTTGTTTCTGGGCTCCATAATAGGGTATGTTGGTGTCCTGGCTAGGAACAGCCTATCTCCAGGTGTCTTACATTATCAAAAATAATAGAAACAAGTGTGCTTTGGGGTGGTACCTTGTGTGGGAATTTACCACCACATGCCTGTATGCTTGAACCAAGTTCTCAAATGATTTGGTAAATGGTATTTTCATGTCCTATGTTAATTTGGAAGACCACAGACTTCCAGAGTGCGCTGTGTTCTCTTTAGTGTTTAATGCCTGTGTATTTGCACAATACTTAGGGTTTGACAGAATTCATGTTGTTGGAGCAAACAAGACATTAAGAGATTGTAGAAAGCTTCAGGAAAACGTCTTTCATATGCTTTGCTGGCTGACCCTGAAATCCAGGCTATCCAATCATATGGCTTTTACACACAGTTTGTCTAGTTTTGAACCCTAGGGCTGAAGCCCTTGCAGATTTCTAAGCTGTTTCCATGAATTTACCAGCACTGGGCAGATACATCTAAGCAGGCAGAGTCTCTGCATGGGTGGTCCTGTGCAGCATTACCCTTTACCCCCTGCATTTCACTGAGTTTCAGAAGGGGCATGTTAATTTAAAGCCCCAACCAAGGGATCCAAATTCTTAGCTAAAACTGAATGGAAAAACGGTGTCATTGGCTTTTCCTTCAGGATGTAAAGAAAGGAGTCTTATTCTAGATGCTGAAAAAAATTGCAGTCACGTGAGACAGAGGGAAGGGGGAAAGCAATATATTGTACTTTGAAGCTTTCAAGCTCACTAGGTAGTACAAGATGTCAAACTGCTGCACAGCTGGATGGAGGTTCACTTCTTGTTAACTTAAAGAGCTGCAGGTATAGTCATTACAAAGGGGCCTAGTTAGCAACAGAACTAATTAAGGCACCATGTT
This sequence comes from Falco cherrug, assembly GCF_023634085.1. Taxonomy (NCBI): domain Eukaryota; kingdom Metazoa; phylum Chordata; class Aves; order Falconiformes; family Falconidae; genus Falco; species Falco cherrug. The sequence goes on from NC_073711.1 coordinate 13,833,057, forward strand.
CCTATACATGTGTTTGTGAGGCTCTGAAAGATTGCTACTAGCCAAAGGTGTTCTATAAAGCGACAGATCTCCACAGCCATGAGATCTGTAGTCCATCAGACCAAAAGACATTCACCTGTTTGATTTTTTTTTTTTTTTCCCCTTCTAACATGGGAATTACAGTGACTGCGTCATGTAAGAACTGAGAACAGCTGTTAAGCCATTTCCAAGGTGCCTGGTAAATATAAACTGGGTTTATTTTACCTTCTTGGGTGATTGATCTTTGGAGCCTCCCCACGGGCTGACCCTAGAGCGCTCAGTAGGGTAAAGGACATATCTACGAAAGAGCTGTACAGGGAGGTGGTATGTGTCATTCTAGAAAAGCTGGATCCAGTTGCAATCCCTGGAAATGACTGGCACCCGTGGTTTGTTGTAGAAGCATCTAATCCTGGATTTTATGAAAGTTTTGAAGACAGAGATCAAATGGATTAGGCTGGATGTGTGGAAGATTGTTGAACACGCAGTGGGAGCAGGGCTGTATTTCCAAACTGCTGGTGGGGATTTTTTTTCCTAAATTTTTGCCAAATTCTTGGCCACTGCTGAGTTTTAGGAATATCCACAAAGAACAGCAGTGTGACATTACAGAGATAAATGTTACATTTAGATCTCCTTGGAAGGAAAGCTGAATAAAAAAATCTGTAATGAAATAACAACTTGTTCTCTTCACTATTCTCCTGTCTGCTTTTTGCCACGCGTCTTCTTTTTCCTCCCCATTTTAATGTCCCATTTATGCAATGTGCTGCAGGGCTAGTACCTGAGCAGCAAACGAACTGGGTAGGCAGAACCTTGAATTTCTCGATAGTTTTCACCTTCCACCCTACTGGCACTTGACAGCTTGAACTCTCCAAACTCATGAAAACCATGGCACTTGAATTTTTGTATCTGTTTTTACTAAAATGCTATTTTGTTTCGGTAACTTATTGTTGGTGTCACGTATGCTTAGGCCATGGGGCTGCAAACTGTCTTCTCTATTTTATATACTGACAGGCTTGGTACAGTGAGTCTGTAAATAACATCTTCTATTAGCTAAATGAGCTTTTGAGGAATTGTGATTCCACTCAGATTAGTGGGAAGAGTGGACTGCATAAATAATGCTGCGGAGAGGGTAATAATTTTAACATGGCTAGTAATAAGGAGAAGTAAACATCTGCACTATGTAGTGGCTATCGTTTGGGATTATCTGAGCAAAAAGATAATCTAATGGAACTGAAATCCAAAACATTCTGTAGAAAATCTGGGAAAGACTGACTTTTTTCCGATTGTCCTTGTAAATGATGGAAGGTGAGCCATGCATTCTGCTATTTCTGATACCTGGTCTGAAGGCAGAGGTGGTTAGCTATTGCCTTTCTGTGTTTTCCAAATGGTGTGGGTTTTCATCAAGACTGTTGTGGGGTTTTTTTTTTAGTCTCTCATCCATTTTTGAGTAGAGAACATTAAATTCTTTCACATTTAGTTTTCATGAAATTAGTGGTTTCTGGAAGAGTTTCGGGGATCTGGACTTGCAGCTTCGTAACATTTTGCAGTTCCATAATCTGTTAATCAGCATTCTGACCAAGTGTTCAGTGAACATTTTGTAAGTATTTCTTAGCCACTGTGAATTATCATAGCTTATTTTAAGATTTTGTATGTTTGCTCCTGCATGGATTTATCACTTAAAATAATTTATTATCTTGTCATTCTAATCTTCATAAAGTTGTCTTCTGTTCTGTCAGTTATCTTCAAAGGTTTCTTGGCTTTGCTTTTAATTTATATATTGTTTAGAATTGTAAGATATTTTACATCTTGGATTTCTTCAAGTTCTATCTGAAAATACATGGGTTCTCCCAGTTTCTGGAGTGCCATTTCAAAATGCACAGCAGGTAATAACCACTACGTATCGAACACTCTCATGCAGTGTGTGTTTCCCACTGCGGTAAGTCATAACTGGTTAAATGGCAAGCCCTGGAGAATTTCTCAATTATTTCTAAGAAGTTCTAAACATCAGCAATATGTACAGAATTAATGACTTCTGCTCTTGAATATTTAAGAAACTACCCTCTTGTGACTTACAGGACTTTGCTTTGATAACTGGAATTGAAATATATTCCAGAGAAGGTTGTTTTCAATCCTGAGTTTACCGTTTCATAAGTTCTGTTTTTCTGTTATTTTTCTGTTATCCCTCTTCTGGATCGGGGCAATTAAATGCAAAATCATATGCCTGAATTCCCTGGGCTGATGTCTGAACATCTGCTAGGGAGTCTATGTGCATCACTGTGGCTAACGCTAGCTGTGGTCTCCTTCAGTACCCGTTAAATGCTTCAGCACCTTCAACCTCATGAAAAAGAGAATGTCCTGTTCACTCTTAGGATGATTTGGAGTTCCAATAAATCATAATTTTTTTTATTCTTTTTTTTTTTTCTTTCCAAATGCTTATATGTCCCTTGATGATCTGAAAGAGTGAACAAACAGTGCTATATCAGAAGTGGCAGATTATAGTAAATTAGATGCCTCTCTAAACGCCAAGGAAAAAATTCAGAGGTATCTAGAGAAATTCCAAATGCAGCCAAAAAACTACTTTGAGATTCATTCCGTGAAAGGACAAACTAATGAACTTAGGGCTTGTAATGCAAGATATATAAATCAGAACTGAGAGGCGAAAGGCTAGTAAAGCTCTGGGAGATGCAGGGGTAATAAAGGACTAAGAAATGGGCATGACTGCATGACACGACAAGGTGGCAGGAATGACTACTATAATCTGTCAGTGCTGAGCCCTGGAAGAAAGGAGCAGCAAGACGCTGCTTTCTGTGATAGCAAGAGTGAATCTGGAATAACGGCTTAATTTTTGGGGAGAGACATTAGAAAAGCATTAGGGAAGAGATGAGAATTGGGAGGAGTTGTGATGTGTCTAGGACTGAGGCAATTCTCGGGGTGGTAGATGTTGGTGTATGAGCAGGTAATGGCAGAGCCAAGGGGAATGCTTGAAATGGAGAGTTAAAATCAGGGTAGAGCAGATAAAAACTTTACAGTGAAAAAATCAACAAAATTGAAGCTGCTGACCACAAGGCTTGTTAACTTCTGGGAATCCCTTCAGAAGTGAGGGCAGGATCCCTGCTCCCTGCCTCCATGCTCGGCTCTGGAAAGCATGCTGTGTGCTAGGATACTGCCTTTCCATTGTAATTTGGGAGATGTATTGACTGAGTGCCCTCGTGGGTCTCTTCAGTCCCGCCCAGTAGATTGCGTAAAAGACAAGGAAGGAACAAGTGTGAGCACTGTGGCAATGGGATATAATTTGCTGTTACCATAGATACCTATGACCGTAAATAAGCGTTAAACTGGTATAGATTAGCTCTGTGTGAAAAGCTGCTGTGGCTTGATTTCTTCTTCATGTGACCAGCTTAGAATATTTGGAAATGATTACAATAACTTGTTATCCATATAGCTTGCCACTACAACCCTGTCATGGAATTAAGGTTTGTAGTTGGAAGCAAAATCTCAGAAAAGACAGAGGGCATTTGTGTACTGAAACTAAAAATCAGATTTGCCAGACATGTGCAAGCAAAAAAAGCTAAGGTAGGCAGGCCTGCTTTCTTGAAACTACCCGTATTTTTCCTCCTTGAGACAGCAAGTCCCTTCTTTCTCTGAGCCACCATTATCTTGTTGATGTGGACCTTTTTTTGTAAGTAGCTTTGAAATTAGCTAGTGAAGGATAGTAGATGAGATGATGACCTCTGTTAGGAAATGTGTGGTTTAGACTTTCTATTACTTTGATTGCTGCTGCTGGGGCAGCCTGGAGCCTCTGATTGTACCAGAGCGGGATGGGCAGGAGGGAAGGTGTCTTATTTAGATGCTGAAAACCATTTTTAAAATCTCAACCCGCACATTTCTGTATTGCTTGTAATCCTGGTAGCTTGTCCTCCTGTTTGAGTATGCTTTTGAGGAAAGATAGCTCTTTCCTTTTCATAGCCATAGCAACAAGTCATTGCTATGAGTTTTCAAACTCTGCTGTAATCTGTTATGGTCCAGAAGAGCGACCTAAGGTTGCACTGGAAATGACCTTTTTGTCAGTCAGCCCATTGGGTGGTACCTCTGATAACACATCTCTTTGCTCTCATTAGGTCATGTTTTTTTTTATTTCTTTTATGTCCTCAGAGGCTGCTGCTAATATGTAATAACCACATATTTTTTTTCTGTCTTTCAAGTTACATACTTTCAAAACCCTGCTGTAGTTTTACTAAGTATGGACCCAAACTTTCTCCTTCTTCCAAGCCACGAAAGACATTAATCTTCCTTTTCAGCATTTTAAGTTATTGGGAAAATGTTTGGGTTTTTTTTTTCCTCACCTACCATTTATATTTGTTTATCCAATAATACTTACTTGATAAACAGTATCATAGGTGGGGGGCTGCTTTTCTCTGTTAGGCAGACACAGGGACAGCGTAAAGGGCCAGGCAAGTTCAATGTCTGTAGCACCTGACCTGGCATTTGCTGCTGCATGAACAGAAAAGCCTCTGTAATTCCTGGGTGGAGTGCACAAGGAGGCTGCACCTGTGTGGACGAGCTTTCTCCAGCATTTCTAGGGAAATGTTAGGCAGTTCTGGGGGGGGAAAGGATGTGAGCCATCGTTTGGGTCACCATTGCTAATGGTTGCCTATGGTTAACCTGTTCCTTTGTCCAGTGTTCTTGGGGTGGCAGAGAACCTTGTAAGACTATTGTAGGCATTTCACCTTCTCTGGCCCCAAAGGGATGCTCCCGCTGTTGGTGCTTAGACAATCTGTCCTGTTGTCAGTCACCTATGAAGCACAGGGGGCTGTTTTCACAGCAGTAGATCAGTGCTTATGAGCATATTGGAGCTCCAGTCTGAGCTGGCTGAGCACAGGGCAGGTACCACATTTCTCATGCCCTGTATTTCACTCACCTGATTCCTGGAGAAGGTATAATTGGATACAGTAAATTCACTCTGTTCCCATGAAAAGAAATGCTTTCGAAAAATTGTATTTATTACAGGACAAGGCTTTGCTTCTCAAGCATGACTTTTATAATCTTACTCTTTGCAGGGTACAAGCAGCTCATATTCCCTGGCATTTCCATTATTTTTTTTTTCTTCTCAGATTCCCACTTTCTTCTTTGGAAAGGCAAGCCTTGTTTGCTTTCTTCTGAGTGGCTCCTTATAGTTTTCCTTAACAGTGAATAAATCCTGGTGTCTCTAGCTAAGAGCATGTGGAGGAGAAAGAAGTCTATGGCCTTGTGTCTCCAAGCCCAGGATTCTATTGGAATAGTAAATCTAATTTGTGTGTGTATAATAAATGCTGAAATGTTCACTCATACTGTTTATCTAGAAGTTTTTCCACACAGTAATTTTAGGCTTTTTAGAAGTTTTTGTTAATATTTCTAATGTCTTGTAAAAGTAAGTCTTAAGAGGAGAAAAAATGGTTGTTTGCTTTGTTATGTTAATTTAATACCTACAATAAATTAAAGATCACCAAAGAACAAAACAAAATCCATTAGTAATTAAACTGCAAAGTACAATCTGTTTAAAACTATCACCATTTTGACAAGCTGAAGGGAAACTCATTTAAAGGAAATGCCATCTTCATAGCTGAATTTTGATTAGCTTCCAACTCGTGTGAAATGTTGAAAGTCTCTTTCTCCTCCTCCTCTTGATTTGGTATTAGACCTTCTTTAGCAAAGGCCTGGGGGTATGTATGACTCTATTCTTGATGACATTGTGGATGACAGTTTTGTAATTATTTCCTCAGGTTTATGCCAGTTCTTCAACCATTTCATTTTTATATCTCACTTAATGTCATTTGATTTCCTCTCTTCTGTTTCTCAGTTCTGTTGGGAAATAGCTGACATACCAAGGAATTTACAGAAATTAAGGTGAAAAAGGTAAATTGAAACACAAATCATTATTTCAACAGATCAGTCATTTGCATTGCTGGGAGGTACGTGAGGACTGCAGTCCCTCAGCCAGCTCCCTGGATCCATAACCCTCGCTGGGTTACGCCGCTTTGTCTTGCACGCTGCTGAGGTCCAGGTGAAATGATCACCCTTTGCTTATTCACTAGCAGAATGGTCAGGATGGGAGGTAAAGCTCCTTCCAGGCTCTCTGAGGCAGTTTCCTTCATCGCTGTGAATCAGCCTTGATTTAGCGATGCTGAAAGGTGGCCCGTTCCTCACCATTGCCCATAGAAAAGTGTAACTGAGCTTACTGGAAGGTGACTCATTGCTGTGGTGAAGGAGAGAACATTTCCATTTAGCTATCTCCCAAAATTATAAATCATGTGCTTCAGCTGAAGGAAAAATGTGTCCAGAGAGATGCAGGACTGGTGTAAGAGCACTTCTTGCTGGTTTTTTTTGTATTTTGTGCAGTCATGATGTCTTGGAAACAACTCTTTAGTCCCTTTTGCAACTTACAGAAGTGTAGAAAAGAATGAGGAGAGATTTAAGAACTATCTAGCCTGCAGAGCAGCTACCTTTCATTTACCTGCTGCTCCTGCAGGCTTCAGAACTGTCTGCTAGGCTTAAGATCTTATAATTTATTTCAGCTGGAAGGTAAGTAATTATATTTCTTGATGTGCCACCTTTTACTTCACCTTGTTCTAAGAGACTGAGTTGGCAGATTAAGGGCCTTTAATTTATGTTCAACAAGTCTCTCATCAGTTTCTCTATCATTTTCTCTCCTGCAGTGATAACTCTGAGAGTGCGTTGCACCCTTTGGGGAGCGATGAGGAAGCCTCAGTTGCTGCAGCAAGTGCAGTACTAGGTCCCTGAGAGGCTCCAGAACTTTTCTGCAAAAAATCTGGCCTCTCCTAAATCCATCCTGCGTGCTCAGAGAGCAGCTAGCTGAAAACTGAATTGCCTCAGAGGACAGTCCCGTTCCCACTGAAGTTCAGTGTTTTTACTGAAGGTGGCAAAACATGCACCACGTTTTAAATACAGGTTTAAGAGGCAGAATATGATTAGAAAGAGAAGTTAGTGCCATCTAATGACAGGTAGCCATGAACGGTAGTATGTTTGGCTTGCTTATTTTTCCAAATCCTTGTTGGCTGCTTTCTTCCTTTTGCCTTGTCCTTTGCTTCTGTTTTGTCCCTGACACATCTACAGATGTGATTTTGCTGTACATATATAGGTTGTGGGATCTAGGTATATTTTTTAACTGCCAAATGTAAACTTAGCAATGCCCAAGTGCATTACTCAATTCCAGAATGACTTGGTGTGAAAGCCAGGTGGCCGTGCATAATTTTCTTGTCTAAAAAATATTATCTTTCCATAAATACTTGTAGCAGCTTCACAAAACTTGCTTTTTGAAGTCTCAGATAAGAAGGGATCTTCCTGAGTGTGCAACCCCCTGCTGCCAACTCATTTAGCATATCAGTATTTTTTTTTTCCCCTGAAATTGCCTGGTTTTGTAGCTGCGTGGTAACTTCAGCTGGTTTTGAAGTGACACAGGAAGAACAACTACATCTTTCTCCATCCTAGGAATTCTCTCTTTTTATTAGTGCTTCCCCTTTCTTTGGATACTGTGGCAGCTGTGTGTGTAAATTCTGTGCATAACCCAGTATTGTCAGGTGAGAAGGGCACAGTTGATTCTCCTGGATCACTATGTGTTTGGTGCTAGGATTTTGTACCCTTAAAACACCTTCTACTGGGAAGCAAAAAGATTTGTTTGTCTTGCTCATCTGCTGCAGTTGTATTTCGGAAGTTTACAGTTTGGAACACCTTTTCATTTTTGCCTAAAATTACTTAAGTTCCTTCAGTTCAGGAATATATGTCTATCTTTGAGAGCAGCTATGGCAAATGGGCATTTGGGACTAGTGTGGAGGTTGAAGAGGCAGAGAACTTTTAATAATCAGACCCTTGTAATATATATATAAAAATAATTTCTTCTGTGATACTGGAGATGCTTTTCTAAATCAGTATCTTAAAATTTGTTGAGGAGGAAGGCACAGTAATAGGATTCACTGCACGAGGGAAAAGTCTATAAAGATCTCTATTGTAGTATGCAAGGTTTAGAGCTTCATGAAAAGTTCGTGTGCATTAAAATTGGCTGTAAACTCAGCAGGCGTGCACAGTGGGGAATCCTGCCAATGGCAGTCTTACTGACTGCCCAGCATGGGGCTCCTGCAAGCAGGGATTTGACTGACTCGAGTGAAAAACTTGTGGGGTTTAGGTCCATTGACACCGTGAATGGTCTGCAGATATAAAGGAACCGCTTCATGTCACCCCTAAAAAGCTTAGTGGTGACCTCAAGTTTTGATATTCTAAAGAGGTACAATTTTATGCTTCATATTTTAGAAATCTGCAAACAAATGGGAATGTCTAAAGGGTGGAGGGATGAGAGAGAGAATATGTGACTGGTGAGGAAGGAAGGCGAAGGGAACTGGGTTTCTTTAGACTAAAGAGGTTTCCTGTGACTTTGTAATACATAAAATAATGTTACAAAGATAATTTTCATGAATTATTACCTGCTGTTGCAGAAAACAGAAGTAAATAATGTGTTTTGACCTAGGAAATATTTTCAAACTACCGAGACTGTGAAGCATTGGAGCTGGCTGCTTGTGGAAGTTGTCAGATCTGCTTCCCTGATTAATTCGCTACAGGTTAAAACCCGGATGGATGATTTCTATTATAGGGAAGGTTATATATGCTTTTTATCCTGCCTTGGAACAGGGGAAAAGAGAAGACAGCCACTTGAAGTCACTGTCAGCTCTTTCAACTCATCTCCATCTGCATGTTAAGATGAGGAATAGATATTTACAAAGCTGCTGTAGGTTTAAATAACACTACGCAGGGTATCATTTTCTTGCCCATCTGTGTGATAGCATGCAAAGATGACACCGGAGCTGCTCCAGAAAAGCAAGTCAGTGTTAAACCTAGTAGCAAATAGAGGCCAAAATACCATTCTTAAAACAAGATAGCTGTAGTGTTATCAATGAAATCCTAAAGAATTAAATGTGGTGGGTTTTTTTTAATCAGTGAATGTCTAAAACAGGAGAAAACTTGAGGTTTTGGATTATGAAGACCCTGGCAAGTCTAATACAAAATACATCAAGCTTTTTATCTGAATCAAGGAGGTAAATTGGACAGAAGCATACTAACTGGTGTTATCTAGTGTTTGGGGACCGATGCACAGGGTTTCATTTGTAACCTAAATGGGCTGATCAAGTTGGGAGTGGAAGCAAGATTCCAGCTGTAGCCTAGAAGTAGACTCCAAATGTCTTAAGACTTGATGTGTTTCCTTCGTCGCTGAAGGAGCTAGATCCTAAAAAATGTTGAACAGTTTACTTTGTTGTGTTGTGTGGAAATTTTGGAATCCCAGGAGAGATTGTTCATTCTATCAAGCCAAGACACTGTCCTGGCTAAGCTAAGAAAGATGCGTGGTGCTGGTGCACCTTTGTCAGAAACTGAACTGTGCCCATATGGAGAAATGCTTTCTGAACTGATTAAGAGGACAGAAAAATAAAGGCTATGTGTTGAACTTATTTACTACTTGAAAACCTTCAAACAGAAAAAGCAATCTAAATTACTCAGTATTTTAGAGAATTATATCAACATGGAGAGAGGTTTTACTTTGTGACTTCTTGTCAAAAAAAACCCAACCCCCAAACAGAAAATCAAAACCAACCCCCAAAAGGACTTTCATACTGCAAATGTAAAATTAGTTAAGTGTATTGCAGTATCAGATAAACTTTAACAGCTGCATTAAAAGATAATGCACAAATAATTGGTTATGTAGGATTAATGCTGGCAGTAAACCACTACTGAAAGAGTAAAGTAGCTCTGGCAACCTACATAAGGAAAGGAATTTATGGAAAAGGTAGCTCACAGGCTTAATCTCAAACACTTAATCATCCAATGTTGACACACTGCCATTTTCATAAAACAGTCATTCATTGCATTAACATTTTCTTTGTGCTTTTACTTTTCCTGAAGGCCTGTTGGGAGTAAAAAAAGAGGCTAAAATCAAAGATGGTGATGATGTTTCTTCCCTCCCTCTTTCCTAATGTTCACGTTAATTCTTCATCATTTAACCATATACTATGTTCTGCCCTAGATCAGGGGTAGGTTCGACAGAGCTGTGACAGGCATGAACCTCGTCTACTATGTGTTGTTGTCCCTGGGAGATCTTTTCAAAACCTGAAAGTAAATTAAATAATAGGAAAGGTCTCTTTTAAAGAAAGGACACTTAATTTCTTATTTGATCTGGAATACCCCTTTCAAGCTCACTTTCTCCTGCTAGGCTTGTTTTAGATTTGATTAGTTCTAGGAGATGGATTTTGACATTTAAAGTATGTGTAATAGAAAGAGAATAATGACATAGCTGGGATTACAGAAAAATATTTGCCCTTGAAAATGGTAATGTATTGTTAAATACCGGTTGCATCATATCTGGGTATAATAAAATAAAAATGGAAATGTGAATGATTGCATTGGGAATGAATAGTCTCTGAGTGTGATGGAGGGAGACAGAAGAGGGGACCTTGGCAATTCTAGCAATGCAGCACAGCGCCAATGAAAGTAGATTTTGTAGCATGGGCTTATTGTTTTTCCAAACTTAATAGTCTGTATTTTGTTTAAAAATGCCCAAGATTCAAAAAAGGATACCTGAATTAAAATAATAAAAAAATAGAATTAAGACAGGTACCTGAATTAAATATAACCAATGATCTTCCAGTCAGTTCAGACCTCACACAAATCCTCGGAGAAGCCCTACCCAGGTGCCATGGTGTGTTGACTCCTTAAACGAGGGATGCATTTGCGTGACTGCACTGTTAATGCTGCTGAGGGGTTAAGAGGAAGATTTTGCTGGGGGAAGGAAGCCGAAGGTTATTTGCAGGGTGAATCATTCCTGATTTGTAGTGTGGCTCCCAGGAGAGGTGTGTTGGCACAGCTGGGGTGAGCTGAGGGCCAAAATGGGAGGCTAGCACACGGGGGGAAGATCTAGCATCTGCTTTCCATGACAGTCAGCACACAGCGGCTGTGTGTGTGTGGGGGGGGGGGGGGGGGGGGATGCTCCGAAGCACACTGTTTAATGTTTTTTCCTCAACTCCTTCCTTTCCTGTGTAGTGGTATGCAGATTATTCCCAGTTTTCTGGTCAGGGATAAGCTGCTGAGACTAGATAATTTGATTAAGACTCCTCTGGGGCTATTGGGATTGGTCACGGTTGTTTTGGTTTGTAGGTGGTTGGGCTGTTTTGCTGGGTTTCATTCACGTCATCAAGGTCAGCTCTCTGAGAGTTCCTGGTGGGGTGTTAGTGCCCAAACTGAACTGAAGTGTTGACAACCAACTGCAGCTGGTGCCTATGCTGGGGCAGCAGTTCATGGCTGACAAAATGAGACTAAAAAGCTTAGTTTTGCCTGTGTCTTTATTCCCATTAATGATCCTTACATTTCCACGTAAACAATGCGCTGGGGTCCTTGCTGTCTTTCTAATGAGTGTTGATAAATGGCCTTGGTTGTTGTCTTTTGGGCTAAGCTCTTTTCCAAATTTTTGCACACCCACCTGGGAAGCAAAATTTGCAATGTGAGTGCATGAAGAAAGATACAGAGATAGGCAGCAGCATATTTGCTGATGATCTGCATGCTTTTGCTAAGTCTATTGTATTAGACGTCAGGACTACGGTTTTCTTGCAAATGTGCTTTTTTTCCCCTTTCTTTCTTTTCCTAAGCTTTCTGTTTTTCAGCTGTCCTTATTTCCTACTGACAGTAAGTGAATCAAGTTCTGTTCTAGTTGTGTTTAAAGACTAGAAAACCAAACCCTAGGAGCAAGGAATTATGAGCAGTGAAGACTGCTCCAGCTCTGTTTGCCGTAGCCCACCGCAGCTCAACTCTTCGTGCACTTAAGGGTGGCTCTCACAATACTTTCAGTAATGTAGTGTTTTGACTGGAAGGAAAATGCCAGAGTCTTTTATTAATAATTTTTGGTCAAGGTGGAGGAAATTTGCGCTTGATTCTTTGTGTCTAATCTATGGGCTTGATTTAGTTGTCTGCTCTTGCATTTTCTCTAGACTCTGCCGTTCTGGTATCTATGTGCTAATGGAATTTGCCCTGCACCTCTCTACTGCTAAATTACTGCTCCTAGCAGAGACGACACAGAATCGTTTAGGTTGGAAAAGACCTTCAACATCATCAGGTCCAGCTGTTAACCCGGGACTGCCAAGGCCATCACTAAACCATGTCCCTAAAATCTGCATCTGCCTGCTTTTTGAATACCTCCAGGGATGGTGACTCCACCACCTCCCTGGGCAGCCTGTTCCAGTGCCAGAGCGCCCTTTCAGTGAAGACATTTTTCCTCCTACCCAATCTAACCCTCCCGTGGTGCAACTCGAGGCCATTTCCCCTTGTCCTGTTGCTCGTTACCTGGGGGAACAGACAGACCCCCCTGCCTACAGCCCCTGCCAGGGAGCTGCAGAGAGCGGTCAGGGCCCCCCCGAGCCTCCTCCTCTCCAGACCAGCCCCCCCAGTCCCCTCAGCCGCCCCCCATCAGCCTCGTGCCCCAGCCCCTTCCTCAGCTCCATTGCCTGGCTCTGGACACGCTCCAGCACCTCTGCATCCCTTTGGAAGGGAAGGGCCCTGTGGAGAAGTTTATTGTGCCTCTGGCAAGCTTAGAGCTGCAACAAATGCAATGCATTTAAAGAAATTATTTTTGTCATGCTGTTAGGTTTCCACTCCTATTTTTAAAGGTGTATTCGTTGTTGCTGAGGGCTTCATCCTTGCACGCCAAAGCAAGAGCTGGTTGTCAGGGTACGGAGCACAGCTACTATCAACTTGTGTGTGATGTGCTCCCTATCTCTAACCTGAAAAATATCTAAGAAACTCCATATTCCTTTTCCTTTGTAGTGGGATTAGGGATTATTCATGACAAAAAGCGCTGTGGTCCAGTTGTGTCCCTTCCCTACTGCGATACAGCAAGCAGCTATGTCTGGATCTGTGCTTCTGTCCTGTGCACTTCCTGAATACAGGGATTGTTTTTTCTCAGATCACAGTGAAAGTGAGATTTGATGCAGACCTTTGTAATCCTTTCAGAAAGGGACTTCGGCAGTTTATGCTGCAGATTGCAGGTCTTGGAGCATTACTTGTGCTATTGCAACTGTTTTTCCCTTGTGCTCTGCCTGTAGTGGGACGTTCCCAGATTGTAACATCTTGTCTCAGGGAGACACACGTTTTCCTGGCTCCCTAGAAGTGTTATCCCTCACTTTACAGATCATCAGGTGCAAATAGGCAGCTGTTTACCTTTCCACTGACTCACAGCCTGCACTGCAGTGCTCTTTGTGATTTCCATGGGTGGCCTTTCAGATTTCCAAATGTAGTGAGTGATGTTGTGGCACGCTGTGCCAGCTCACATTTCTCTTCAAAAGACAGAAGTGCCACCTCTTTTTCATCTCTCTCTCTCTCTCTCTCTCTCTCTCTCTCGTATAACACTTGCAGTTAGTAGCATTCATTGTTGAACATGCTTCATCAGCTTTCAGTGTTCTTTAAACTCCTGTTTGTACATGTGCCTGACGCTGAAAATTGTATTTAAACCCGCCGGTCTCTTCGGGCAAGCTAGCAGTCCTGATATCACTACTCATTTCCCTGTTCAAGCAGTGATTGTCGTCTTGGTGAAGATGCAAAGTCTGTAATTTCAGACAAAATGGATCGTTTGCTCCCCAAAAGGTCCGCTGAGCAGTGTGGTGTTATGTGTTTCTGAGACTCATGTCTTGGAGACCTCTTCTGAGTCTGGAGTCTCAGAACTTCTGGAGTTAATTGTGGGAGAATCGTAAGCAACTTTGTGGAAGTGGGGTGTTTTTTATATATATATATATATATATATACACACACACACTATTAGATACATGTATATATTATTATATATGTATGTGTATTATATATCATGAATGCTCAAAGTCAACATAGGGGTTCTGAAGTGGAACGTGCTCCTGAGAAGAAGAATCTTTAGCAACTAGGGAGCTGGTTGGAAGGAACTTGAGACAGTTGGGGAATAAAGACAGTAGGATGGACTGGAAGGGATGGGAAATGAAATCAGGACCTGAGTGGATGGCGATGCCAGAGAAAAGCCTAAGCACTAGAAGTGTTGTGTGGGCTGTGGGGAAGGATCTCTGAACAGGCACAGTGGAAAGCAAGAGTTAAAGGAAGCGTTTAGCATCAGGGATGGCGAAAGTGACAGGTGGTTGAACGTGAATTTCACTTGGGGTATTTCATTCAATCTGTCAGAAATTATGCTTTTTAAGTGCAAAGTGACAGCAACAGCTATATTGGCTCAAAGTGGGCAAAGAATGTTACGCAGCAGCAAAGGATTGTTAGGCTAATAAAAAATGAATACATGGTGTAAGGGATTATCTAGACCGGGTTGAATGTGTTAAATATGAATAAGCAAAACAGTGCCCATGCTGTGGCTTGTGGGCTCCAGTTTTATAAATGTTCCAACTCCTCTGGACTGCTTATTTTTATGTAAGGACTTGCAATTGGATGTTAATCAGCACATCCAGCCATTAATCTATTTTATAGGATCAGCGTCACTGTTGTCAGTGTCCAAAAATACATCTTTAGAAGTGATAATGAGTCATAGCTCGGACCCTACAGTTACTGGTGAATAATTCACCATGGGTTCAAAATGACTTGCTGCAAAAAAACAGATCTATTGCAAAAGATGCTGACGATGCTGATACCGGTTTAGATTACGGTGTGGTCAAAGTGATAAAATTGGCAAACTGCAGGGAAAATGCAGACAGATTATCCCCTTGTTTCACCCCAGCATACATTCCACGCTGTCCAGAAAATTTATGCTAATGCCAGTAATTTAGAAAATAATCTGTCTGAAGTCCATCTAGATTTCTTTTTTATATGAGGTTACTTTTTGCCCCTTATGGATTCATTTCTGCTTGAAAATTCAGGGAAATTAATCGCATGCAAAATGACTAAAATGTATTTGCTAGATCTGTGATTTCTCAATGGGTCACAAAGGAGCTATTCTGCAGAAAACTCATTCCTATGAAGTGACTGATTTTGGAAGGCTTTTCAAAAATAAGTTGTGTTTCACAGAAAATGTTTCCATTTTCATAATTCTACCCCTGTCCCACTCCTCGGTTAATTAAACCTTTATTAAATGTTTATCAAAACAAAGCAGTTTGACTATTTGGAAAATATTTGTCCAAACTATAAAGAGGAGCTCTTGAGGGGAGCTTGGCACAAGCAGCAAAGATATAGTCCCTGAAACTGATCCCGGTGAAGCTTATAGTTTACATGTGAAAGTGGGGCAGAGTAAGATGGAGAGAGAGAAATCTGAATGCAAAGGGACAAAAAAGGAATAAATGGCAGTGAACCAGGCTGGATGCTCCAAAGGGAATAGCTAACTGGGTATCGTTAATGTCTTTCAGATACTGGTATCCACACACCTGAAAAAAACATCGACTGCCTGTTACAGCACTCCTGGTTTATTCTGCTTGTGGAGCGATGGGGTGGTTCCTTCCGTATGAAGCACAGATGTGCTGTCAGACCCGGTTCCCCCTTACAGGGTCTCCTTGCTTGGTACTTTGCCTTCAGGCAGGGGGAGAGCCCTTGCCCTGGACAGCTTTAGGTTTGTAAGTGTGCTCTCTGGTTTGCTTAGATGATGTTTTTGCCCATCTTTTGCCCATGCCCTTGTAGTAAAAAATTACCTTTGATATAGAGATAAAAGAATCTTCCACCGTAGCAGAGGAACTGTGGGAGAGAGACTGGAACCAAGAGAAAGGACTTCGAAGCAGGCACTTATTATATTTGGGGCTTTTGAATGTGATGCTGTAAGTGGGAAAGAGGAAACTGTTTCCCTCTTGGGTTTTTTTTTTCAATAATGAAGGAATAAAATGTCTCCTGTGTACAGCGAGCCTGCTCATATGGGGATGTTAGAGGCACTGCTGGAGTCTTGCCTGAGTAAGAACAGCAGGATGAGAGCCCCATGGAGCAGCACTGATGTGCAGCCAAAAGAGATAATGGAAGAGTGGAAAGTAGCATCATTTAAAGAACACATTATGAAGCAGTGTCAGGAAGTGTGTCTACAGACAAAGATAAATTACCAGCATGCAGTCATCCCATCAGCCAAGAGGAAAACTAAATTTTACTTACGAGGAGTAATAGAGCTGCCTTTGTAGGAATGGTGCAATGCAGGGAGTGAAATGGTCCTGATGGGCTTTCCCCAAACCAGAATGTAACTGTGAATTTTTAAAGGCAACCAGAAAGACATTCTTGATTCTCAGTTTCTGGTTTGCTGTTATTTCTCCTTACTGTACAGAGCAGTCATGATTCAGACTTGCCATAAGTTTTCAAAAAGAGTTGATCTTCATTGCCCTTGGTTTTGTCCAACTAATTAATGGGAGTTTTGGGCTGGCACCACAAAGGGTATTTTAGCTGTTCAATACGGTGTGATTTCACCTCCGCCCTCAGCTGAACAGCTTTGGGCTCCTGTGCCAGCACACCTCAGTGGGACTGGAAAATGAGCTAGATTTTGGTGGTGCTGTGTTGCAGGTCTCACCTCCCTGTTTTCCCTTGGTTTTGCTCTGTTATTTCTCCACTTCGGCAGTCACCGCTCCTCCTGCTACACTCCACTTTTACTGGCACTGCACGATTGTTTTTTAATCAGTGCGATGGAGAGGGATTTTCAGATGTATGAAGCCACCTCAATGCTTACTTGAATTTGTACTAGGTCTTAACTTAATTTTTATTATTATTATTATTATTATACTAACAAGTCAAAATCTGAGCGCCATTAGAAAAGTAGTGGCACTGAAAGGGCCTCAGGTTCACCCTTGAACCTGTAATTATGCTTTCCAAGGAACTATCTTGTTATCTAAAACTCAGCTGTGTCATTAGTTATAGCTCATTTTTGTAATTAAAAGCTATATATTTGTCATACCTATGGGAGCAGAAAACATTAACATTATACATCTGTGGTTTATGCAGCCTCAGCAGGAATTGCTAATGAGAAAACCTTCCTTTCTGTCTCTCTTTGATATTTTTTTTTTCCAAAGCAAAGTCCTGTAAATGGAGATAGAGCCTGAAAATTCAAATGGTGAAGTGCCGCTTAGGCTGCCTTCTTGCTTTGCCATTGAGATATCTCTGTCTATAGTAACAGACCATGTTATAATAAACTCCCTGAATTTGTTTCTTCTATTCTTAAAATATGTCGTTCTTCATCTTGTTTCCACAAAAATGTAAATGCAAATTTCAGAGAGATGATTAGTGCAACTAAATAAACAATCTCAGCAAGCATCTGTCATCATAGGAAAACTTTGCATCATGAAGGAAAGCAAGCTCAAATTCAGAGTCTCCCTTCTTTTCTCACAATTTCTATTCTATTTAAAAATTCTATTTGTAGTCCAGGTAGTTAGCTGAGTGGTCAGCAAAACTAAACTGTCATGGCTGAGTGATGAGAAGGATGTGTTTAGATTATGCCTTTCCAGGTCAACATCTTGAGTTTGGTGACTTGGTATTTGTCAGCTGTGGTCGTCTTTCACATCTGTATTATACATTGCAAAATCTCTGTGTCTCAGTGAAGCCACAGCCAAACTGCAGTGACAGTGGGATCTCATGTGTGGCAGGTGGTCATCTTCACACTATAAGATGGGTTTCTTCATGCTTATGGTGCCCTCCTAAATCATGTTTTCCCAGTCTGTCCTTTTATCCTGTGTACTCTGTGGATTGATTCTTTATTTTTCTCCCTGCCCTGCCCTCTGCCTGTAGATCTTGATTTCTCTCCACTTCTATTTTCAGTTTAATTTAATTCTGCCCACTGACTAGGTCTCCATGCCCATGATACACTCTATTCCACCTGGCCTTCCAAGTGTGAGTGAACTTTAATCTGTAATAGCCCACAATTCTTGTTTAAGATTACTTCCCTCTTATCTCTACAATGCACAGCGGGGCATTTTTCACTTATTTGCTTTTTTTCCTTACACCTGTGGTTGCTGAAGTGTCACTCATTTAAAATCTTGTATTTCAAACAAATAAATATCTGGAGCAGGGCAACCCTGCAAAAGGTATGCTTTCAGTTCAGGATACAGTAATAAATTGTAATGCAGCACTTATTTTGCAGTTCTGTAAAAGCTTTAAGTAAACATGCAGAATACCTTTAAGTTACTGCTAAGTATCTCTCAGTAGCATAGTATTTAAAATTCATGCTCCTTTTCCTCAAATTCATGCTGGCTGTGAAGAGTAATATTTAGATCACTTTTTATACAAATACAGCATTGACTTTCAAGTGTTAGTGGATTAGTTTTTTCTGGAAGTGATGATGTATTTAATTTTTGCTTGGCAAAAATGGTGACTGCTATTTACTGGATTTGTTGCTTTTATGACCTGTAGATGCGCAGTGTGTGCGTGCCAGCATGCATAATCCCCATTTTATTTTTTTTACACAGAGTAAGAAAAGAGATTTAATACTTTGTCATCCATACCATGAAGAGTTACAATAAATGGTAGAAAAACAGCTGTAGCCACCTTATGGAAACAAGGAACTTCAGTGCAGCAGCAATTGCGTATGACCATAGCAGAGTCCTGCTGCAGATGACATTGGCTTCCTTTCTGCTCTTCAGAAATTTCAGTTGAGTGGGTTTTGCATCTGTTTGCGTGTACTGGATGAAATTCAGTCAGAAATCCTGTCTGCACCCCTAGTCATCAAGGGATGCTTGTGGTGTAGGAGCAGAAATACAGATATTTGAACACTTTGCTATATAGCCTGCCTACGGGACTGAATAGGGTTGCAGGATTTGGTTGGGGACAGTGTGCCATGGAACACAGCTTAACCAGTTGTCTGTTGGCTTCCTAAGGCATCATGAAAATGCATTTTTTTAGGTGTTTCCATTTTGAGTGTTGCCACAGTTGGTTATTTCCCTTACAATCGATCTTTTATTCAGGCTGACGGAATTTTGTCTTTCAATAATGTCATAATCAGCAGCGCTGAAGTCATTTATTTCAGTTTGTGGTAATCTTTTGTCTGTTTTCACAGCTTACCTTCACATTGTATTCTGCGGTGTGCTTTGTGTATGGAGGTAACGCCAATGCGCTATTCCAAGGGTGTTCAAATGAAACGGCAAAACATTTCAGCATTTCTGTTTGTCTGAAGCAGCCAGATTTTTCTGTATCCACAGAACTGAACTTCAGCTTGTATTTTTCTAAAACTAAAACCCTATTCAAACAACATATTTAAATTGTTTCACATGCACAGTGTTGCTTTGTTGACAACAGCTGTCTGTTCTGGAAACAATAGCATCGGTCTCTAATTAGGGCTTACATTGAGAAAATTGTATCTAGACTTTATGGAAGATGCTATGATTTCTACAGAAATCGGAAAAAGCCCTAGAGGGTATTCATACTGCTCCACAGGGCCTGAAAAAGGCAAACACTCTTCACCTTACTGAGTTGTTGAAATTAAAGGTGCAAAAATGATATGTTTTATAGTCTGTGGGCTATGGGTTGTTTCCAAAGGGTCATGCTGTGCCCGGTCTCCTGGGGGACCTTTGGTGATGCTCACCCTGATGGCCAGAAACCGGGCAGGGTCCTGTGGTGCTGGCTGTCTCTTCCCCACTTTTGTGCCTGTCCAGCCTCTGCAAAGAGCAGGCCTCCCCACAAGGCAAAAAAAGAACAGACCCTGACTTTCAGCTTGTTTGATGATGGATCTCCCCTAACAGAGAGTCTGTGCCAGTGCTGGCACCATCCGGAGCACTGAAAACGCGATTCGCTTGTGCCAGTGTAAATCAGGAGTTGTTTTTGTCGGAGCTCATGGTCTGTTGCATGGAGCTGATTTGCTCCGTTTCTGTCCTCCCATGGCGAGTCCCTTCACCCGAGGGCTTGGAGGAGCAGGTAGTGCCCTGCCCCGTGTGCAGCTTTGCTCTGCGGAGGGGCGAGGTGGGAGGACCATGTGGGTATTCACCAAGGCCAGATGTGTCGGGGTCTGCCCGTGACCCTGGGAAAAGTAAAGCACAAAGTGAATGGATTTGAGGTTTACTTGACCAGGCTCATTTGCTTTCATATCATCCCTCTCCCATCTTTTTAGAAAGAAATCTTCTAAAATAACTCTATTTTGATGACAGTTTTTTTTCATATAGATGTATAAGGAGCAAGGTCTTCTTATGAAAATCCTTTTGTATATTTTAATTCAAACGAAATTCATATTTAAATCGTTCGCATTAGCTAAAATGTAAATTCAGATGCTAAACTGAACCAATCTGTCTGCTGCATATGCTTTATCACCTAACTGTCTTGACAACCCTTATTAACATTTATATAAACTGTACAGGCTAATAATAATGACGATGATGGAATTAGCTCATTACTATTTTATTTTTGTTATGTAATTTTAATCTCTGTAGGAAGGAGAGCCACTATATCTTTTGAATTACTCAATGACTCGGTTTTACTATTATTAGTTAATTGTATGTGTTTGTTTTTCTAGATAGCATAGAAAAGCATGCTGATTTCCTTGCAGGGTATACAGAAAGCAGTCTGTTGTGCTTGTCGTCTAAATCATTATGTCATTTAATGATATTTTAGCATGTGTAACTGACCTTTCTCTGAAATGTATTCAGTGCTGAATCTGGTTGACTGTAATTTGCAAAGTAATTGTGGACACCATGATTATGCATCTCATCCACCCTGTAGAAACTTTTCAGATGTCACGTCATGGACTTGTGCAGAGAAGTTAGTGAGCCGGTGTCGAGCTGCTGAGTAGTCAGTAGAGCAGGGTAAGAGGCTGCAGTGTGTACCCTGGAGGAATGGCACAACAGTTGTCTTACAGCCTTCGAGGTCCAGAGTTTTTTCAGTTCCACTGGTCTCTTTGCTCTTTTATAAGATGTGTAAGTTTGGTGGTTGATTTATTTCTGTATTTTTCTATACTGACATATAAGGTTGGTTTTTTTTTCCTTCTGCTTCTTGTGTCAGTAACACATAAAGGCAAATACAGATAATTTTAATCTTTCATATTTTGACTATGAACTGCTTAAAATCTAAACTTTTGAGATAGAGCTGTAATCACGATTGTTAACCAATGTACAAAAAAGGAAAAAAATCAATTTTAAATGTTATATGATATATATATATATATATGCTCAAGAACATAGTTTCACCATGTAAGATGATTTATTGAGCTAGTTTTAACTTCCTATTTAGGATTTTCTTATGAGCAATAATAGCATATAGTTTTGCAAAAAACCTCACTAAAAAGCTGGTTTGACTTTATTTATCATTTCTCGTATATTGATCATTTTTTTAAATAGTGTGTGAGAGTAAGACATGGATGAAGCTTGAAATACCTGATTTATAATTATAGCTTTTAAATTACAGGTAAAAGGAGAAATTCCCTTTGATTTTTAAACTTTATTTTTATATGTAGGTAGCAAAAATCAGTGGTGGTAAAGCACAGAATTATAGCAATACGTTACTAATAGCACGATATGGTCTTGTCACGGAGGGACTTGTAAAACTCCACTGGCTGTTTTGAATGACATGAAAGATTTTCCTGCTGTAAATTCTTGCATGCCGTACTGACTGGTTTTGATTTGTGCTTTCAAGGTTGTATCAGCCGTGCTTATTCTTTTCCTCTTTGCTTTTCTTGAGGACCTGCAAAGTCATTAGCAGCTCTCTAGTTGGGAACTGCTCCTCTTGCCCTGTGTCGGTGCCTCCAGCTGGTTCCTTTCTATGAGTCTGTTCCCTCTTTCACATGCTCTGGCACAGGCCTACGTATTTGAGACAAAATGTTGCCATTACATAAGGAATGTGACTTGTACAGTGCACAAGTGGTGTGTGGGTGATAGCACATCTTGGGGAGAGTGGAGCTATGGGCTGTGTAAAAATAGGCATTGCGGTACGTGCCAAAATGAGAAAGTTACATTGTCGACTGAACAACTAAACCTAATCCCCCTTCTCCTGCCCACTTTCCTCCCCCAGCTTCTAATAACTGTAATCCAATAAAATGTGACATGAGCTGAAAGGAAGTAGAAACTGGCTTAATTTCTATCACTTGTCAAATATTCAATCATTTCACCTGCTACGAATTGCATTGAAAATCAGCCACTTCTTCGAGTTTGTGAAATGTTTCGGTGGGAAAACAGAAAGCATTGGTCAGTTCTTTGCATATGCGTGTGTGTGTATATATATATATACACACACACACACACACATGCACGCAAATAAAAATCTACATGAAGGGCTGTGCTCTTCACTGGCATATTTAAGGATCATTCAACTGCTTTTAAACAGCAAACAGGGAGGAAGTTGAGAATAGAATGGTTAACTGTGATGAATTAGTGTCAAAATGTGAATTTGATTAGTCATTTTATATTAGCTGTAATTATGGAACGTTACTGCAAATAAATATGTACATTGGGATATACCAAAATGTAATGTTAGTGATTGCATCTGACATTTAGATAATAAGCTCCTATTGAAATAGTACAAAAGGTAATTTTAAATCTTATGTCTATGGTTTTATGGTCAAAACATTTAATTAGTTTTATACTACAGCTGTGATACAGTTTAATTTTGCAATGTTGACAGCTCTGTGTGTAAGAGGCTAAGTTTGAAAATGTTTCTGGTGGTCCGCTGGTGTGGACAGCCACCCAGCCAGACCTTCAGATGCTTCCAGGGCTTTCAGGTGCCAAATAATGCTCTCTTAATATTGCTCTGATTGGAAAAATGCCTTTGAAAACGCAGTCTGTAGGGACTTCCATCTTGCACAAATCTAGAAACCATTGGCCTGTGCTTCAGGTTTGGGATCTGCAACATGTATTTTCTGGATACATTTGGCTTAAAGCCAAAGGAGAGCTGAAACTTTGCAAACCAGCTGCCATGTTACCAGCCAGCTCTGGCACAACCTTGAAGTTTGTAAATAGAGGCTCCTGTGTGCCAGGAGTTACCAGTATGAGTGTGGGTTCACTGGGAGAAGTTCACAGTGATAGGATAGGGGGCAAGAAGCTTGTTTTTCTACTTAAAAAGGGTGGATTTGCTAGGATGGGTAACACCATGCCTTTAATATGCCTGCTTGCCCTTGAGTCCTGGGTGACCTAGGGGAAACCTGTTGCTGGATGTGTGTGAAGAACGCTTTTATATTGCCTTGGTAGCTGCCGAGGAATGCTCGAGGCAGTTGAGGAACGCCCACCTCAATTTATAACTCTGCTTTGCTTTGCTCGGTGTTTCAAAGAAAGGCCAGCAGTCTTGGTGAAAACAAGGGAGTTGGCAGATCTGAGCTTTCAGCAGCTTGTGAGATGTTCCCACCTAAAGAACAACTCTGAGGCACATGATCAAGGGGATGTGTAACATGTCCACTTTGTGAAAAGACTGTACTGTTTCGGGTGCGTGCCTTGCTGAGCTGCCTGTTTTCTCTCGTGCTGCACAGCCTGCAGACCTGCAGGGGTGTTGCTA
Organism: Falco cherrug; assembly: GCF_023634085.1. Taxonomy (NCBI): domain Eukaryota; kingdom Metazoa; phylum Chordata; class Aves; order Falconiformes; family Falconidae; genus Falco; species Falco cherrug. The sequence goes on from NC_073711.1 coordinate 13,856,466, forward strand.
TGGTGGGTGAGCTCTGTTACACCAGCAATTAGAGAAATCTGCTATTTACTTATTAGAAGTACAATGGTGAAAGTTGGGTGGTTTTTTTCCTGAGACGCATATCAGTATAGGTTAATTATGCTCAATAGACCTGTGTGTGATTACATATATCACAAATCATTTATAATTGTGACTGTGATTTGATGAGCTTGACTATCCAGCATCTTGGGGGGAAGAGAGAGAGAGACTTTCAATGGTTTGTTTGACATAAAGAAGCATTAACTCTAATGCTTTGCTGCTCATGTTTGTGATGCATTCACCTCATCTGTGTTTGCAAAATCAGAGTCAGTGAGCCAACGCTTAAAATCTTTTCTATCCAGGCAAACTGCTTTTGACTTCATGAAATCTTAGCCTGGAAGAGATAAAAGGCTGCATGAAAACAAACACAGAAGTTAGTTAACCTGTTTGCAGACTGGCAACATGTGCCTAAAGGCATCAGAAGAAGCGTGTCCCTTACTGACCTGAACTTGTCACCAGTGGCATAACTCACACGTGACTTCTCCTTATTGTAAATAGTGTGGTCATAGTGGTTTTTTTCTGTCTTAACTCCTCTCAATGCTGTCTTGGTCGGAAGCACAAGACTGACTCATTCCTGTATCTAGGTATTGACGTCATTGTGATGCACTTTTCATTTCTAGCATGAATGTTCCAGTCTTTCCAGCAGGGAATTTAAAATGAATACATGATGCTGTTATTAATAATAAGAAGTAAATGAACTAGAAAAGTGACATTCATGGGCTTTCCAACTCATTCTCCATTGCGTTGAACATATTGGACATCAGAGCCTGTCAACACAGTCATCTGAAAACATCTCCTTCAGTGTTTCACTCTTAAGAGCCTGAATTATTCATCAAAGACTTTACTATGTTAACATACTCTTATGATCGCATTGAATTTAACTCCAGTGCAGGAAAAAGCAAGTTTGCTGTTTGTTTGCATAAAAACAGATACATGTATTAATGCTTTATCAGCCACCCTTCTAAACCCACATTGTAGCGAGTCAGAGCAGAAGGAAGCACTAAGTAATGTCAAATTACTTTTTATTCTGTGGGATGGGGAGTCTGCAGCAGGATACCCTCCCTGCTCGGGTCCCCAAGTGCAATGCATGTCACAGCACTGTGCCGTGGGGAGATGGAAATGCCCTGGGCAAGATGAAATACTTTGAAGCACAACAGAAAGTGATGAAGGCCTGGAGTTCTGATTCAGTTACTGCTTGGTAAAAGAGCGGAAAGTTTATTTTCTAGTCTGTCTGTTTGTTTGTTTGTTTGTTTCTTCTTTGGGGACAAAATGAATGTATTCTAGAGTTCCTCTGACATGATGTTCAGGGGCTTCTTTATGACTAGCACTGTGACAAGGGATATAGAAAAAGTAATCAATATTTTTGGCAGAGAAATTACATTTTGTTGTTTCAGTGAACAAAAATGGACTGATGACTTTTTCTGAAACCTGATCAAAAGTATTGTAATTATAGGGCTATTTACAAGCTTGAAAATAAGTTTTCAGGGTTAACATTTACACATATGTGTAACTGTGGATGACTTCATGGACTTAGTTCTATATGTATAGTATCGTTTAACCTACAAAGTGCAGCTTAGTGTGCTGGAGCAAAGCTCTGAGCCAGAATCCGTGCAATTCACCAGCATCGAGTACTCACTTGGAGATTGGAGACAGAAGATGATTGTGTTTCTATGTGTTCAAAATATTTGTTTTCATGTAGCCATGATGGTCATTTCCCCAATAGAATCGACAATTCACATCAAGGAAACGTGATCCTGCTGAGGTAGCCAACTACATGGTTACACAGAGGTCGGGAGCAATATTTCTGACTATTCATATGCACTTACATTTGGGGCGAGGACCAGTGATGTGTACAAAGCTAAATATTTAGATATAGAGTGAACAGAGTCCAGGAAATGCATTTTGCGTCCCAAGTACCTCTCAAATTACTGCTTATGCAAAAAAGCACCTCTTAAAATTACTGGTATCACTTAGATGTGGGTCAACTATGAATTTATCTTGGTAAATTGAAAGGTAAGCATAAAGTAAGCCAAAAAGCAGGATTGTGGGCTATGTTTTTTTAGGTTTGGGTTTTGTTTATTGAAGGTTTCTTTTGTTCCCCTGGCTGTTTTCTTTCTTCCTGTTGGGTTTTGGTTTGAATAAGGTTGAACTATATTTTTAAAAAACTTACATGATTTGGCATTACTTAGAAAAGCTTATTTAAGAAACCCCAGTCCGTAGACCTTCTTGAATAAGATGTATCCAGTGACTCTGCCACTGACACAAAGACAGTTTAGGGAACATCAGCAGAGGGGAAAGGGGATGTGTCGAGCAGAAATTTTCTGACACCGTTAAGGAGCCAGGAGTGTCTCTTGCCCATTTGTCTTTTCCCCAATCAATTTTAAAAGACTCTGCAGTTGGTCGTATCAATCCCACCCTCACACCTGATGGCCTGGTAAAAGTCTGGGCTTTCCAGTTAAAAGCTGGAGCAGGATTTCCTTAGCTGCTGGCTGTGCAGGTCCCACAGGTGAGGGATGCCCATGTTTCCCCATCTGGAGGCAGTGGATGAGCCCTGAGAAGCTGAGCAAAACTAAATTGTCCAGGGTTCTCCAGGCTGAAATCCTTTTAACAGAACAGTGGCTTTTTTTCCACTAACTTTTAAAAGCCTAAGCAAATCAGCAGCATGGTAATTATAATCTACTTGTTTTGAAAACTCTTTATTAATCTCTTACCACTCAGCAAGCATAGGCTTTTGATATGTATATTGAAAATCATAGAAATGTATAATTGTAAAATCATTTAGGTTGGAAAAGACCTTTGAGATCATCAAGCCCAACCACAAACCGAGCACTGCCAAGGCCATCACTAAGCCATGTCCCTAAGTGCCACACCTACACGTTTTTTGAATATCTCCAGGGATGGTGATTCCACCACCTCCCTGGGCAGCCTGTCCCAATGCTTGACAACCCTTTCAGTGAAGACATTTTTCCTCCTACCCAATCTAACCCCCCCCCCGGTGCAACTCGAGGCTGTTTCCCCTTGTCCTGTCGCTCGTTACCTGGGGGAACAGACCGACCCCCCTGCCTACAGCCCCTGCCAGGGAGCTGCAGAGAGCGGTCAGGGCCCCCCTGAGCCTCCTCCTCTCCAGACCAGCCCCCCCAGTCCCCTCAGCCGCCCCCCATCAGCCTCGTGCCCCAGCCCCTGCCCCAGCCCCTGCCCGGCTCTGGACACGCTCCAGCCCCTCCACGTCCCCCTGGCAGTGAGGGGCCCAAAGCTGAACACAGGATTCGAGGGGCGGCCTCACCAGGGCCCAGCACAGGGGGACGGGCACTGCCCTGGCCCTGCTGGCCACACTGCTCCTGACACCAGCCAGGCTGCTGCTGGCCCCCGTGGCCACTCGGGCACACCATTGGCTCCTGTTCAGCCCCCTCGAGTGGATCCCATCTGGCCCCACATCCTTGTGCACGTCTCTGTGGAGCAGCAGGTCCCTGACCGTTTCCTCCTGGACTGTGGGGACTTCATTCTGCTCCTCATCCCGGTCTTCCAGCTGGGGAGGCTGGGCAGCCTGGGGGTCACTGGTCTTGCTGTTAAAGACTGAGGCAAAGAAGGCATTAAGTACCTCAGCCTTTTCCTCATCCTGCGTGGCAGTGTTCCCCCAGCATCTGGTAAAGGATGCAGGTTATCCCTGGCCCTCCTTTGGTTTCTAATGTGTTTGTAAAAAAATGTTTTATTATCTTTTATGGCAGTGTCCAGCCTGAGTTCCAGCTGGGCTCTTGTCCCTCTAATATTTGCCCTGCACAACCTCACAGCATCCTTATAGTCCTCCAGAGCTGCCTGTCCCTTCTTCCAAAGGTGGTAACATCTCCTTTTTTCCCTGGGTTCCAGCCAAAGCTCTCTGTTCAGCCAGGCCAGCCTTCTGCCCCGCCGGCTTGTCTTTTGGCACACGTGGACAGCCTGATCCTGCACCTCTGAGGCTTCCTTCTTGAGGAATGTCCCGCCTGCCCGGTCCCCTTGGCCCTTCAGCACTGTCTCCCAGGGGACTTTGTTGACCAGGCTCTTAAACCGGCCAAAGCTGGCCCTCCGCAAGTCCAAGGCAGTGGTTCTGCTGAGCCCCCTCCTTACTTCTCTGAGAACTGAAACCTCTTATCATTTTCTGATCACTATGCTCGAGATGTCCTCTGGCCACCACATCACCCAGTCCTTCCCGTTCTGTAAGCAGCTGCCCAGTGGGGCATCTCCCCGGCTGGCTCCCTGACCTGCTGTGGCAGGAAGGTCTCTGCCACCCACTCCAGGAACCTCCTGGATTGTTTCCTCTCCGCTGTGTTGTATTTCTAATGGACATCCAGTAAGTTAAATACAATAAATACATAAGAAGCATTAGGTGTGTTTGCATGTCTAAAGTACTGCATTTGAGTTTGGAATATTAAAGGAAAATCTATTTTGAAATTTTCTGCCTAGGGATACATGAGTATTTTTTTGGAACAGTTATGTTAAACCAACTTAATTTCAAATATTCATATTTTTGTGAATGTGCAATTCAGCATATATATTTGATTATTGTTGGGAGGGGGTGATATATTGTGCTGACTGTTAATGTTTGCATTGGTATTACAGCTCCTCAGTAAATCATGACAGGAACGCATGCCTAAAAGTTTGAATGCTGCATATTTCCACCTAAGGTTTGCAAATGCAGTCCTATGAAATGTTTTGCTAAGAAATTAATAAGCAATTCTGAATTTGACAGGTTTTTATGCTACTCCTACCTATTTTACAAGAAGAAAAAAACTGGATTAAATAACAAAATATTCAGTGCTGATTCCTGCTCAAACCTACATGACCTTAGATTTCCTCTGGTGTTTAGATTTGAACAACTTATTTTACAAAAGCTCTCAATGTGTCGTAAGTTACTGTTTTTAGCATGTTTACATGACTTCTTCAGAGTCATAAACTGACCATGAATGTATGTAATGTAAAAGAGGTGAAGAAAAGGCCACAATAGATTTCATAAGACCGTTGTGTGAGGAAAGAAAGCAGTACTGAAGCCTTTATTTCAAGCAGAAACATCAAAGCTTCAAGCCCTGTATAGTGACTTCTGCCAAAGAAGTATGACAATTCCCAAAACAAAATACCGCCCCCAGCCCCCACCCCCTGTACTCTTTGGATGTGAATATCACCTCTGTGATGCATGACGAGCTGTGAAACTCACCAAAACCACCCTCTTCTTATTTCAATGAATGCTTTTTGGCTTTTTATTGTCTATTTTTGTATTTGGAAATTGTTAGTTGTCAGTTCTGTCCTGTTCATACTTCTAGTTTGCTTGCAGGCTTTCACACCTTGAACTGTTCTGCCATCTTAATCTTTAAGATTTTCAGAGTGTGGTTTAAAGACAGTTGTTTAGATTTGATCTTGTCCATGAAAAGTTGCTTCTTGTCTCTAGAATTTCACATAGTATATTTTTGGAAAAGAAGGAACACCAACAATAGTTCCCTTTTAAAACCGCTCCTGTTTGCAAGGTGAAGAACTGGGGGCACCAACACCCATTGTCTTCCCAAGGGGCAGAGTTCTGCCTCAGATAGGAAAAGCTCCTGCAACAATACACACGTGACGGCACTCGGGGGGTGCAAAAGCCAAACAGATCAAACCCAAACTCAAAATGAACAAATGAGCACAAAGCCCCCTCTCCTCAACTTTCTTATCAGCACGTTGCTTTCTAGGTACTTCATCTTCTGCACTTTGTACAAGAATAACCATGTCTTGCAGTAGGTTTTTTTCATATATTAATTTAAACTGCATGTTTAATACATAACTAGTGATAACATATTCTAGGAATATATTGTTATGCTAAAATATGATTGAGAACTGCAGCTTGATGCATAACATCTATTTAAAGTAGCCACGTAATTTATTGGAGCCAAGATTGTACTGAAATAGTTCTGCAGTTTCATTATCACTTCTGTAGGCAGACCTCTGATCTAGATAACCAAGTGAGTGCGATTTTAGAAGAAAATATTCTAAATCCTTTCCTCTTTGCGAATTACAGGGGGATAAAAGGGGAATACTTCCCTTGTGAATCAAAGGACGATATTTATTTCCAAGGCTTGCTTTTTCTTGAAGCTTAAAATAGGACTTTGAGAGTTTTTCACCCGAACAAAATGCTGGCTTTCTAAAAAATGAAAGATTTCTGATCCCATGCATTCTGACAGTTTTTCTTGTAGGGTTATTTTTACCCAAACTGTGATTATTTTTTTTTTTTTTTTCAGCCCATTCTATAAACGCACACTAGACCTCTTCTGCAAATCCATAGCACAGGTTTAGCAGTTCTGAACAAAGCGCGTGTCTGTAGGCTCTGCATAGTGCTAGTCCTTCACAAATCATACTAATATCTTAAAAGCTGAGTTCCATCTCCAAAATGCCAGATTGTTTTTTTTATAGAGAGACTTTTAAAGCTGATTCAAAGTAGTTATAAATCAAAGCTGCAGCATCAGTTTCCCTCTCAAAGGTGGCTTTGGAAGGCACCTGCTTGCAGCCCTGGCCTTTCAGGCTCCAGAAATGGCAGCAAAGTATGGAGACGTGACAATTTATTGTGAGCACCTTGGCTCTGCATCATAGCAGAAACCCAGTGATGCATGTGAAGCGGGTGGTTCTTCATTTACCTGCAGCTACGTTAATCTGTGGACAATTCTTGGCTACCTCTTTTCTGTGACTGTCTGAAGGGCTCTGAATGCGCAGGGAAAGGTGGGCGGTGTGGGGGGTAGTGAGAGCTGCTAGAGGTCTGCTCTGTGAAACAGATCCCTGCAGTGTGGGTTAGATATAAGATCAGATCTTGATGTATATAGAGCTAGGTTCCTGGGTTTCAGATTACCACTAAAACTTCTGCAGATCAGTTTGTTTGGTTTGTTTTCTTTCCTGTAGCACTTCATATGCTGCTAATAACAGGGGCCAGCAAGCTGCTGAGATCTGCAGCGTGATTTTGGCAGATTTCCTTGACAGAGGTTGAAAATGTTTGAACTCCACTCTTTGGAGTGGAAACTTTTCTTTATTCCGTGGAGAAGGGACAGTTAGCCTTCTATATCTGTAAATGTTTTAGTGAGAAATAGTTGGGGAACTTGCCTAAAGCTCAAATACCATGAGAAAGCTTCGGTGAGCAAAGTTATCTAGTGTGTGGGGGAAGAAAATGGCTCAGACTGTAGCCAAGGATGATTGCGGGTCTAATCCTGGTTCTGACTAAAGACAGAGTTTTTGTTACGTTATTATTTTTTCCTCAGTAAATGACCTGATTGCTGATCTGTCTGACACATTTCATAAATATCTGTTGCATTCTGTGATCTGGTGGTTTTGGGGAGAAATATTCTTAAAAGCATTCTCTTTTTTTTTTTTTTTTCTTCTTCAAAAACCTTCTGATTAGAACTCTTCTACATAAAGATGCTTTCCACTACTTTTGGGGGAAGAGGAAGGGAATAATTGTTGTGGATTGTATTGAAAGTAGCTGAGAGGGGAAGACAAGCTCACTGAGAGTCTTCGCTTCAGCTCAGCTCTTTAAGACTCTTACCGTGTTATCACCAGGACCATGGGGCTCTGTCCAGGAAGGTTTTGTGAATCATTGCACCAAACCCCTATGTCTCTGACTTTCAAATAGGTATGTGTGGTAGTGTTAGCATTTTCTACTTTTTTTAGGCCATTTCCTCTTGGTACTGTGGGAACATTTAGCCCATTATTATTATTAAGTCTCCAAGTAATAAGTAACAATTGATCTATGGTGTGCTGTACAGTAAACTTCATATGCATTTTTGCTAACTTCTCCAGTGCTGCTAACTTTGTAGTCTGGGATAAATTCAAAAGCTAGGGAAAGCTGTTCATAATAACTGAGTGGAGCTCTAAATACTATTGTTTGTTTCAATAGTAAGATAGGATCTTTGGAAGGTTCTTAGGAAATTTATCCTTTCGTTCAGAGCTGGTTAAAAAGGAGCTGGAAAGAAGAGGGTAGGGAGCTGCAAAGCCATTTGATTGTGCTATAGGATTTAATAGCTCCCTGGTCTTATTTCAGATGCTTGGAAATCACACTTTGCTTGCTCAGCTAATAGTACACAAAGTGATCATTAATCAAAGTAAATAATGTGGCAGTAGCAGGAAACATAAGGCACTGAATGCAGAGAGAGTTTGCAGTGATTCCAGGGGATTTTGGACCGATGGGTATCATTGTTACAATGTACATAGATAAGGTTTTAGGTTTGTGATTAGTTTTACAGTTCACCACGCATTACCTGAGCTGTGGTGATGTTATATGAGCCTTTAGCCTCTGGTAAACACTGCTGTTTTTTAAATGCAGCTGTAACTCTCTTTTCTCTTTACTGCAGGCCAAAATAATGCATTCACACAACTACCATTACTCAGCCTCTGGTGGGCTACAGGGTGTTAAGCTGCTGTGGCTTCAGTGCATGTGTCAGGGGTTCCCAGGAAGAGTCTATATGGCCAAGATGGGGACAGGGAGGCACTAGTCACACAAGATCTCCACTTATCAGTTTCACCAGATCATCATCAAGTTTTATGCCACACTTACGGAAACATATTAGCAAAGAATCTAACGAGGTAATCATACATTTACTATTTTGTACATGTTGCATTAATTTTATCTGTTGCCTTTGAAAGGCTGCATCAGAAACAAGCGATTTGAAGCAGAGAATGTGCTAATTAGCAAGCACTATGTCAATACCTGTGCAGGAAGGCAGACAGGCAGGTTGTGTGCAGTAGCAGGGTGGGCAATGCAGTACCAGGCACAGGGGCTGAGGAAGCCCTGCTAAACCAGCAAGAGAAGTTCCACGCTTAAGCTGAGAGCATTGGCAACTTAACAAAGAAACCCTGTTTACCTCAATAGTGGTAGTTCTCACTTAACCAGAGAGCTAGGTCTGTGAGCTAGTTGCTTTAGCACTGGAGGAGGATTTTTTATATATGTGTTCTGTGTCAATATTGTTGTCTCTCTTTTTTTTTTTTTTTTTTTTTCTTTACAACTTTGGAAAAAAGAATGTTTGAAGTGATGTCATTTTTATTTTTGTCTGGTGATAGAGTTAGTGGGAAATTGCAGCTGCTGGACATTCCTCGCTCAAAGATCGCCCAGGTGATTCATAAACCTGGGATACTGGGACATCTTAACTCTCCCGCTCCTGAGCTCCAGGGTAGGAAGCAGGTAGTGCAGTCAGACTATCCAGGCTGGCATGAAAGCTAGCTTTGCAGTGAGGAAAGGAAGGCCGTGAATGCTGGGGATGGATGATAGGAAAACTCTGCTTTGTTACATGGTGTGGGAAACTCAATCCCAGGGGAATTTGTGGCATACTTGGATTTAAACCCGGAGTCAGCAAAATCCAAGCTCTTGGAGTCATAAACTCATAAAATAGTTTAGGTTGGACAGGACCTCTGGAAGTCTCTGGTCCAACCCCCTGCTTCAAGCAGGGGAAGATCAGATGAGCTCTCTCAAGGCCTAATCCAGTTGAATTCTGTGTTATGTCCAAGGCTGGAGAGTTTCATCCCCTTTATGTTTTCATATCTATTTTGTATAATTAATATTTCCTTACCTTACCCAGCTATGGAAGTTACTGAATATGATTTTGTACCAACATCAAAATATCACAGGTGGGATTTGATTATTAAGTAGCAGCTTAACTGGGAAGCTGCCTAAGTAAGTGTCATTTTACTGCCTTAGGACTAGTTGAGGCAAATTGTACACCTTATGAACTAAGCTGCTGACCTGGTTGAGGCGCATGTGAGGCACAAATTGTTAATTGAATTGTCATGTGTGGACGTGGCTGGAAGAGGCTATGCTGAGGGCTCCCACTGCCGATGGGAGAAAACCAAGGTTAGTGAGGTTGTAGCCCTTATAGCCCAGAAAGACTTGTATTTCCTTCTTTCCAGCCCTAGCATCAGCTTGCTGCCCCCAGAGAGAAGTTTCATTCTTCATTCCAGACTTTTCACCTTCAATTGTGAAGCTGGTGCCCAAGAGCCAGGTTGGTGTGAGAGAGAAGGGGGTGTTAGGTAAAACACTTTGGCACTAAAAAGGCTATGCATAAGCTAGAGTAAAATGAAAAGCTGGGACTTTTGTCCTCTTTTTCTAATCATAGAAGAAATTACTTTGTTAGCATTTTCCCTAGATTATCCTCATGTGTTTTTATAAGCATATGTATATTTGACAGCAATTGGAAGCTTTTTTCTAGCAGAAAAGCACTTTGAATATTACCCTTATAAAGATGCATCATTGTGTAATTTGTAAGAAATTTGAGCGGCTTGGGAAATGTTCTCTTTGAAGCCTGCGCTACATTTTGTCTGAAGAGGTACAACTTTCTGTAGCTCTGCATCCTGGCAAGTGTTCAGAACACATTTCTGACATTTTTGCTGCATGGAAATAAAGTAGATTTGACCATATAAAGATAATCTCCCTTGTAGACCTAATAATCAGAAGTCACCTAGTCAGCTGGCACCCAGTTTAATGGGGGATGGTGAGCCTGTAACAGCTGGACTCCTGCAAGGCATTTCAATTAGGTCATCACCATGGTCATTTCATTATTTATAGATGTATTTGCGGGTCGTGATGTATGGCATCTTGGTTGAGATGAAGCTGTATCCCCTTGCAGTTTGTCCCAACTGTGTAGGACTGAGCAAGTTCTGGCTATCAAGGCTGAGAGCTGTGATCAGGGTTGTCTCCCCACCTCTGAGACTGGCACTGTGTGAGGCCAAGCAGGATGTTTAATTTTTTTTGCTGTGCTTTGTTTCCTTCCCTGTAACTGAGAAATAAATCTCCATTGCTTGCAGAGGATTTTGAGACTGGCTGGTTCAGATCCCTTTGTAGGAAAACCCTTGGAAGGGCTATACAAAAGTTTTAGAAGATTGCAGCTGGTCTTGGGTCCAGAAGGTCTGCTGGCACAGGCCTGATCTCAACAAGGAGGAAAAGTCTGCACAGCAGGAGCTGGGTTACAGCCATGGAAGCTGATAAAGCTTCCCTGGGTAGCGCTGAGGGGTGGATGAAAACGCCGTTGCCCTTTCCTCATATAAACCTGCAGCTGATGCCCTTCTTGAGCCTAATGTGCATTGAAAATTATGGTGATAGTATGGGTGGTCAGCTGAAAAATCATTGCATTTGTGTCTAAGATTTGCTATTATGTGTTTGATGCTGTAACATCTAACACAGCAGCACTGATTGTTAAAAATAGTTTCAGCCTTCAGCACATGCAACTGCAAAAAGCCTGTGCTTTCCCTGGCAGGGACAGCGAAGTGCTAGCAGGCGGCTCCGGGTGCACAGCACTATGCACGTGCAAACGCTCTCGGTCTTACCAAACCGGTACGCTGAATCTCATTGCTTCAGTAGGTGTAGCAAGAAATTTTGGCTTGTCCTATTACATCAATGGAAGTTTAAAAACTGTCTGTGTATGTAGAAGTAATGGCACTATCAAGCAGTAATGCACTGGAGAACTTAATGACTGATTTCTAAATACTGGGCCTGAGAAAATGTCAAGATTAAATCACTCATAATGCAGGCTTCCTAGCTGCAACGTACCTGCCTTGGAGCACAGCCCTTCGTTTTGAAAAGCACAAGCAAGTAGATAGCAGGAATGGACTGGTGTTGTCTCTCCAAGTACAGAAAGATCTTGGGATCTGGTGTGGCTGCGAGGAAGTTGCTTTGGTGCCGTAGAAATCAATGGCAAAACTTGCACAACTTGAGAGGGCATCTGAGTGAGAGGCATTTGCCCTCCCCTCCTGTAACTCAAATGTTCTTCGTCTTCTGAGCTGTTGAGTGCAGCTGTGTAACTGACAGTGTGCTGGTAAAAGAAACCGTAGTAGGGCAAATAGTAGTAAGGAGGTAGGACTGGAATGAATTCTGAGATCAAGGGTGGCATTCATGTGCCAGCCTGTCAAATAAGTAGCAGAGACAAAAGCCAATGCAGAACACTAAAGAGCAGATTGTGTGAAGTCATCTGAACTGCTCCGGTGTACATACAGTGCCATGCAAAGCGACTTTGGAAATGATTTAATTTTCCACCATGCACACAGAGGGTCCTGAAAATAGTGCAAATGCTTGAGCAGATTTGTTTAAAAACCTGAAAAGTTTCCCTTCTGTGAGAGCTGCTTTGGTTGGGTGTGGTTTAAAATAAACCATGTTTCCATGCTTTTTGACTTCCTTTGGGCATTGTGGGAGATTATAAACTACTTTCATATGCAGGGTGAAATTTCAGATGTGGGTGTATGGGGGCCCTCACATACATTTTGCAGCTATTTGCTGTATCACTTCATCTGTATGTGACCCACCTCCATCAGTGGAACTTGACATGTTCTGTGAAGTTCCTGCCGGCTCCAGTTTGCCGAGAGGATCTATTTCTTCATTAAGCTATAAATATGTGGGCGTTGTCACTCAACTTCTTGGCAGTAGCTGCTAATGCTATAAACAGTCTTTGGGGCTTTTTGATCCCAAGCCACTTGGCAACTCTTGCATGTCTGGTGGTGGCTATGGTTTGAACCAACCAGCCAAACCAAGGAGGCCAGATGGGACACCCTCAGAGATCAGAGCGCCTTGAGCATGAGCCCTTAGTAGCATCCAAGAGGTGGTCGGAGTCAGAGCTTGTTTAGAGGCTCTGGGACAGCTGAGAATTTCCTGAGATAGGCAAATAGTGAGCTCAGCTGGTTTTGGGGTGCATTGTGAGATGCATCCAGTAGGGCATCTGATTCATCTTGCTGGGTAGGATAGGAAAGGCTGGGAAAAGAGAAGAATGGTCAAAGGAGTAAAGCAGAAAGGCTGAAAGGGGAAAATGAGAGGAGAACTTTCTCCCAAAGAGACCAGGTGCCAGAACTATGCAGCTGAAGATGGCCCTTGCTTGCTTGTGAAGTACCACCAGAAACTTCCCAGCTGCGGCTCTGGCAGTGCTGGGCAGCAGGGCGAAATGGGATTATTTGAAGTTGTGTGACTGTGAAGAAACGCTGAGACCCTGCAGAACATGCTGACTCTGGAGTGTCCCTGTGCACAGCTGTCTTTTTAACAAATAAATCCACTGATCCTCTAGGTAACAGTCAGTTGTGGAGCAATACCTGGAAACTGGTTAAATGTCACAGCATTTAAAACAAAGTCTTCCACTGCTGCTGTACATCTCCTAACAGTAAAGCCAACTTTTGTAATAATGTCTAGCAGTTAGGGATAAATGCTCTGTAAGCACAGAACAACATGATCACCCCTGCCGTGTGCTTTATACAACCAGATTTGTTCCAGTACCACCTTGCTCTGAGGTATGGGAATCTGAGACTGCGGTTTTTGCTGTGCCTCACCTCACCTGCACACCGGCAGTTTGTGTGTCAGTGACACGCAGCCAGGACACCTCGATCGCTCTCAAATAAGTGCTGCGTTGGGATCGTTCTCCCCTGAGGTGCATGTGATCAGGCAAAGAACTTTACTCCTTTGGGAAGTGATCACAGCTATTACCTAGTTATGGAGGTTTGCCCCCAAAGGCAATATTCAAAATTATTTATTGATATCATTCCAACTTCAATAAATAGACAAGGGAACGTTCCTGTGCCTTTTCTCAACAAGTTTTACTTGCCTATTACTTCTCATCAACTGCAATATCACATATTTTGTAAACAAGTAATTTACTGCTATCTAGTACTTCTTACTAAGACTTTTTTTACTCAGGATACTGTCAGAGATATTTCTTCGATATTAAGTTCAGTGATACTTTGCAAACTAAGTATAATTTTTGTATAACTGAAAAGCTTTCTGGGACTACCAGTGAAAGGTGTAATTTTATATTAAAGACTGAGTTATTGGTAAAAATACAATGAAACACATCTGAAAGTAATGAGCGATAGCTGCATGCATCCAGCATGGATCCTCTTTTTCTTGTTTGCAGAGGTTTATTTAGTCATGCATTCACAAAACAGCCCAATTATAAAAACAAGCCCTGGTGTAATATTTTTTTTTTTTCCCCTCAGAGTGCTTTAAACTGAGGAATGGCCTGAGTAGCTTTCTTCTGAGTAGAAGTAATTACCCAGGTTTGTATTCAGTGACTTTCCTCTTATTAAGGTTTAGAAACAATACTGTATTTTGAATCCCATTATTCTTCTCATCCCTAGCCTTAAGCACGTTAGTGAGCCAGCCAAGGGGCACAGGGCGAGCACAAAGAGGTTTGCTTTGCTTGAGGAGGACAAACATGATTGATGTTTATCAGTGGTTAATAAATTCTGTGGCTAAAGCCGATCTGCAGCAGCAGCAGCAAAGATTGTTTTATAATGTTATTTCCTCAGTAAATCACATTATAGAATTTCCTTGATTATTCATCTTTCTGGTTTTGAAAATTTCTAATTTATTTTGGAAGCTGGGTGGTAATGAGCTTGCAGGCAGCTTATCATGTAATTTCTAACTGGCAACAGCACTGGTCTGTGATTATATTTTTGCTTCTGATAGCGTTTGTTTGCTTTATGCTCTACCAAGCATTAAGGTAAAATTTACACTTTATGGTAATTGGGAGCCTCGCCTCGGCTCCTTTGGAGAGAAGATGAGTTTAGGGGTATCTGAACAATCATCATGACCCTGAAAACAGGCGAGTCTCGGTCAAACCCTTGCAGTGGGAGATGGCAGTAGGAAGGTGGCTGCGCAGCTGCCACGCAGAACTATATGACGGTGAATTCTTGTCGGTGGTAAAGGGGCTGTCTTCATCCTGTACAATATTTTCCCACATCAAATGGACTTATAAAGTGAACACCACCTTCACTGCTCCTCTGTGCTGAGGTTCCAGGGCCTGAAGAACTGTATTTGGGCTATGAAGACTTGTCTTCTGGGGTGCCGGGACTTTCCTTTCTTGGGCCAGAGGCTGAGAAATCCAACCCAGCAAGGAAATTGGGGTGGTGGCACTGAGCCTGCAAACTGGGACACATGGCCAAGGCTCCCTCAGCTCCCTGCCACTTGGGGTTTGCAGCCGCCTTTGCTGACAGGAGCTCGTGGTACTGACCGCGGCAATTTCCCAAGAGCAGTGCATCCACTATTGCACTCAGACACGATACAATATGTGTGTTTAGAAATAGGCACTTTTATATGCATCTCCAGTAGCGCTCCCAAATGGTCTGTGCTAAATGAAATGTGTTGTTCAGTTCATTTTAGCTTGTATCTTAAGAGCAAGGTTCTCAAATATTCATGCATCAAAAACTATGATATTTTTTAAAGCGTTACACTCAATAAACCAAGCAACTAAAACATCGTCTCCCAGTATTCTTACAGCAAGCACATTTAAAATCCAGGTTGTGTTGGGGGCTAACACAGCAGTGAATACCCCGAGAGAGGAAGGAGACTAGACCGTGGTGAGTCAGAGGGGCTGATGCCGGCACTTACAGGAGATTTAGTCTTTTCCCTGTGGGGTTCAAACCTTGCTGCTCTGAAAGAATTAGCATGAAGACCACCAACTCAGCATGTGTTACGCAAGATAAAAAGGGACATTCATTATAAATCAGGATAGGTACAGAAAAATAGTATTTTGAAATCTTAAGGGAACTGTTACAACAGCTTATACCCATTTGTTTATGAGTTGACAGAGATACAAGGATGGCTAGGCAGCCCATGCAGGTTCTGCTGTTTTAGAGTTGGGGTCAGTCGCTAACTTGGCTTCCTTCTTCCAAAAAGTTCTTTACTGTCAACAACAAATAGACATTTTTTGATGGATGACTTCATACATCTGCCTTTGCTGGTGATGAGAGGCGCATGTCCAGAGCTGTATCATGCTGTATGCCAGAGTAGGTACTAGTTTGCCACAGCTGATGTCTGAAGTGTGAAGACCTCGTACCATGCGGGTGTTGTACTGTTTTTTGAGCCTTAGGTTACAGATGAAGAAAAGTTTGATTTATGTGTTCTGGGTATTTATAGAGATTTATTTACATGAAATTACATTGAATTACTCATAGTAAGCGGGCTATTTTCTTCCTGCCTCATCCTTCAAGGGGTCTGATTTAGCTAGTGAAGGCAAGAGACCTTGGCCTGTGCTGTGGTCAGTAGAGGAGAAGGATCTCCCCTGGGATACAGCATGGCATGGCTGTGCATCTACCTGAAGCCTAATTGCCCTGGTCTGCTCCATTGCTAACAAAGGATCTGAAGGCCATTCTGACTGATCTCTACACCTAGCTACATGGCCATTGGGGTATACGTATATAGATATATGTAGGCCGTTATAGGCTACTGGTTGCTTTAAAGAGGACAACATTGGGAGAGACCACCCCCCTGTGTGGGTCTATCCACAAACGCAGAGGTGCAGGGGCTGTGGTGAGCAGCTGGAGCTGGCCCAGGGATTGTGCCAGGACTACAGCATCTTTTCATCAGGTTTATGGGAATGCATGTAGTATTTTCTCCTCTATTTTCCAGTGTAACAAATAATTTTGAAATAACAACAAAGAGGTCTTTCAGGTATAGAGCGAAGAGGAGATGAAAAAAGGAAGAATAGACTTTTATAGCAATCTTGCACCTCTGTGTAATAAAATATAAAATGTTATGAAGTCAATTCAGCCTCATGAAGTGAATTCAGCCTCATTTTTTGTTCTCTTAAGGTCAGAGGATGATAATGTACAGGAAAACCTATTCTAGACATTTCTTCAGGCATTGCAGTTACTTCATTAGCCTTTATTTCTTCTCACTTCTGCTCTCTGACAGCTTTTCAAGTCTCAGGTTCTTCCTTTTTGAAATGCTTTGATGTGCTCATTTGTCTAACAAACTGTTTAAGGTCTTGATCTTAATTTAACATTTGTAGATACCCACAGAGGATTTTGTTAATGAAGTCTTTAAAACCCTAAATGAAGTTCTAGTTTTCTTCATGAATAAAGTTTTATCCTTGCCATTATTTTTCCTTTGGAATGATTTTCCTATTTAACATTGAGGAAATTTTTATTCCTACAAAGCAGCAAAGGGCTTTTAGGGCCAGGGATGTAATTAAATGAGGATTTTATATTTCTTTGGGGGGCCTTTTGTTACAAGACTAGGAATACGACGTAACTGAAAAGGTCTTTTGAATGAAAGAAGCGTTTGATACCGCAGAGCCATGACAGCAAGTGGTTGCCCAACCTCCGATTAGGAGTGCTCCTTAAATTGATGCATAGTACACTGTTTTCTGGATTGAAGCTGTGGTTTTCCCTGTCTCAGGTTTGGTGTAAGGTAATGAAATTGAACTGAGCGTTGCTCATAAACTATGTTCATTAATTTTGGGGCTACTGACAATAACAAACTGAATTCCTGAGTCTGTAATATGGGACTGATGGGAATAATCCATTGCAATATTCTAGCTTGGTCTGGCATTTCAGATCTGTAACGTGAGGCACGGTGGCTATAAAAGCCTCCTTGAGGCAAAAGGAAGAGATATATAGAAGAGGAAAAGGTTGACATTAAGAGGAAGAAAACGTTTCCAAAAGGCCTGTGAAAATAGAAAACCACATCTGCCTTGTTGTTAAGAGTATCTGGGACTATTATGGGAGTGCCGCTGCAGTACTTAGGGACCCATTGCAGCCCAGAGGAGAGACCAAATCCAGAAGAGCACAGATGAGAGAAGCGCACCCACACTGTCCTCTTCACCTTCACCGACACTGGCATATGCAAACTTTCAGTGTAGTCTGAAGCTGTTTTGTACTTGAATCACACAAAATATTTCTTTGCTATAGTAGTGTTTACACACACACACACAAAAAATAATTCCCGTAACTCCATTCCTGACATTGTGAATAGCATAAATGTACTACCAGTTTTAAGGTATTTGCCATAACCTTGTTCACAGTAGACTAGTCGAAATGTGATCTCTTTTTGAAAAGCCAAAACAACCATCTTTTTTCAAGGGGAAATTTCAGGGGAAAAAATACTTCTGGAATGTAGAATTTGCTATTGCTTTTCATCTGCTAAGAACGGGCAATATTTTGATAGGTTGGTTGTTTTTTTTTTTTCCCCTAAGTGTTTTCCCTCACAAATGAAATAATGTAAATAAATTACTTTATCTAAAATAATATAAAGCCATTCCATTTGTCTAATATGTTGATTCTTCTTAATTTTTAAAAGAAAGATATTTTGCCTGTGAAGTTAAGACTCAGCATGCACAGCACCACCACTAAAAGGGAGACCTTTAAATCCTAATGCAGGCTCATTCTTTAGATAGGGTTTAAGTGATCTTTAAATGTGAGAAAGCTACTTCAAGAGGTTTGACAAGGTTCATTAAAGTCCAATTAGAAAATTCATTTTAACACCAGGCATCCTGTCCCTTTCATCTCCCAAACAAAAACAATAAAAGTTTCATCACATAGAAGTAAATACATATTTAAAATGTATTATGGAAATAAATAATCTTCATGTTTAATTCACCTCCGTGTACAATAATTGATGTCCATTAGGGATTCTGATCAGACATTAGGTAGGACCAGCTTCGTCATAAAGCAGTGTAGCGTCGGATGTGTGATTCCCAGTTGTCCATAGTGGGAATTGCAGAGAGTAAATTGAAATAAAAATTATTTTCAGAAGAGTTATGAAAGATCTTTTTAAGGAGTTCATCTGTTTTCTGAGCAGTGCAGTCTTGGCACACACTCAAAAAGCCATGAGTCAGCACCTTTACAGTGAGGAATTTTTAATGGTCCTTTTAACTACTTCTGTAAGTTTTATTCATTTTAGGATCATATTATTTTCAGTTGCTGGTTCTGAGCCATGGGGAATAACCTCCTCCCCCCTTCTTCGAATATTACGAAAATTGAAATTTCCACTTGGTTGTTTGATTACAGAATATGAGTTTTGTGTGACTCATATTGATGTGGACATTTATAACATTAGTAAATCCAGAGGTAAAATTGAAGCGTTGGGCAGCTCCTACATCCTATGGCTCTTAAGGCTGCTTTTAATTCGTTTTTTTGCACCAAGAAACCTCCCAAGCAAGCAGCATTTGTTATGCCACTGTAGATGTCTTGTGGAACATCAAGTGCACCCCAATGCCTGCCCTTTCCCTGGCTCTGTTTCCTCTGCAGGATGGCTTATCTTTGCAACATTGTGCAGCTTTCTGAAATTGTGCAAAACCTTTAAATAAACACCGTGTTCTGGACTGAATGTAGGCATGGGGACTGCGGTGGTGGCGTTTCAAAGTGCTGGACTGAGGCTGTTCAAACAAAATGAGTGGCCCATGCTGTGGAGCTGATACTATGTGCCTGCAAAATTTTTCATTAGAAAATGATTGGGAAAGGTAAATTAGTTCTGTGGTGCTTCTTTGTTGTGTTTATCACAATTACATGTAATTCACGTAAAAGGATTTTGGGAATCTTAAAACAGAGGAAGCAGAGTTTTATATGAGCAAGTCATATTGGGAGGTAATGGCACATTTCAGGAAAAGAGATGCCTGTTATGCTCTGACTCTTAAGTCTTGGCCATAATTAATTTAGGAAAGGTTTTAATTCCCAAACTGGTAATGCTCAAAACTTTGCTGGAGGTTGCAGCTGCTCAGCTCTTAGTCCTGTGGCACAGGTCGTGAGGGACTGCAGTGTTTCGGCTGCCCCCACAAGAAACTTTCCATGAGTTTTAAATATTATCCATTGGGACTGACCTTGCAGTAACTATTTCCCAGAAGAAACTGAAGTTTTAAGGCTTCCTAGTTTTCAATGATTTACGTTGGAACCCTGTATTAAAGGGGAAAACCCTAATGAGATATTTATTTCACAACGGTAATTATAAAAATAATGTTCTAATCTGAAAAAAAGACTAATAAATGGGAAAACCCACAAAGAATCCCTCAACATCAAAAGCCAAGATATTATGTTTTTATTATTTTTTGTAATTGTTTTATAACAAACAATTTTAAGCTATCATTGTTTGTTATTGCTTAGTGTTCCTAAAGAACTTTCTTTGAGACTATTTTGAAAGACAACTAAATGAAATAAGCTGCACTTTTCCTGTCTTAGGTAGGCTAGGTCTTAAAGCTAACAGTGCAAAGCGTAGCCTCATAGTCTTTAAACATTAAATAAGTGTTATTTCAAAGGCAGTGCTGTAACAAAGGCCTGTGTGTGTGTCTTCACCCCTCTGTGAAGCACTCAACCAATTATTTTGTTGAGTCTCCCCCAAAAAGACAGGTATAAGCATGGCCTTTTTAGTAGAAATGGCTCAGTAACTTTTAGGTGGTGGGAAAAATTAGACTTGTGACTATGAACACTTAGGGTAAGTACACTTCATCAGTCCTAAAGAGTTGTCTTAAATTTGACCCAAATGTTTCCTGCTGATAGAAATGCCGCTTCCTTCGTTTTGCATATATTCAGAAGTGGTACATTATGTGGTGTCTGCAGCTTGGACAGTGCCTGTCATTCTGGGAAGAAAAAAGCAAGCTGACATGGAATGTGTTCTTGCCAGCGATAGTGTTTGGAGGTTCGGCTCTTTTTGCTGCTGTACTGCTGTGGGCCAGGTTTAAAAGCTGCAGATATCCCAGAGCTGTAGTAAAGGGTTTTCAGTGGCTTGGATGAGGACTGCAAAGATGCATCAGAACAATGTGGGCAATGGCTTCTGGGAAGATCGTGAAAAAATAAAGTATGGCTAATGGACCCGAGCTCTTCGCTCTTCCCTTTTGGCAGTCGTTCGTGGTAACATAAAGTAAGTATAAAGCCTGGCGCCAGGACAAAACACTAGTGATTTACGCTTGCTTTAAGAGATCCTAAAGCCAAGAGGGATCTTTAAGGGCTTCCCTGAATTAATTTCTGTTTGAATTGAAGCTCGAAGCTTAAGCCAGACCTTGCAGGACTGCAGCTGCCTGCGCTATGGCCATAGCACCAGGGAGCTGGGCTCGCAGACGGTCTTTGCCGCAGGGTTCAGTTGGGTGTGGGGTTGAGCCTGCCCGCAGGTGTGTGGGGTGGTTCATGTGCTCAGACCTGAGCAGGGGGAGATGCTTTGCTGGATGGGGCCACGAGCAGCTCTCTCCTGGGCTTCCCTGCAAGCCAGAAAGATGGCATCCTGGTGTGTGTGGATGAGCCTTGCTGAACACCTGCACCCTCCTGAGACCAGCATGGGTCACGTTTGTGATGCTGAGCAAAACTACTGTGGTAAAATCACCAGGGCAAATAGCATGAGGAGAGTTTTCCCACTTTAACAAGTGGGTCAGTGGGATTCAGTGAAGAACAAAGACTGAAGGAGTGGATGTTTGAGCCTGGTGATGAGCTGAGATGTGCCTGACATCCTGCTCAACCCAGGTGCTGCCTCCTATTTTGGATAAGACCCCTTTGCTTCTCTGAATTTGTTGTGTGGGGGTGCTGGACTGTGTTTCTTGCCCCATCTGCTTCAGGGCCATTGAAGATTAAGTTTTTGGATCTGCCTGTGCTCATTCTTGATAGATTCCTTCAGATCAGCTCTGTCTCCAGGGGACATGAAGTGTTGTGGGGGTTTTTTTTGGTTTTGTTTTTTTTGTTGTTGTTTGGTTGGTTTTGGGGTTTCGTGGGTTTTTTGGTCTTTTTAACTTAGATCTGATATTTCTGTTTGAAATAATCCCCTTCAGAATTAAAATGATATCTCATCATTTCTATATTACAATTTAAACCCACCATGATAGCTTAAATTTACATAAACCCAATATTTAAGCATTTAGACGAGAAAGCTACAATCCAGGAAATTCTCTGGATAAACACATGGAACTGCTTAATTGCAAACAGTTTTAGCTCAGAAAAGCAGCTGTCAACAATCCTTTCTTAGGCAAAGGTGTAGGTGAGGTGTGGTCTCTTCTAGCCCTTTGTATTGTGATCACCAACAACTGCCTCAAGTCACTAATTATGGAGATAATTTTCTTCATATGATGACTGATTTAAATGCAAGTCATGTTTGATGTTTTCTTTTGTAGCCAATGCACCTATTAAAATACTTTTTTCCCCTGTATTGTTAATTGAATTCCAGCTTTGAGGCAAAGGCAGTTTGACACAAATTGCAGGTAAAATTCATCATCTAATAAATAAGAAATGTAAAAATCAGGAGAAAGTACAGTTGCTAACCATGGTGTACTATTAATGTAAAAAAATTTGAAGTTACTGTAATGACACAACCAGTGCTAACTGTTACCAGGCAATCAGAGTCAGACTTTCTCTTTGGGAGAATTTAATAGATAACTGGGATTATACAACAGGGTTAACATCAGTTACTTAAATGAAAATGTTTTGGCTGCAGTCAGTGTCTCCTAGGTTGGACTCAGGTTTATATCATGCTTCTGCTTTGCGTAGTGTTCCTTCTAATGTTTTCTGCTTTTTAAATGCCCAAGTTGAGTTTAGCATGCATTGCTTTGGAGGTGGAGCAGGGAGCTGATGCTGCTCTCATCCTTCCTGACTCCAGAGCAGCATCTCCCCTTCACCCACCCTGGTTCATGGGCTGAGGCGCTGAGCTGCATATCTGGTCTAGGGGAAGGGAGAAAACAACCCTGGCAATGCACCAATGCAAATAGCTTTGTCACTAGTGGATTTTGTTCTGTCTTTTCAAGGGACAATGTTTTGCTCTGTTACAGAAAAAAAATCCAGACTAAAGCCACTTGGGCCACTTCTCTGTTGGCCACAGGGTACTTGTGCATCCAGGGCAGAAAGCAACTCCTGACCTGGTAAAATGTGGGCAGTCCAGCTGATCCTTACTGCTGAAGAAAGGATGTCTTCTGCTCTAAGGCATTGCAGGAAAGGAACGTTGTCTCCTGTTATTTAAGAAATCCATTCCCTTTCTTATGCAAAGCATATAGTAACAGTAGCAGAAAACATCATTAACCTTCCTTTCATTTGGGGAGGAACTGGTTGGTTGCACTGAAACTATTATGAGTGATATATTGGATAACAAACAGGATACTAATTGGAGATAATGTCAGAGAAGGGTCTGAGGGACAGAGCGAAAGGCGATGCTTGCGTCTGTCTCGTTCTCGGTGCAAAGGACTGCAGTAAAAAGGAAAATGACAGAGGGCAAAGCTGAAGCCATGTGTGGCTGTGAGGTTAACACATACCCTACCTTGGTGCCAGGGAACCTCCCACTTTGCACCCAGTTTAATTCCAGCCAGTGGCCAACTTTTGTGGGATGAAAAAAAAATTCGAGTGTCATGGAGAATGTTATTGCCTACTTTTTCTGACTGTGCAAAAATGTAATCATTCACTCTTTGCTCTTTTCTAAGTGTTCTATAAAATACATGTCTCCAAAATTGCCCATGCTGACTTTTTAATGAGGATACTGAGATGTGTTCATACCTTGGGACTTTGGATATCACCGGTTGAATAGCTATAACAGATTGAAGTTAGGTGGATGGCAGGTTGAAAACACTGTCTTGGTCTGTGCTAGTCTGAGTTGCTTACTGTCGCCCAGAGAAAATGCAGTTCTGTGTCGAAATTGTGCCCTTTGTCATCAAGAGATCAAAATGACAGTTAATCTTCTGCCGTTCTATGAATGTGTGTGTGGGAATTGCTCTGTTGTAGAGTGTTGAGTTGTTTTTGTGATGAGTTGTTTTTTTCTAGATCACCAAGTATGCTGTTGATTACGAATTAGAAGTTTTAAATCAGGCCTCCGGAGGGTACATGGCTATCTTCTTACACACCATGAAGCCCTTCAAAGGAAAACTGAAAGCCACTGTCTGTAAAATAATAATGTTCTTTCGCTTTAGTTAGTAACAGTCAGTATTACTGAAATTGGGTTTAAATATTCTTTCATTCTGGTTTTGGAGGTTTTATTTGCTGGTTCCCAGTTCAATCTGGTTTAAGCAGGTCTGGGGTAAGGGACAGGCATAACCTGTCCCCCGCCTCTGGCTGTCTCCCTCAAACCAATGTGCAGAGCCATGCAGAGAAAAAGTTGTCCAGTGCAGTGTCTATACTGTTGTCAAAATGCAACTGCAGTCTACACAGTCGTACTTTCAAAGATTAGAACAAATGGAAGAAATACTTTAATTGTTTGTGGACTAAGAGAGAAAAAGGCTGGCGGTTGAATCTGAGATTTATGACCTTTGCAGTTCATTCTTTTTCTACTTCTTTCCAAGACCTGTAACCACTGTTTTGTCCCCATTTCTGTCCAACAGTTAATTACATTAGTTCACTGACAAAGTATTAAACAACTCCAGTCTACTTTAATAGCTACTTTTCTAATTAAGTATCTGTAATGGTTTTGTTCTCAGTCCTGGACTTTAGGCATCTAATTTGTTGCTACCCAGTATCTTGCAACTTTTCTGTATTTTTTTTCCTACTCAGTCATGTTTGTGATGGGAGGCCTTTTCTGCGGCATTTGCAGTAGGGTCGGAAATGCCGAGTATAAGGCTCTTCCTTCCTGCGGTTCCTCGGCAGGCGTTTGCCATATCCCGCAACCCGCAGGAGCTGCCCAGGGTGCATTCAGCCTGATGGTGCCGTTCCGCAGGGTCGCCTGTCGCAGTGCGGACAGCTGCACGCCGGCTTCAGCACGTGTCTCCTCGGGCTGTTTCCCACACACAACCTGTAGCTTGCAGTGCTCTCCGGTGAAGCCCCATTCATTAACGGTGACGTTTCTGCCTCCTGCGTACACACGCATGTTGAGGACAATGCTCTGAAATGAGCATCCCTGGCATGGCTTCAATGTGCCAGCGACATGCTCCAAGGTGGACGGGCTACCCTTCAGTGGTCTTGGATTTACTTAGTACCAGGGGAGTCCATTCAGATATCGTACCCTCACTCAAGGAATAAATATTTGTCTTAAACAGGATTGTAGCTCACTTGTAAAAGCATAGTGTGAAGTCAGCAGAGGTGGCTTTTCTTCCTAAAGCCATATAAATAGATCTCTGCGAGGCTCCTTCGTCAGACCAAGAAGAAATCCAGTGGGCTCAAAGTCATAGGCTCAGGGTTCTGCCTGTGGAAGGAAGGTCTGGAGAAAGTAGGCTTAAAATAGAAATAAAAATGGAAAAAAATGGGTAAAACCCTGTTTTGTGTCTCAGTCACAGTAGTTCAAAACTGATTTAAGTTTTCATATTTTATTTTTTTTAGGGTTTTTTGGTTATTTAAAAGATGATTTTGACTAGTGTAGCAACTCAACTCCAGTGCTAAACTCAGTCAGCAGAACACTGAAAAATGTATTAATAATGATACAGAATCTTAAATGCCTAGACGTTATCCTGCTACTGCACTGGCTTTAAACATTTATACATTTCAGGGGAGCAGCAACTTAATTCTTAATTAAAATCACTAAGCAAATGCAGATTATATTTAATTTAAATATTTATAGAATTTGTTTAAGCTTTCAAAATAGATTAGACATCGAACAGTGAAACTGCTAACATCTGAATGGTAATTTTACTTCTGAGCCCAATTAAGAAACTAGTCAGGAATACACCTAATAAGTTGCTGTGTTTGAAGAAATATTTTATAATATTGTCTGTACAGAGGGTATTTAAAAATGAGTGCTGTCAAGTAAAAGGGACAGTTTAGAAAAAATTTGTTACTTCTGACAGTATTTTAAAATCTTGTATCTTCTCTTCACTCTCTGGGAGCTGCAGTTCTTCCCGTCATCCTGAACACAACTGCAAAAAACGTATAGTGAACCAAAGAGAGATTAAAACATACCAAGATGTCAATCCACTTGATTTTTATAATGCTGAAGCACGTGATTATCCCAGTTTTGATATCCATGAAGTTTTCAGGATTGGGTTTGAACCTTCTGGAAATCTGTTTGGCAACATCTGACATTTTTTCGGTGTGGCAACAAGTGCTCCTGAGGTTGAAAGGCTCCTTGTGCCTTTCATACAGAAGCTTCATCAGTAGCTCTTAACTTGCCTTACAGTCTTCCACTGGTTTTTACTCTGTGTTGTGAAGTCTGTAAGAGATGCAGGATCTTTGCCTTTCTGGTTCTCCTTTGTAATGCTACAAAATGTTACGTGAACTGTTTTAGATTGTATTTCCTGTCTTTGTACACTGCTGTTTAAGTTGGAATATAGCATGTGTTTAATTTTTTTCTTGGCCTCATTACATTTTATCCTTGCTTCACCACATCATCTGTCTTGTTAGTCCATAAATCTGATCTATTCCAATCAGTGGAAGTTCTGTTTCCCCTAGCTTTGTGTAACCAGCAAGGCTAGTGACTTTGAAAATTGCGTTCCTGAAAGGTCATTTTATAAAAGATGCGAGAGGAGGCATTGTGCAATGCTGATGTTGAAGGCTGGGGGCTTGTCACTAATATTAACCTCAAAGCAGCTGCTGCAGTCTGGTCTCTGTTCCTGGGCTGATCCTGGTAGCTATCGCATACCACAATGGTCACCAAGGTGGGTGCCTTTGACCTCAAACTAGTGGCGCAGCAAAGTCCTCACTGGGATTTGTGATCTGTATGCAGTATAAATTACGTTGTATTTGTAGGGTGGCCTGGTAAAAGAATTGCCAGTTCAGAGTCACTTTTGTTGGAAAAGGACTTTTTAAACACAGGTTTTGTGGTGCTTAGAAACAGGCAGTGATACAGAGCCAAGAACTTGCAATGGCTGTTCCACCACACCATCCTGTTATACGAGAACACACTGTGCAAGTCTCCTGTGCCTCATGACTGGCTTTCTCCTCTCTTCCAAAAGCACTGATGGGTTGGTACTCTGTATATTGACATGACAGTAGGTCTGTAGTTCAGCTGAGATCAGTTACATTCAATACCTTTCCTGTTTTCCAGGCTTATAGATGTCAGTTCTTCACTATGCTCTTCTTTCTGTGCCGATCCTGCTTTGGGGCAGGTTTGGTGGCACAGACACCAACCAACATGTATTTGCTAACGACCTTCTTTGTGCTGCTGCTGCTTCTCCTCCTCCTTCCCACTCATTTAGCACTTCTGCATTGTGTTAGATACCCACAGGAAACTCTTGGGCAGAGATTTCCATCTTGCTTGGATGCCTGTACAGCCTCGAGCAGAATGAGCCTCGGCTGGTGCTGTTTTGAAGCTGTAGGCTCTGTGTGAGTGTATAGGGTGCACTGTTGAATTCTGTTGTTTTCTGAGACTGTGCTGCAGTGAATGTTTTGAAGCAAGAGCTGTTTAGTTCCTCAAACTGTCATGCTCTTCCCTGGCCTGGGCTCCATGCTGGACTGTCTCCCCCTGCCAGCCATGCTGTCTTCCATGATACATGTAGTGGCTCATGTCTACAATTCATGCTTGCAATAGGAGACTATTCACTATCTTGGATAAATGAGTTTGAGATTCATGAATGAAAAGAACAGGATGAAAGCTAGATACTAGTATTTGTTTCTTTTGAATCCCTCCATCCTGTTTTTCATTTTTCTGATGTTTCAGATGGGTGTCTATTGATGCCATAGACATAACCAGGGAGAATAAGCAGAGATGAAAACGTGCCAAGTTTTGGTTGGATTACTGAAGGGCAGTTTCCAAAGCCGTGTGATACTACTGCAGCAAAATTCAACTCTGCTGATTCATAGGGGTTTTAATTAATGTATTTATTTAAAATTGTGAGGTCTAGTAGCCTTTTTTATGACCCTTCAAATTTGTTTCTGTTTGTGGGTGACTCAGATTACTTACTTTTCTAGCCCAGGGATGCTGCAACATCATGTGTCATGCTGTACTGGCTTTGATAGTCCACTGGTGACTGCAGAAGGCAGAAATTCTTCATGTCACACAGATATATGCCAGTATATTCCCTTCTGCTAATTTGTCAGATACGTTACTTTAATTACCAAAGTTAATGCTTAGGGGTCTGACTGCTGAAAAATTTTGGCTGGAGCTCATTTGTCATGTTTGCAGAGGAGCAATTTGAATGAGCATGAGCTTGCGTCAGTTAAACCTGGAGAAGAAATTCAGATGTAAACCAGACAATAGAGAAGTAAAGGTGAAGAGTGGTGTGAGCTCTTGCTGGCGCTTGTGTGACAAAAGCTGCTTGTATTTGAAGCTGTTAATTATAGGCAATTTTTGCTTGGTGTTGTGAGGTTTGAATTACCCAGAACTATGTTTGCTGATAAAATACTAAAATCAGAACAAATTCTGAGTAAGCCACAGCTGATCAAATCATCTGATTAATAGGATTTTATCTAATGGACTAAGTTAATGTTGATGTTTGAAATGTATTGCGTAGAAGCCACAGATAGATTTATATTTCAAGGATGAACACCGTTCTTCATTCTTCCCTCTCTTTCCCTCTCTCTCTTTCTCCCCAAAGGTCTCCCTGGTGTGTCTGAGTCTCCCTCCTGGTGAGCTGTTCAGCTCTGTGCCAGCCACAGGTGCAGAATGCTCTGAAAAGAGCCCACTGAAGGCATGCTGGTAAGATCCTGAGTCACAGATGGAGCAAACTTTTCCAGCTCGTCACCATACACCGGCCTCAGACCTTTGGAGCAACTACCAGAGGGGCTGAACTTTGCTGTCCCCCACTGTGCTACCTGGGACCTTTTCCATGTTAGCAAAGGTTGATGGAAACCTGCACCTAGGTGGTACTATGTGAGAGTGAGATACTATCCCTGCTTCGGTCCCTGCCAGCAGCACTGTGTCACCACGCACCAGATGTGCAGGCGGCTGCAAAGAGCTTTCCTCCCTGAGCACGGCTGCTCTCTGTCAAGAAAAAAGTAAGTGTTGATCAGTAAATGCTGGGCAAATGTATCACTGTATGTTCAGATAAAAAAAAAATGCTTGTCCTTGTGGGCAGGCAAGGCGGAGAGGGCATGCCAGAAGTCTGGCAGTGGCTGGGTTGGCTGGACTGGGAAAGTGTCAGTGCCGACCCACTGCCCTTACTTTGCCTGGCGAGGCAGCTCTCCCAGAAGAGGTGAGTTGTGGTGAAGCCAAGATTCGATTTAGGAAAGTTTACTTGGTTTAAAATGCTTTGTTAGCAAATACTGCCTCTGATTTCTTGTAACTTTTAACTAGCCCCAGTCCATCTCTGTATTTTAAATTGAAAGGTACTTTACCTAAAGTGTTTTCATCAGCCAAACCTCTGCTGGGTTCATACACAGAATTGCTTAGTGTTCATCTGTCTCATTTCTTTACTGTCGAAGGTGATTCTCAGGGGACTAAAGCTCTGAAACAAGCGGCTTCAGGCTATTCATCTGGAAAACAAACCACTTAGACCTTTTAAAGAAAATAATTTAGTAATCAGTGCAAGAGACCTGTGTCTAAGCCAACCCATTTGGAAAAATTGCCAGTGTAGTAATTACAAACGTTTTATCACAATAATACTGATGATGCCTTTCCATTATTGCCAGCATTTCTTCTTCCCTGTGACTACTGGACTGAGCTGGTTTTGCCTCCTCTTCCATGATTCTGCATTAGAAATGTGTTGTAATTTGAGATTGACAGTGCAGAGCTGGCCATTGAGCAGAGACATCTTTCTGAGTGTTTTCCTGCAGACCGATGTAACTATTGCTAAGTTAATAATAAAGCTAAAACCGTTGCACTGTGCTGCTGGCAGGGCAGCTAACGTTGCCTTCCCAGCTCTGTACAACCTCCCTGTGGAGCAGGGAAAGACCCAGCTCTCTGCTCTCTTGTACGAAGGGGCCACATAAGCGTGTGTTTGTCTGTACCCACTTGCCTGCCAGCCAGGTTGTGGGTGCCTCTGGGAACACACCAGTGCTGATGGGATGGCACTGGTCTCCTGCCCTGCCCTCCAGGTGTGTGGGTTCTAGGTAATCTCACCCAAACACAGAAGCTTCTCACTTTCATAAAATATCAGTGGATCAGTGTTTCTGTGCATTCTGCTAAATAGAGATGTATAGTGACTCTTAGAACTTTATCTAATCTCAAACTCCAGGCATTTACAGTTTTTCCTCATTCTGTTTGCAAGTGAGAAAATACTTATTTGTGTTTTTGAACACACATGGAACAGTGCAGTTCTGGACCTTCCAACCATCAGTGTCCCATGGTGCTGGGTATTGCACAAACCCAAACGATACTGCTTTCTGTTTTGAAAGGTTTACTACTGGCAAACGCAGAATTTGGGGTGAAATACTGCATGAAAGCAAAGTGGAAGGGTTAGGCTGGCTCATAGCTGCAATGTTAATCTCAAGGGTTTTCAGCTTTGCTTTTGTTTTGATGATCAGTTGTTTATAATATTTTGAAAGCCTAAGTATTAGGGTAAGGATTGAGCTCCTGTAGCTGTGCTGGTGAGATGCTCACTGCTATCCTGCAACAGTTACGTGTTGTTCAGGGCAAACTTCTGCTCTCCTGACTTGGTTGCTGAGGACTGCTGTGTGGGAAAAGAGACCGGCAGATCTTCCCTCAAAGCTGGGAGTAGGGGGACATGAACACTGGTTCCCTTGTTTTAAACTTGGGGACTCTCAAGGTACCACTTTTTCCTGTAGTTCACAGTGAGGCAGTCCAAGCCCAGCGCACATATCAGATCTAATGATTTGCCATCTTGTTTTCAAGTGGTAAAGGCTTCTGAGAATTTAAATTAAAAACATGGAAAAATATGATAAGGAGCAGAAGTGAAGTGCCTTGAGGAGCTGTGCTGTTGCTTGTAAGCACAGAAGCCTTTCTGGTGCCTTTCACAGGCTGGATTACATTGCTGGCAGGTATTTTTCAGCATTGTTTTTTGAGCAATATTAGTGAGGAGGAAGCAGAATGAAAATAATTTTAAATTGATGAGCCCTAAAGCTTAATCTAGAAGATTTTCACTAGCTTCATAAAAGCTCCTATAGACTTAATCTAAAAAATTATAGCAAAGATGGTTTATCTCCCTTTCATAGTCTTGTCTTTAAGCCTTTTGATTTTCAATGCACTACCCTTGTCCCTTAAAATCTAGAAAACTGTTTTGAAGTTTACAATCTACAAAACTGGTAGGTACCAATCTTAGGGGAAGTTTTGAGCAACGCTGTGACAGGTAGCAAGGAGACAAGAGGTCTGCACAGAAGGGCAGGACCCCAGGGGGGTCTCACTGGTGATGGGAGACTTGTGAAGCCTCAGACTGCAGCAGCACCTCCTCTGATGCAGGTTTTTTTTGATGGGATGTTTTTTGCCCCAGCTCTTTGCCTCGTTACTAGTTCTGTCAATGGGTCCTTGACTCTGTAGAGATTTGGGGAGCAGCAGTTCCAAGTGCCCAGAGTTTATTTTAAGAGAGACTTCTCAAGAACAGGTAGGACAAGAATCAGTGATGGGTGGGCTGGCATTGGCAGCAAAGGAAACCTGTGAGTGTTTCAAAAGGCAGACTCTTACCTTGTTGTTTGAGAAATTTCTAGTATTCGGACAAGTCTATCAAAGAACAAACTTTAAAAAGACGTTTATTCCAGAAATGGCATTAAAGAGGATGCAGAGGCTGTTCTGCAAGTTCTGCTCAAGGAAAACATTTTGTTTTCCTCTCCTGGCAGGGGTGGGATTATTTTGTTATAATTTGTCTAAAAATTAATGAGAAAATAACTTTCTAGTGGAGAAACAAAAAACAAACAAAAAAACCCTTAACAGCACCGACCCATTATTGCTTGTAGAATTTGATAGTGGAGATTTGTAATTTTGGAGAGGGTAACTATTTCCAGAACAAAATCCGTGGTTGCTGTCTAGCATTAAAACCACTGTGAAAGAACCACACAGGTTGTTTCTCGGGGAGCATTTCTCCCTGTGATGGCTGCAGTAGAATTGCTTTGTGCTTCTTTCAGGAGGGAAAAAGGCCCCCTAATATACTAGTGTGCTCCATGCGATCACCTGCAGGATTTACCAGCTGCCCTGCTGATAACCCAGGTTAGGATGTCCTGATGTCAGTGTTCAGAGACCCAGAGGAGGCAAAGCAACCTCCAGCTGGATTTTATACAGAGCTATTTGTCTCTGAAAGTGCCAGCAGATTTAAATTGCTGCGGTGGTTGTCAACAAGTTCCTCCTGCATGTTCTGTAATGATTAAGGTCCTTGGAGGTTTTGGATCGCTTATGTTTCTCAGTGTAGCTACAGATTGTGAACATAAGGGTTGCATCAAGTATATTAAATAATGAAAGGCAGAGGTTCCTTTCCTTCTGTGTACTTTGGGTAGAAAAATTCCTGCTGACTCCACGTTTCTTGCTACTGAAAAAGATAACTTGGTCAGGTAGCTAAATGTTAACTTGAAGCTTGCCAGCTTTTTCACTTGACGTACAATTGCTCTTAGAAACAGCTGCTGCCTTGCTGCTACCAGTGCCAGAGAGTGTTTTGTTTGATGACTTAATCAACATGTTATTCTATCAGGAACCATTTGTGGATTCAAATACAGATGTAGGGTGATGATTTGGGAAAAAAAAAAAAAAAAGTAGTTCATTTCCTTGATTTCAAAACATCCCTGTCATAAAATCACCCATGTCCTATTCGTGGTTTGCTCTGAAGCCAAGCCTAAGCAGGTTGTGCACCTAGTCTGAACTATGCAGGGCAGTGATTTTGCTCTAATTATTTGCAGCAAATTTTCCTCCTTAGTTCTATCCTACAAAAGAAATAATGAAATAATAAAAAAAAAAAATACAGTCTTGGACTTTTCTAAAGCAACTGCAGCTGAAGGAATATCTGTATGGAAATTGGTTGGGGAAACTCCTTGCAGCATCACAATTTTGGAAGTATATGGAGCAGGAACAAACACCTGTGAACAATGGGTCCAGTCTTTGTGCTTCAGTGAAGCGATGCTGCAGTTTTAGCTGGTATGTGAGTTGTTCATTAAACCCAAGGAGAAACAATGGACGTTTGGAGATTTCTTTTCCAGGCAACAATATGGATTAGTGCAAGGAAAAACTCAGGAAAACATAATATTTATTGCTGCTCTGTCTACACAACCCATTTCTGATGCTTGTGAGACTGATCTGAGGTTCTTTCTCTGTTCCCATCCTAATCTCAGGCTGCACATATCATTAACTCCTCATTAGTTGCTTCAGTTAATACGTTATTATTTTATATATTCATATATATACACATATAATATATAACATCTATAATTTATACACATAAAATTATACAATACACTTAATATTCTTGACCTTTAATTTTGGAAAGCATGTGGGTTAGATTACATGTTACATTTTCTTTTGACAGGCATTGCATTATATGAAGTTTCCTGTGTTGTGGCAATGGTGTAGGAAACTAGAGTTTCTAGGGAACTTTTCAGAGTTTATGGACTGCAGAATAGCTGTTGCTTGTCCACTGTGAAAGTGGATGAACTAAATATGTACCAGTGCTTTTTTTGGTACCAACAGTAGTGCCTGGAAGCGGGTTACTGAGTTTCAGGTTTGTTTTGCACCCTTCCTGTGTTCCAGCTCCTTACTGATAGAAACGCTAAGTCAGTCAGAGCATTGAGAGTGTTCAGATTACTAATGCACTCAGATGTACAGAGCATTACTTCTTTGAAAAGAGAGAAAAGGATGAGTCTTTCCCCTGCATTACAAAGACCATTGCTTTTTATGCTGAGCAGAGGTTTGCTTGTTTGGTTGGTTTTTTTCCCCTGGAAATACATTTTGATTGAAGGACTTTACTTTTGCGTTGAATTAAAAGCTGCCTCTAACTTATAGGTATTTTGATTTTATTTTATATTTTGATAATATTGCAAGATATGAGATATGATGACTTTCAGAAGAGACATTTTCATCCAAATTTGGCTTCTGCTGTTCTTGATTCTAGCTGGTATTAGACACTTCAATAGGTCCAACATATTAATTTTTGGGGAGCAATGTGGAAAGGTACAGTTAATATTCTTGACCTTTGATTTGGGAAAGCATGTGCTACGTTTTCTTTTGGCAGGCATTGCAAATTTTTCCTTTTGCAAAAATTCAGGTGCAACAAAGTGAAGATCAGCATTTGACATGACCTTTCATTTCCTGGATTTGTTTCTAATCTTGTTCTCTCAGGTTTTGTATTACTGGAATTCCATTGTCCTTTGTGGTACCAAACCCGGGGCTGTTGTGTTTATCTTGAAGACCTTGATAGCAAGCTTGCTTTGCATGTCTTAGAAGAGTTAACAGTTCTTTTTGGAATCCTGACCTGTATGTACAGTTTAAAGTACTAATTTAGCTGCTAGACTGCCCCAAAACTTCAGCATTAATTCAGGAGATAATAATCAGTAATCCTGGCTTTTGCAAACTTTCCTAAGTTTACAGAATTAGACAGTGTTCTCTTGCAAGAAAATGTCTTGATCTTATTAACAAGGAAAACAAGAAGCTTAAAGCTGGCACAAACTCAATTTGGTTTTTGTTTTAATTCCCAAGGTCTCATCATAGCCTGCTTCCTCAATTTGCAAGCAAGGACATGAAGTGCAACTCGTTCACAACAGCAGAAGATTTGCCCCAGCCTCTGCTGGGGAAACCAGTTGGCCTTAGATGGTTGTGTTTCTTCTCTTTCTTTCTCCCTAGTATCTTCCTGGCCAGGAGTACCCAATTACATCCTAAATGGCTTCTTTCTTTTTATTGACTAGCTGTTCTTCTGAACAAGGGTCAGTGCTGACCTGCTTTCTCTGCTGAATATGCTTGCATATTCTTATAGCTCTTTGAGACAAGCTATTACAAAAAAGAAAGAAAGAAATCCTAATTTATCCGGCTTGTGGATAAGCAGGATTTAAAATGCTTCAATTTGCTTCATAACTCCCTGTAAGGAGCAGGAGGGGGCACCTACCTATTTTCTTAAGCTTAGCAACTCTAATATATCCTACGTGAACAGGGATGTAAGTGTTGTTCCTAACATCTACTTTCCTCTGCTTGCTTTAACACTTCCTGGGGAGGTTAATCAGTAATTTTAACTGCAATGTGTGATTATCACCTGCAGTCATCTAGTAAGGATTGCATAAGGATGTGTTTTAAGCTAAAGCAAGGGTATGCACACTGTACCTTGAGAGATGTTGCTTTCAGCTTGCTTCTTAGCAGACCTTTCCAGAGGCTTTTCCTGGTTTATTCTTAGCTTCTCCTGACACCCACAAATGACTGCAGAAAGATGGGTTATCTCTGTTGCATAATGACTGTCAGCAAGCAGGACTCCTTCACTTCTTCAGGCCAACAACAGCAGGAAAACAGCTGACCCTCATGAGTTTTACTCCAAGTGATAACGCTGA
Organism: Falco cherrug; assembly: GCF_023634085.1. Lineage (NCBI taxonomy): Eukaryota > Metazoa > Chordata > Aves > Falconiformes > Falconidae > Falco > Falco cherrug. The sequence continues at coordinate 13,891,401 of NC_073711.1, forward strand.
CTCACCGTGCTCTGTAACCTTGTGGGGGATTTTTCTATAAAAGCAGTGATGTATCAAGAGTAGAGGTAGATGGCATCAGAAAAAATAGCTGCAGCTGCTGTAAGTTGTTTGTGTGTACTTGGCAATCTGCTCTTATCCTCAGTGAAACACCGTATCACCCTAGTGTTTCCAGCATATGCACTGCTACCCTGAACAGGTATGAAATAAATCCCCACTGTATTAAAGGAGAAGTGTGACCACACAGTAAGACTGTTAGGTGCTTAGGGAGATGACTGCTGCAACCTGTTACTAAAAACACTGATTTTGTAACTGGTACTTTGTACAGGCTAGAGCACATTCTCCCTGTCTGACTTCTTTCTGTGTTTGGGAGAATCTATTTTACATTGAGTGTCATCAGAGTTCATGCTTTGCCATTTCCACATGGTGGGAGGAGACGTTAGGAGATCCTACATCATTCCAAAGCAGCTGGTAGATACATAAGGCATGACATTAGAGAGCAGCTTGCTGTTATCATGGGAAAATACTAAGGGCTCTATCTTCAGACCTTGTAAAATGTCCTTAGTTTGGCATTGTGAAAATAGGAGGTGATATCTCTGGTGGTACTCACAGTTACTTGGGCTTTGTGTTGCCACCCAGCAGGAAAGTGTTGAGGGGACCGAGCCAGCTCATGCATGTCTTCACTGTGGCCTGTGGAGTGGCTCATAGGGACAGTCACAAACGAGATCTGGCTGAAAACCTGCAGCTGAAGTTGCAGCTACTTGCGTAACTGTCCATCACCCACCACCATTCCTTGGCTCTATAGCAGGGCACTGACTTTTTCTTATAAAAATCTATGTTGCTATTGTTGTATTTTAGTAAGAAGTGAAAAAGGACAGATAACTCCCTGTGACATTTGCCATGAGAAGGACACCTGTGCTGGCAGTGACGAGTGCTCAGTAATTAAGGCTATGTTTAATATCATGCCTGGTGACCTTTTATAAGAAGAGAGCTGAGCGTGCTAATGCCCAGGGTAGTCTGGTGAAGGATATGTGCTTTTTTTTATTCAGCTTCCCAATAGTAGGATAATAAAAGCAATAATCCTTTTAGTATTCTGCTTCTATTATCCCTATCTGTGTTTTCCAAGGTCACTAAAGCAGTAAGAAATGGGGAAGATAAGCTTCCAAGGAGTTGAACTGTAGAGCAGTGAAAAACATCACACTCAGCAGTCTGGCTTGTTCTCCTGCTTCTAGCTCGTAGTTAGGGGGTCGAGCCATGTGGAGAACAGACTGAGCCGTTTCCTAAGGCACTGGTCACAGCAGATTTCCGATATAGCGTGAGCTTCATCTTCGTGGTCTCCAAGTATCATTTGGTACATTCAGACTGAGAATTGGACTTTTTGCTCTCACCAGGAGACCAAACTGTTTGGCCTGAGGGAAAGAGGGTAATTATTTTTATAGTTGAGGGCTCTGGTTTGGTTTAGGTTTGATGAGTTTGTTTAGTTTCTTTAAAACGGAAGCAAAAACCACCTCACTCACCCCCCAAAATCTGTCATCTGCTGCATGGACTGATTTCTCTCAGTAGAATTTTTAGCATAATAGGTTGGCTGCAGTAGCAAAAAAAAAAAAAAAATAAAATAAATTATGTAAATGTCTCAAGTGTGCTTCTGTTCTCAGCTGTGGTGAACTCTACCCCTAAGCAGCAGACATGCATTTTCCCTTGACTTCATTAGACTCTGTATACAAGAACCAAATCTGGCTGTTTGCCTATTAAAGCAGCGTAATATTGAGTTGCCCGTCTCTTGTGAGCTCTTGGCATTAGTGTGTCTGTGCTGGGTCAGTCCAAAAGTCTGTCCAGCCCAGCAGCCTTGTTTCCAACAATGACCAGTAAAAGCTGCCTAGGGAGGAGCACTGGGCCAAGGGCAAGCGCACGGTCCTCACCCTCGTAGTGTCCCAGGCTCCACCAACTTCTGCTTAGGGACTTCCTAACCTAGATCTGGTATTATCCTGTTTAATAGCCTGAAATGGACTTTTTTTCCTCCTCTTATTATTCTAATTGCTTCGCAACTCATCTAAAATTTAGCATTCATGACACACTGTGGCAATGACTCTTATAGTTTCAACAGGGAATTTTTTTAAGAAGTATTGGAGGATTTCTTTAGGTTATTGGAGGATTTCTTTATTTTGCCACCATGTCACTGGCATTGGCTTCTCCTAGCTTTTCACAGGAAAATATAAAACCTTAGAGATGAACAGTTTAGTGAATTTCCAAGAGAAGGAAATGTATTATTTGGGTAGTCAGTAGTGCACTGCTGTCATGAACTTAGTAGTTCACATACCATGTAACTTGTGGCGGTTTTAATTATGAATGATGTAACCTTTGCCTATATAGATGTCTTTTTGAGTGCACCTCTTACCTCTAATTTACTAGTATTCTATGCCATTGAGCAGTAAATTTTATCCTCCTGCATCTTTGTTTAGGCCTTGATTTGTTCTTTCTTTGATACTGCTTTAAGTCAAAGAAGCAAGTTTTGTCCTCGAATACTAAATATTTATTTACTATAGATGTTTTAGTTAATTAAAAGATGTAGCCAGGCCCCAACAGCTCAGGGTCTATTTTGGTTGCCAAAGCCTTGAGCTGTCTTTACAGCAGAGCTCTTGTCCATACTGAAGTTCTGGTTCTGTTCCTTATGCTGTTCACGTGGAGCTCTGGATGACTCCCCGTGGTGGACAAGGTGTGTATGAGGATGGCATTATAATGTACGTGTTGTGTATGTACACAGGTGATGGAGAAACAAAGACCAGTGGTAATAGGTTATAAGCAGCAGGATCAAACAGTACTTTCTCATGCCAGAAGAAACCTTGCAATCTAATCAAAATTCTTGCATCACGTAAACTATAAAATTTAATCCCTTGTGATTCCAACTTGGGAACTTTTTTGTTTTATGTGCTGGCCATGTACCTGTTATCTCTACAGCATTACTGTCAGTGTTAAAGGTTAGTTTTATTGCATACTGTGGCATGGTAATGATTTTGTTTTGTGTACCATACTGTAAATATCCAAGCCAAATTGTTGACAGTTCTAACGTGGTTTGGAGCAAATGCATTTCCTGAGGTATGATGTGTTCCACCTTATCCTTTAGTTAATATATAATTTTTTCTGCCTTTGGCAGAGACGCTTAGGCTTGTATCTCTTAGTTGGTGCTTTTAATTTGAATTCAGTTATAAGCATTGAGGAAACTGTCTCAGACATTACAATTGCTTTAAATTCACAACAGAAATGGTCCATGAGCCATCACATGGTTTTCAGACATTCACACTGCTGAAATTCAAGCATCTAGCTTAGGCTGTGACGGGCAGCTTTAGAGAATATCTTTCCACGTTGGCTGCATAGGACAGCAATGATATTCAAGGCACATTGAAGTTGCATAAGATCAGTTAAGCTCTTCTGCTCAACCAGCTGCTGAGCATCTAACTGCTCTTGAAAGGAGTGGTCCTGCTCAGGTTTCCCACCCGGCCTTCACTTGGGGCTGGATGTTTCCAGCACTTCTCACGCGTTACTTCTTCCCTTCACTGAACCCATTATTGAATTAACTCAACACACTAATTAAACAGTGAACATCCCAGCTGGTGGGGGGAAAAGGGAAAAAAGAAAACAAGCCGGGCTGGTGAACTGATAGAGCTTACTTCCAAGTGATGAATAGCCAGCCCAAAACATGCTCAAAGTCATGCTTTCCCTCAGGTATCTGATGGAACAGCACTGAAGCATGAAAACTCTGTTAAATACATTCCCGACTATCTTAATTTTATCATCTGTCTCTATTTTCTGCCTTTCTGTTACTGCTTCTAGTCTGGCAAGCAGAGTGGTTATGGAAGAGTTCCAGCTGAAGGTTGTGCTTTGCTCTCGTGGCTGAGCAAAAAGCTTGAAAATGTCAAATGTGTGCAGTCCAGGCTTTCTGTAGTGAGAAACCAGGGATGAACCTAGCTGGGGTACATAGTTTGCTCTGCTGCTTCTCTTGAATTTTATTTCCAGGATAGGTCTTGATTTATTTACTTGTAAATCGAATACAAGTGTGTTTACCAGCGTTGTATGGACATTGTGTGGCTCAAAGGCTGTCTGGGAGTCCATGGATAATTGAGTTGCTTCATAAGCACTTTTAGTGAAGGAGTCTTGCTAAATTAGCTGCCAGTCTTTCTGTAGATTTTTTCCTGTGAAGATATACCAAGATGCTGGTGTCTTAAGGATGCTTTAAAATACAGTCTGTTGAATTAGTTCCCTTAAAGAAAGAATATGTCTAAATTATAGTCCCATTTCTCTCTGTATCTGACACAAGCTGGTTCCTAAGGCTTCAAAGCCAAAAGAAACTCAGACTATGGTGTTCTCCATTTTGCTCTTTCTTCTCCTCCCATTTTGGCAGCTTGTACAACTCCTGCCACTGGTCAGGTGTGTAACTGCAAAGTTGGCAGCGTTAGCCAAAGGACACCTTCAAGCCTGTCTTAAAGCAAGACCTGCTGAGGATCTTGTGGAAAAGCTTCTTCAACGTGACTCTCCACCTCGCTGTGCAGCTCACCAGTGCTGCCTTGGGTCAAGCCGACCCATGGTCCTGAGGCTGGTGGAAAAGCATCAGAATTTCATTGAGATAGAGATGTGCTGACTGGTCGTGTTGATTTACAGCAATGACTTACTGCTTGGTGAACTTCTGGGTGCAATCTGAATCTCAGGGAAGGCTGCTTGCTCTGTGACAGTTGCTTGCTTTTGTTTGTGATTGAAACAGAGTGGCCTTTTGTATCAGTGTTTGGCAGTAGGTGAAGCAATTGTACTATTTTGGCTGCCCTCTGACAGCTTTTCACCAGGGTGCTGGGACTTGAGACAAGCATGAATCAATTGGTTTCTGAGAACTGGCTCTCTGCCACTCTGCCTGGAAATGGGACAAAAATAATGTCTTTGCTCCGTTCTCTTCCACTTTGCTGCAATGCCCCAAAATCCTCAGGCTAGTAAAACTGTCCACAAAACCAAAAAAACCAGCAGTGTGTTTCTGTTGTGAATAGTGATGGGATTTATGGTGACTGAAAAGACCCAAAGTACTCGGTTTTGCTTGGTGAACTGAAGTAGAGAAATACGGATTAAACAGTCAAGTGCTAATCTGCAAAGAGCAAGTGGTATGATTTTGTTTTGGGGGAAATCAGGCTCAGGTATGAGTGATGCACAGCAGGAGAGGCTGGAGACTCCTGAACTAATGGCGTGAGCTGCTCCCTCTGGAGCCAAGCAGCTTTGCTCCCCAATTGCACACCGTACTTGCTTGTTCTGTGCAGAGCTACCTCAGATTTAGGAAACCTGTAAGGGTGGAAGGGGGTTGCTTCAGGGAAATGATATCAGAAGATGTTATTGTAGTTATTTAGGTTGCCTTCCCATACGTGGAAGATTGGAAAATGTAAGGGCAGGTGATAAATGCAACAGGGAGTCATCTGGGGAAATGCTCAGTTGTGGTTTTAAGGCTGGGAGCACACCTGTGAAGAGCGGATGTTCCATATTATTTGTTACAGGGAAAGGTAATTTTCTTTAAGTAATACAAACACACTTTAAAAAAAGCAATGTTTTGGGGTTATCTAATCTATATTAGGTTCTGATATAGATGATTAGATCTAATGAAGGAACAGTGTACAACAGGCAGTGGAGCTGGCCCCTTCCTGGAGCTGGTGTGACCACGGGGCGCAGTGTCCCACCTGCCAGGCTCTGACACCAATGCTGTTCTTTGATACCTGCACCATTGCCTGTGGCGAATGAGGAGACGGGACGCAGCTTGATGCAAGCAAATGTCAATTTAATGTACAGAAGCACGAGTTTATATACACTTTCAGAAGCCGCGAGTTTTAAACAGATTGGTTCTTGAAGCTAAGCATTGCATCCTAGGCAATCCCCGATTGGTGGTTAACTACCATCAATTAACAGCAAGGTGTTACCTTTCCTTGGCGCCATCCTTGGCGCCATCCGTCTCCCACTCCCCTGTGCTCTGTAAACATGTCTCATCATGTTAATTGTTGTCTAGACAAGCTCGAGCACATTCCCCTCAGCTAACTGATTGCCACGCATGGTCCTAGTTTCCAGCCCGCTCCTGCAATTGCCACCTCTGGAGCTAACCTCTGGCAGCTGAAGGTCTACGCGTCTTTCAGCACCTTAACTTTTGTCTCATTTGTTGGCAAGATTAGTATGTTCGTATGTCATGGTATATTTGAAGATACAAAAGCAGGCTGGTTTCAGTGTTGTCTCTGGAATGTTAAAATGCTTCAGTGTGATTTTGCAGGGTCTGTTATACTCAATAACACAATTTGCTTTTTTCATTCTTGTTTAATTCATTTTGAGTTAAAAGGATATATCTAGAATAAGCATGTTCTTGCCAATTTAAGATCACTTTTTAATAATGTATTTGGACCTTGAACAGAGATTAAAATTTGGTATATTAGTTACTTTTAGGCAGCTTAACATTTTTAATAAAGAGAAAAATCCATCTTATGTAACTAAGCCTGTAATTCTAAATGAAACTGATTTAGCTGATCTGATAAATAATTAGTAAAATTGGAAATTAGATAAATTCTGATTCATTAGCATCTGATTTTAGTATGTGATTGCAAGGAAATATGAATGGGAAGAGGATGCTGGAAGCGTATCTGTTGGTAAAGTCATAATTAGAGAGAACAAAAGTAATTTAGTCAAGATTTAAGACTGCCTTGACTCACAACAGTACTCAATTTCTTCCAAAATGAAACATAGAACAGTGCTAAAGACTTCTCTGTCGTTATAAAATTGGAGTGAAAGTGTGGGCCATCAAAACTGCTGTCAGGACCATGAACACATTGAATAAATGTAGACGAATCAGTAAGATGCATCAAGTAAGAAATAATGAATTTATCTAATTGTTTTCTGGAGTTTCATTTGGGGTTTATGGGATTGTGGAGTAGAACTGGTGGGAGTGGGATGAGGCAAATGAAGTGAAACACAGCAAAAGCTGAAGGAAAAGCTTATCCCACCCACTGCAGAGAAGACACCTCAAAACTGAGCATTAATTTGTCTTAGTTCAATATATCTAGTACAACGCATGCTGTAGTTATGTAGCTGTTTGATATGAACTGTTGTTAGATGGTACTAACACTTCTTCCATATGCAGGATTTTCTTCAGCTTGTTTGTGGACAGCTGGTGGTCTGTGAAGAATTGGCTGTTGATGTGGCTTCTGTTCTGCATTTCTAATCCTAAAAATACATGAAATACTTTCTTCATCTTACTCTCCCATACAGCACAATTGCTCAAAACTAACCATGCATCTGTGAAGCGTAGGAATGACAGGATCCAAGAGACAATGTGCCTGGTAGGGGTCGGTGTGTGCTAGGGAAATGTCTGGGATCTCATATGAAGCACCAGAAGGAGTCCAGCTGCTTTAAAGATTTTTAAAGCATTCTGGATCCACAAAAGACTGTTACTCTGTGCAAACCAGCCTCTCTGCTGGTTTGAAAATGCTATTTTTTGGGTGCCTGTTTCCCAGTCATCGCTGTGCCTTAGATAGCAGCGAAGTATGTTACTCTCATCTGTTTGAAAACTTCTTTCTTGCTCCTGGTGGTGGGGTAGGTCCCAAAGTATTAAGCATGGGTCCTCCTTACCCTCTCTGTGCCCCAAAAAGGGTTTGCCTGGATGGTGGTTATTCTGTTCTCTGACACGCGTTTCAGTGAGCAACCAAAGCTTGGGTGCATGTGGAAGAACAGAGCTTTAGGTGCCAAAACAGACTTGCTGGGATGATTGCAGTAGATGGCAGGAGCCTCTGAGCCCAATCTGGAGGTGAGGCACTGGAGGATGACAGGCTGAGAACTCAGTAAAGCATCCTGAAAGTCCTTGAGAAAATGGGTCAGAAATACCATTGACTTAAGATCTGTGAGAAGCTGCTTTTAGCTCTTGCTCATGGTGTTTACATTAAGTCACAGATGGCTGAATTTTTTATCCTCTGCTTTGTATCTAGTATGCAATGTGTAGTTTCCTCAGTCTGTAGTGAGGCAGTGCACTATCATTGCAGTGATTCATTACCTTACTATCATGCTGCACACAATTTATCAACCCCAAACCAACTTTTAGAAAATGCCTGGTATGTTTACAGTATGGGAAAAATACTCAATAATGGAACTAGCTCTGTGGATAATTAGAGGCTGGGGTCAGGGGTACAGATAATATATTATTTAAATGGCCTGCTCTATAAATATGTTGATAAAATTCAGAAGTACTGGAAAGTAAGTTAGCAAAGAATAAAGGTCCAACAGTTCTAGTGGCCCCCACGTAGCCCCTAAATCTGTGTGAACAAATTATGAGCAGAATTAGCCCATTTAGCTATACAATCTCTCCATTGTGTACCTGCTTTCATTTGCAGTAAATGTGAACATAAAACTTCAGTGTTATGTATGCAGCTCCAAGCCTTGGATCTATAGTATGTTTGGTGATGCATAACATACATTGATGCAGAGGCCAAACTTTAGGCTCATTCTTGGACTTTTTACTTCTTGAAAAGGCAACCAAATCGGTGAACTGCAAAACTGTGCTCAAGGTACACAGTTCTGATTTCAAAAAGCGAAGTCCCAGAAGGACACTCGGCTTTCTCCTGATACCTACTGACTATTTTCAGCTCCCCAGTGTAGAACTGGAAAGGTTTGGAAAGACCCAGACTGAACATTCCTCAAGGGCATTTTTCTTTTATGGGTCCTTTTAAGAGTAACTAAATAAAATATAATACGATAATATACTTTTAATAGCCCTCCAACAGAAATCTTTTTTTTTCCTTTCTTGTAAGGTAGGTGGGTTTTATAATTTATTTCAACACACTGAAGAAGAAACATTCACGAAGTTTCCGAAGTAAGTGTTGTGGTTTGTAATTGGCAAACTAACCACCCAGACTAAGGTTTATTCCCAATAGTGCTTTGACGTGGGAGTAACATTTAGTTCAACTTCAAGCTGCTCTGCCAAGTTCAGTTCTATAGGTGTGCAAAAAAACCCCAGAAGATTCTTAAGTCTTCCTCAGCTGGAAGTCTGAGACAATGTGAGTTTTCATTTTTCTGCCCTGCCTGCTTCCATCCTACCTGAAAACCAAGACAGAGATAAAAAAAGTACACTTTAAAATTTCAGAACAATGCCAGCTTGGATTTATGTTTAGTACAAGGGTAAAAGGGTTGAACACTTTCTAACAAGGATTGTCATTCTCTAGTATACAACACTACCGCTGACTCGCTTCATATAAAAAGAACATAATTCATTTTATTTTGTAGGTACCAGGAAATGCTCAGAAAAGTGACCTTACTGGATCTGATTGTCTGCTAGTGACAAGTTGGTCCCTGGCTAAGTGTTCTTGAGGGTGATCTTTCTGTAAGACAGGAAAATCTCAATTATTACTTTCTGCAGGAGTGAAACAAGCTGCCATCTTGAGCAGCTTGGGAGTCATGGACTGCGCTGAACTGAGCTCAGCTACAGGCACGCATCCTGCGCACGGCTCCGGCCCTAGGGGCATACCAGCTACTAGCTATATTCTTCTGCTCTAGGGACTATTAAGTTAAGAAACATTTCCCTTTGTACAAAAACTGTGCAGGTGATATATGTGAAAATGACACGTGGATTGCTACATAGTTGGGCTTTAATATTTTCTCTTTTCCAGGGAAAGTGTCAATTACAGGTAGACAGAGACCCAATGCACCTTGGGCACTAACGTCTGCAATCCCAGCGCTACCACAGAATCAGGCTTGCAGGAAGGCAGCTCAAAATCAATGCAAGTTAAATGAACTTTTGAAAAGTTCTGAGGACTCTTAGTTGAACCACAACTAACAGCAGCACATTGAAAAAAATTATCAGGTAATTATGAGAGAACAATAACATTGTTAGGCTGACTGGGCTATACACCAAGGGGCTGTCAATCACGGTTGTTATGAAAAGCAGAGCATTTTGAGGCTGTCAATCATACCTGTTTGTAAAAGCCGAAGGACTTCAGGAATTGTTATGCCTGTATTTACCAAATGCAGAAATAACAAAAGCACCTGAGTCTTATGCAGTCTGACATTACAGTTTACGTAGAAGTTCTTGTGTAAGTTTATGTCTTTATTCAACAAAAAATATCATATGACACTGGGAACTTGGAGAGATTTTTTAGCTAGCTCCTTTATAACACTGATTTTTTTAGAGGCTGCTGAAGTGTGTCAAATCTGGTAATGAAAAGGTAAATTTTGTTATATTCCTTTGCTGTGAAGCAAAAATGTTGGGAGTTAGTATCCAAATAGCTGGTGCTGTAGCCCTTCAGTTTCCTGGGGAGTTTCACACATTTCTGCTTATCTGAAACACTGCAGCAAATACCAGCTGGAGAATTTAAAAGAACTCAGGAAATCTTTAACATGGAAGTGCTCACCCATCATACTATGACAAATGGTGCCCACAACACCAAAAAACTCCCATAGAACCTTGTTTCTGTTTACTTTTAAAAGAAGCATTGAACACATGTACTTGTCTAATTTAAACCAAAAATAGTAATTGTCTGCAGGGTTGGGTTTTTTTGTTTGTTTGTTTTTGTTGATGTGTGGGTTTTTAAAAATCAAACTCCCAAGCTTTTTTGAGAAAATAACTTTCTGGTGATATTTTTCTGCATTTGAAAAAAGGGATTTTCCTGTACTCTGCATCACCCCACTGTGTCTGGGTGGCCTGGATTTGTAAATCACTGCATTTTATAACTGAGACCAAGTGGAAGCGTGTGTCTATGCATTCGGTGTTTGCAATGCTGTTTGAAAACCTGTTTGTTGCTGAATAAATCACAGATTTCTATTTCTCTGAAAGGTTTCCATTGAGGAATCAGTACCATTCAGTTTTATCCCAGAAGACCAGGTGCTTTCAGGAAGCAGGTTTCTTGCTGCTCCAAGCCCTGCAGGAGCTGAGCATGAGTAACCTTGACATTTAAGTCCTACCTAGGCATGAATTTGTACATTAATTTTTTCAGATATTGGGAACTTAACTTTACAGATAAAACATCAGGAGCATGTTCCCTGCGTACTGATACTTCCCGTCCTTGTCAGCAGTTATTGCAGTGATGACCCCATTGTCCTGTTGTGTTGGGCACTTTATTTAAGCACGGAGGGACTGAAGGCAGAGAAAGGGGAGAAGTCCCTGCTCCAAACAATTCCTGTCCTGACCATACAAAATAGATTTAGAAAGAAAAGGGAATGGGGTTAACCTACCCTAAAATCATCCAGTGAGCCAATGGCAGACCCAGAAGTAGAAGCTACATCTCTTTGATGTTCAGAGTAGTTTCTTACGTGGACACGGACCACACCACCTTCCCTGGTGGTGTGCCCATGTACCACAGCAAGAAGTATCATCTCACCAAAGCACTAGCTCCACTTGCCCAACTGGTAGTTAACTCAGTGAATTTTTAAAGCAAATGTTAATAATTAAACTCAAGTGGTTAACGATTTTCTAGAGAAAAGATCAAATTATACTCTTCAAACATAGAGTTAGAATTTTGTCTAATTAGAAGAAATATGTTTTTCCTATGAAGGGCAGTTGCTGAAGTGACAGTTTGGAGGCTGTTGTGACAGCGTTTGCAGAGATGGGTGCCAGCCAAAGAACAGAGCTTTTTTAGTATCTCTAGTAGTGGAGTAGTTTCTTCTGAAGGCATAATTATGTTGCATTCTTTGCACAGTTCATTAGGAAAAGAAAAACAAAGAACTTGTATTCCATGTGGTTGATGTTCACACATTTTTATCTTAGCATGATAGAAGTTGTTAGATCCAGAGAGTAACATGGTGTCTCTCTCTTTCACTGCTAGCCTAATAACATAACTAGTGCTAGGTGGAAAAACAGCTTTTCTTCCCACAACTGTTATTCAGGAGTCCGTTCTTTTTTTCCTGTGTGAAATCTCAGAAAGTATAAAAATGTCAAAAAGCCCATGTAAACTAAAAATCTCAACAAGAAAGAAGTTTGGATTAGTTTGAGTAATTTTGATGTCTTGAAATCTTTGGTTTCTATATAATTTTTAATATTACTTGTTTTGCTGCTCCTTTCTTAAATATAAAAAATGAAAAAGTAATTTCAAACTTCAGGATTATTTTTGTTTTCAAACTGTAAAAATGAAATTTACTCAACATTTTTGCCCAGTACTTACTGTTGAGAAATGCATCAAAACTGTTTCCCCGCAAACTTGACACATTTTTTTGGCAAGAAAAAAAAGTTTTGTGGAACTATTCCCAACCAACTCCAGTAATAAATATTCTCTTCATTACATCTTACCATTTGCAAGTAAAACAAGTAAATAGGATTCCTATGGAGCCAGAATTTATCGGAGGTGTCAAGATAAAGCAGATTCATTTTCTTCGAGCATACGTGAGGCAGTCTTTATGGCACAAGAGCATATGAGGGAATAAACAATCTTTACTAGTCATTAAACAGACATAGCAGAACTGAACCATCTCATTCTTCCAGAAGCTAGCAATTACTTTTTCACACCTCTGGTTTAGTCCCTTTACACAAAGGAGAAAACCTAATAAATACATCACAATGCCTACAACCTACCTGATGCCAATACAGCCCATTGAAGCGGTTATAAATGCCTTAACTTCCATTTCTGTTTAGCAACACCCTGAACTGCTCTGATATGGTGGGGAATTCACTCCATATCCTGGGACATCCAAGCCTCAGTGCGGAGACCGTTGAGCAGTGATGACTGATCTCCTCGGATGGAGAGAAAGGGGTTTTTGAATGTCAGAAGGAGTAAGGGTCTACAGTAATGGCTTGTGTACTTGCTAGCCTTAGTTTCCCCTATTTTGAAGAAACCCAAATTCTGCAGGTAAGAAGGCACAGAAAACTGAAGTGAAACATAGCTACTAAGTAACTACTACTAAAATGAATCAAAAACGTGTGTAGTATACTTACAGAAGTGCCCTTTACCTGCAGTTTCCTAGCTTGTTTCTCTGTAATGAAGCTGTTATGGGTTGGTTATATTAGGACTGATCTTTCAGATGTGGGTGTCTCCTCTGTGGCAGTGGAAGGACTGGGGTGGGCACAGACTTGGAGGTCTGTGATGCTGCTCTGCAGAGCGAGATCCTGGAGCGGTGCTGGCACTTGCATAACACAAAGCCAGGGCCAGAGGGCCCGGAGGACAGATTCATGCAAGAGTTGCTGATTTACTGACTTGTTTTATGAAAGCTTGTGTACCTTTGACATATACTGCAGCGATTTTATGGGGTAATTTGGAAAAAAAAACCTTCCTGCAATGCTGTGTTGTTTATTCACAGTTGCAGGAGCCTTTTCCTGCTGCAGAACTCTCCAAAACCAAGGATAATCCCCAAGATTTGTAGAGAAACATCACTTGGGGCTATTTGGTTGGGGATACTTCTTTAACCTTTTCAGACAATTTGCAGCATCCTCCTTGCAGCTGAGGGAACTCTTGCAGCATGTAGGAACATTCAATAGAGATGTTCCTTTCTTACATGTATTTTCTGTCTGTAACTCTAAGCTATGAGCTGTGAAGATAAATCATAGCAGCTGTGCCACATTTGTTTTGGAAAGAACCTACTGGTACCCCAGGATACATCTGTCACTGGGAAAAAGAAGGGTGGAAGATACTGTTTTCAGCCACGTAAGAAGATGGTGCTCAGCTCTGAATTCTGCCCAAACATTGTTCTGGGTAGGAAGGTCCTTTCCCATATAACAGGGATTTGAGGCATGGATTGTGATAAGGGAAATGCCCCAAACCCAGGAGTTTGGTTTTATTACCTTTCCTTTTCCCTACTCCCCCGGCCCTGGATATTTTTAGAATAATAAATTATGAGTTATTTCTTACTGAAAAATAGATTGAGATAGAAACCATGCATAGATAAGATATATGTTTGTGCATATATATCTATACATACACACATAAAAACTATTACCTGCAAGCCTGAGCTCACAGTAGTAAATGGGGAAGAAATCTTGGTTTTCAATGGCAATTTAATGGCATTCTGGTAGACCCATGCAGGGTCCATTCTTAGAACTCACAAAACAGTGCAGAGCTTGGTAGTCTGTGAAAGATCTCATAAGAACCAAAAAACCCTCCTAAAATAAAGGATACTCTTGGTATGGAGGAATTTCCTGGTGGTTTGTTGTTATCACTGTATCAGCTCTGCAAGTGAGGCATGTTGAAGCATGAGGGGATGAGAGGAAGAGGCTTAAGTGCACAGCTGCTGTTACTTAAAAATCAGGTTAAGTTCGTAAACATCAGCACACCAGGCACACCTGGGTGTATATGGCTTTGGTTTTGATAGCTCTGTGTGAAGTACATCAGAGCAAACATTCTTTGTGCCACCTGTATTGATAAGGAGATCTTCTAAATAACATTTATCCAAGCAAGGTAAAAGGATCTTTATAAAAGTCTTTCATGTCCTCGTCTTGTCTAGAAGACTTTTCAGAATTATAACTTTGCCCATGTATTATTTGCGTGCATTTTATATCAAAGAGTCTCTGTTTTCTGTTTTCACAAAAATGAAGGAAAAAAAAATGATGCAATTAGTTGTTCGCATCTGGGGAAAACATGGTCAGGCAGCACAGCCTGTTGGGTTAAAATAGTGCAGTTCTGTCTGCTTATTCTGCCAGCCCCTGGGTGCAGTAAGCTGTTCTTGGTGGGCCTGAAGAACTGAAGATTAGGGTGTGTGGGTTTGCCTCTTTTCTGTGTGCCTGTAATATTTTAATTGTTTTGGGGCGTTTTACTTGAATTTCTTTGGTATTTTACTTGAATTTCTCTTGTGATGCTAGCAACAGAGATTAATTCCCTCTGAAAAATGGTTCCAGTGTGGGGTATTCTCACTAGTAAGGATATGTGTTCAGCTGAGCACTGATGCAACATCTGTAGGGAAAAGGCTCATGAACATCAAAAGCATTGCTGGTATAGGAGATTTGTTGTGCAAACTGTGTATGTACTAAGTTTGTATGGACTTTGCCTCATGTTGTTTCTGTGTTGCTCTGCAGATATTAAAGAAAAAAAAAAAAAAAAAAAACACATTTCCAGTGCAAATGAGGTCTCTTGGCACCAGAAGCTCTCTCAGGCCAGGACGTCCAAGTGGAATCCTCTGCTTTTGCAGGCTAACCTGCAGCTGGCCAGCTGCAGGTTCTGCTGTGAATGTTCCTTCCTGCCCAAGAGCGATTAGCCACCACCTTACTATATTGAAAACTTGTTTGTTACCTCTGTGAGCGAATGTCCATGGTGTTATAGGAGAAATTTGCCCTGATCTGATTCATCCCAGAGACCGGCTTGCCCCAGCTGTGGCTTAACCAGACTAGATCCCACTTGCATTGGACTGGAAAGGGATAAGGTGCCATGGCTTGCTCACAGCGCGGTGTATGGGAGCGTTGAGGCCTTGTTCTCTGCTGCTCCAAGAACACAGGAGAGTGCCGGTTTGGTTTGGGGAACAAAGGTCTTGTTGAAACCCTGCAAACTTAAATGCTGGCTTTGGGGAATGCAGTGTATTATTCCAGGGACGTCTGCAAGCAATGTTGTGGTGGAAGGATGGTGTCAGATATGAAGCTTGAACCTTTTCCTTAAATTTTAACTGTTCTGGATGTGGAGCTTCTTAAGAATCTCTCGTTGAAGTTTCTGAATGCAAAGTCACTGGCCTTGAGAGAGTTTTAGAGCCATGAGTCAAGTTCCTAAGATCAGAAAATTCAGAAAATAATACACCCTGCTTTTATATACATAGTTTACTTATATTTCGCTTCATGTTTTTGAAGCCTTTGGGAGATGTATTTTTCATATTCTACCTGCAGCCGTGAGACCTACTGTCTCAAGGGGCTTGGATTTAAAAACCCAAGACACAAGATACTTAAAGATTTGCAAGGAAAACCTGTGACAGTTGGCAACACTAGGCTAGTTTCATTTTCCCCAAAGTAATATGAAAGCAGAAATCTGAGTAACTCATACTGCTGTTACCTCTCGTAACTGGACTGTGCTTTTTTCGTCTTAAAAGAAATGAAGTAAAAAATGCATTTGATATTAAATAATAGCAAGTGGGAGCAAGAAGTATTTCAAGATGTTTACCAGAATTATTTATAATGCTGTTTAAAAAAATGACTTTAAGATTAAAATTCCATCTCTGTCCTGTATTTCAGTCATTTCTGTAAAAAAGCTTATCCTGTATTTTTGCTGTTATATGTTAAGATTCAGACCTGTGAGGTACTATCTCTGTCTTTCTCCTGGGAGCAAGCTGCATGGAGTATTTGGCTTTGATGTAAGCTCTTGTTTTTCCTGGGTCTTGTTTTTCTTGTTATGTTTTAACTCTGCATATTATTATAATGAGCAAGTTACTAAAATATCTCTAGTTCTCTAGACCTAAGACCTGTTCTTCCAGCCTTTTCTACCCTGCCCTCCCAATCGCTCTCCTAGCTGTTGTCACTGAAGCCTCACAGCTCTTCTGGAGCTTGGTGAGAAATGACCCTTTCTGTAAGCTGTCAAATGAAGTGGTTTTCTCTCACTTGCCATATAAGTAGCAGAACTTTGTTCTCAGTGGGCTGCAGTGGCATGGTGAGAAGGATCAAGGTGAGAAGTGCAGCACCCTTGTTTCTGAATGAATCAGCTGCTCTGATTCAGAGCTGGGTCTCGTGTCTTAGGGCTTCTGCGTTGCAGCATGGTGCTGATATTTTTGGCAGAATAAAGCCCTTCTACATCCGATTGACTACAATAGTGCTTTTATCTAGAAAGTTCAAAGTATTATGTCTTTCAGTCTTCTAAATTAATTTAATGCTATTGAAGCATCAAATATAAAAATTTTTGCTTGGTACTGTTATGTCTTATGAACCCTCAATGAAGTTAGAATCTCTAGGTTTTGGTGGTTGGGGTTTTTCTGCTTTCCTCCTTAGTTCTGTGCTTGAACAATGTCTGTCCTCCCACACAGCTTTGCGGGGAAGTGAAAGCAGGATTAAGTTCATGCCTCCTTACTTTCAGACCTTTTCTCTCCTGTGCCCGGGGAGACTTGCCTGCAGGTTTTGTGGGGCTCATGTTCCCGCGCTTAGTGAAGTTCCTGTGCCTTAGGTCCATATAAGCCATAGTAGTAATACTTATATACCATCCCTTTGTCCTCAGCAAATGTCAAGTCGTACAGCTTGGCTGGTAATGAAAGAGCTTTAAGATAACGTGCCTTGCTTTCTGTGTGCCATTGGCTCAAATGGGAGCCTCTTTGTGCTCAACCTTTTTTTTTTTTTCTCTTTTGTGATTGCTAGGGAAACAAACTACTGCAGGAGAATTTCTTGGGTTGCATCAGATGTGCTTAGCTGACTTTCTCTAGTGTTTCAGGGCATTTGGTTTCTAACATTTTGCATCTCAACAACGCGCAGCTGTACATAAACACAGAGACTACAGCTAGGTTCAAAATCCTTGGTGTTGCTCAGGAGCTGTAAACTCATATTTCTGTCCAGTATGTTTAATGACTGCTGGTTGCCTGCTCATTCCTGAGGTTTCTAACAACTTGTATGGTGCTCCCTGCTTTGCTGAATATGTCTGCCTTCCTCCAGTCCTCCTTTCTAGTGCAATATTGCCAGTGGGTGTTCCTAGATGTGTGTTTTGGTAGCCTTGACCTGGAATAACACTCAGATACCTGTTTTGTCGGATCTCCTTGCTTTGAAGGTCTTGCAGAGTGTTGTGCAGTAGCACATCATCACCAGCACAGATTTTGCCATCTACTGTCTACTGATGTTCTTCTTGCCCAAAGGGGTTTTCCAGCAGAGAACATTGTCCTGTTTGGTGTCAGTATCTGTACTGAACTCCTTGGTTTTCTGACAGCCAGGACTTGTGGAACAAAGCACTTGAGTAAGAAGTTATTTTTAATGGCACTGAGAAGTCTGTTAATTTTGGAACAGAACATAGCTGTGTATGGAACATAGGCAGAACCTAGCTCTGCCTAGTACAGCCTCATGGAAGCTGTTATGTTGTAACTAGAAACAAGGCTGGTGTCACGCTCCATGCATTAATTTCAATTCAGTACACTTCAGCTGGTCATGTAGCCCTGTGTTAGGGCCTCCTGCATCCTGCCTTCCTCATCTTTACATAAGGATCACATATCAACAGGAGTGAATTAATTTTTACTTTTGGGAGTTACTGAGTTCACTAAAGGGCCTGCAAGCTGAAGGCATGAGTTCAAAACTGTATGCCTCACAGACACTGGCCCAGTGGCTTTTTCCCAAAATCATTAAGGAGATGGTGAGTAGTGGTGGCAGCAGGGGGTTGTGCCGTGGCCCCTAGTCTGAAGGTCACAGTTTCAGCCCCACAGACCGATTCTACTAGCAAGACACTGTGGCTCATGAAAGCATCAACAGGGCGGGATGTGCCCCTGTTGACCTGTGTGGATGAAGCTGATTTCAGCTTCACTGAGTAGTTAGTGTTTTTAATTGCTATTTGTGCTGCTTTACTGTAATAAAACTGGGAATTGAGAAATGTGTTTGCTACCTTCTTTGACCTTTATATGCAAACCTTCCTTGAGGGTCAAATATGTGTGAGAGAAAAATGATGCCAGTGTAATTTAAAATTTATGTGATGACATTTGTTAGCTCATCTGCACATGGAAGTCTATTATTGCCTGTTAATTAATGGAGGTAACATAACTGTTTCATTTTTAGAGTGCTGCCATTTATCAAAATGTGTTTGTAACTGTTACGCTGCCTGGTGTAAAGTTACTTAAAATATTAGATTACCTGGCCTGATGCTGCTTGTTCTTAAATATTCCCATGATCATTTTTTTTTTACTAGCTGGTGATGGGTTTAGAAAATGGAAATATCAGGTGCACTTTTACTGTCACAGAACTCAAGAGGTGTTTGCGTTGTTGCACAAATATACCCAAGCTCCATTTCTGCAGCTGTTCCAAATGCAGGTCTGCTGATATAGGGGACAAGATCTCACTTCAGCTGGGATGTGCAGGAAATGTGGAAAAATAAATGGGAATGATACAGGAATCAGGGCTTTGGGCTTCTGCTTCTTGGCTTTCCTGTTTCCTAATAGGCCAACAGGGCAGAATAATTAATTAATCCAGACTGCAGGGAAGTTGTATGTATTTGGTACAATGTGTCCACTTACTGAAATCCCAAACTACCATTGATGGAGTAGGAGAGTCTGTGTGGTGCAGCACATGCTGTGCAAAAACAAAGCAGACTCCCAAACACAGCCTGGCTGTGGTTGTCTCATGCTCATGCCCACATTGATCAGCAAATTAATTAATGGGCCATTTGCCCAAAGAGGTGTCTCTGCTGCTGACTCCCCAAACTTAATGTCTGTCCATGCAGCGCTTGCCATGTGCTGTAGTTGTACTTACAAACAAAAGTAATTTCTGCCTCAAACTGTTAGTTTGTTTAAACTTCTGGCAAGAGAGACACTCTTGACTCAGAGACTTCAGATATCAGAAAAGATATTGTGCCTATTGTCTTCAAACATACTTTTTCTCCTTGTGAGACTAACTGTAGTGGAATGAAGCTGGGTTAATTAGCATTGATAATATACAGCTGTGGGCTGGCTTCAGGGGCAGCGGGTTGGCCGATGTAGATAAGGCGCAGCTGTGGCTGGTTCTGTTAAGTGGTTGGGCAGCCAAGGAAGAGAGGGGAGGAAGAATCAGAGAGGAGAGAGAACACTTGCCCTGTATGAGGAGAGACTAGGAGAAGGCAGCAGAGGGACTGGCATGACGAGTATGCTGGTATAAGATGGTAAAAGACCTTGTTGCAGCCGGCTAGTTTGGAGAGTGCTGTGACAACTAACCATAGAAGAATTAAATTCCAGCTTAACTAGAGTCGGGGGCAAAATGCTCATTCACTTCTAATCAATGGTGCCAGCACCAAAATTATTTTAGTTTGTGGTGATACTGAAGTTGTTAGAGGTCAGAAGCCAGGAGCAATGGGCCTGCCCTGCTGTTTCTGATGGAGTGTTTCCCTCCTGTGAAGGGGCTTGCTGTTACCAGAGGAGAATAGAAGTGTTTCTCCTTCAAACGTACTGTACCTGGGGGTGGACGATGGGGGGGAATACATTTTTCCCCACTTAAAAAACAATAACAAACAGTCAGTTGTTATTTCCTTAACTCTGAGCTGTTAGCATAGCTATTACTTTGCTGACAAAGTGAAAACAACTTAGTATTCACTTGCAAGAGAACATTAGTTCAGATGCCTTTGTTCCAGCCATTAAAATGCAGGCGCTACCTGATTCATATATAAATTGTTTTGATAGTTTTAGTATTTTTCCTTAGTTGAGTTTATTAAAAGTGCATTTGATCACCTCCCTTTGATATACTTGTGCTGGTATGACCAGTGTAAGGAGAGACTGATCTCCTCTCACCCATCACTTACATGGGGATGGCTTTTTGGGTGTCTGACCATAACACAGCAGTCATCAACAGCCTAGCCAGAAAACACTGTGGATGCACCTGACAAAATTCACCCAAATTTTAGGTAAACGAAGGGAAAATATTATTTTAAAAAAGGAAGTAACTGCTTTGGATCCTGTTTGAATGATGCCACTTCTAAATACTAGTTATTCCTTCACTTCTAAATGCTAGATTTCTTTTGTGGCTGCCATTGAGACCAGAGGTTGTCTTCATGCCAGAGTCTCTGTTTCTTTGTTAGTCTTTGGCCTTCATATTTTCGCCATTGTTGTGTTCCTGGTTTTGTCTACAGCTTCTCTCCTATTTTCATTTTGTTTGCTGTGGTCCTAACAGTTTCATTAAATGCAGCCAACCATCTGCCTGCTCTGTGCAGTACCAGCATTGTCAGGACTGCTTCCCTTGCTGTGATTTCAGCATGCCTCATACACTCTGTGACAATCTGAACTGTATGAAATCCTTATTTCTTGTGTACTCTCATAAAGAGAACTGGGTTAATCCAAATTGCATCACCGTCTATAGACCTCCTTTGCCTTTCACGTCATGCTGGAAACTGAAGTATTTTCTTTCATCTCCTTCATTTTGTTTTTCCTGACTCATTTACTGATGTCATAGATGACAGTTTGTGTCATTGCAATTTGCTCCCATGGAAATGACTCCTGCACACATGTGCGTGGCATCCGACTCCTTGCTCTTCAGTTCTTACATAATTCAGGAGCTGTCAGAGCTCTACCCCAACGTGCCCATCTGTCTATTCTCTCAAAGTTAATGAGCCTTTTTCTTCTTGCTTCAGGCATATTGCACACCCTGACTTATTCATAGATTATGTCTATTAAAATTGTCAAATGCTTTGAAAATTAAATCATTTCTCTAAATAAAGAGCTCACTTCTAATTTCATTGAA
Organism: Falco cherrug; assembly: GCF_023634085.1. Taxonomy (NCBI): domain Eukaryota; kingdom Metazoa; phylum Chordata; class Aves; order Falconiformes; family Falconidae; genus Falco; species Falco cherrug. Next base: position 13,912,657 of record NC_073711.1, read on the forward strand.
GAGATTTCGATGCAATTGGCTTATTTTCTAGTACAAATCAAGAGTGACTTTACTGAGGCCTGTCTGACCAGAGAGGGGATTGGGCCTTCTTGTTTGATTTAAGATAGTTGTGATTTACAATAGTGCAGGAGCTCAGAATCTACCCCGGCTTTGTCTGAGAGCAGCAGCACAATCCAGAATTTACCTGGAATAAGGCACCCAGCCTAAAGTGGCCTCTCATGGAGTGAAGCAGTCAGCATGGGTGGGTTTGTTTCTTTGCTTTTAGAGCAGTGGAACATACAGAAGAACATTTGATGTTGATTATTACATTTCTTAAAGGAGTGGGAGGGAATGAAGGGAAAAAGCCTACAGTTCATAATAGAGCTGCTACATCAGTCTAAGGAGAATTAACAGTGAATTATGAGTATGAAACAGTAGGGCATTAACTAAAGTTAGATAACAATAACCAAAGAAGGGGAAAAAGCTCAAATTCATATCATTATATTAAGAAATTCAGTAGTGAATTTAGTTCATACTGGAGTGTTTTTTTCCCCAGAATAATTTTTTGGGGAAAAAAAATGTCTTAAATTACTTTTCTTTTTAGTAGTCCGTCTTTCTACTTTTTCTTTCTTTATTACTAAATCCAAAGCTGATCAAACTCTTTGATTTATGGCTCCTTTTTTTCTTTCTCGCAGCTGTAAGGTCTAGGAAAGGAAAGAAGCTAGAATTAAGAAATGAAACAAAATATTATTTTCTTAAAAAGTCAAGGTAATAAGTTTAATTTTTTTGAAGTCTAGACAATAAGATTTAATCAAAAAGCCATGTTGTTAGAACAATTTATTTAAAGCATTGGACTGTCCCTAGCCAACGCTGAAAAGGGAAAGCAGACTTACAAGGTGCCCACGTACACAGAATCATTTAGGTTGGAAAAGAGCTTTGACATCATGAGGCCCAACCACTAACCCAGTGGTGCCAAAAGTGCCACACCTACACGTTTTTGGAATGCCTCCAGGGATGGTGACACCACCACCTCCCTGGGCAGCCTGTCCCAATGCTTGACAACCCTTTCAGTGAAGACATTTTTCCTCCTACACAATCTAACCCCCCCCCCCCCGGTGCAACTCGAGGCTGTTTCCCCTTGTCCTGTCGCTCGTTACCTGGGGGAACAGACCGACCCCCCTGCCTACAGCCCCTGCCAGGGAGCTGCAGAGAGCGGTCAGGGCCCCCCTGAGCCGCCTCCTCTCCAGACCAGCCCCCCCAGTCCCCTCAGCCGCCCCCCATCAGCCTCGTGCCCCAGCCCCTGCCCCAGCCCCTGCCCGGCTCTGGACACGCTCCAGCCCCTCCACGTCCCCCTGGCAGTGAGGGGCCCAAAGCTGAACACAGGATTCGAGGGGCGGCCTCACCAGGGCCCAGCACAGGGGGACGGGCACTGCCCTGGCCCTGCTGGCCACACTGCTCCTGACACCAGCCAGGCTGCTGCTGGCCCCCGTGGCCACCTGGGCACAGGGCTGGCTCCTGCCCAGCCGGCCCAGCCAGCCCCCCCAGCCCCTTTCCCGCCGGGCACCTTCCCAGCCCCCTGCCCCAGCCTGCAGCGCTGCCTGGGGCTGCTGTGCCCCACGGGCAGGGCCCGGCACGGAGCCGGGTTGAACCTCACACAGCCGGCCTGGGCCCCTCGCCCGGCCTGCCCAGACGCCCTGCAGGGCCTCCTGCCCCCCCGCAGGGCAGCACTGCCCCAGCCTGGTGTCCTCCGCAGACCGGCTGGGGGTGCACTCAGTGCCCTCATCCAGGTCATTGATAAAGATATCAAACAGGGCCAGCCCCAGTTCTGAGCCCCGGGGACACCCCGTGTGCCCCCGCCAGCGGGATGTCACCCCATCCCCCACCACGCTCTGCCCGGCCGCCCAGCCAGCTCTTAGCCCAGCGCAGAGCACACCCGCCCTGGCCACGGGCAGCCGGTGTCTCCAGGAGATGCTTGGCACCCTGCCCGAGATGCTATGAGAGGCTTTGCCTGGACATCCCAAACCTGCTTGTGCAATTAGTCTCTTTTCCTCACAGAAGCGTCTCCTCTTCTACCCCAGAGGCTGCGCTGCCACTTGGCGAGACCTGGACAGGTTGGAGAGCTGGGCAGGGAGGAACCTTCTGAAGTTCCACAAAGGCTAGTGCAGGGTCCTGCCCCTGGGGGGGACAGCCCCATGCATGCCAGGAGGATGAGACCAGGCTCTTTTCAGTGGTGCCCAGTGACAGGACAAGGGGCAATGGGCACAAACTGGCACACAAAAGTTCCTTCTGAATATGATGGAAAAACTTCTTTACCTTGAGGTTGTCAGAGTCCTGGGACAGGCTGCCCAGAGAGGCTGTGCAGTCTCCTTCTCTGGAGACATTCAAAATCCACATAGAGACATGACTCTGAGCAACCTGCTCTAGGAGAACCTGCTTTAGCAGGGGCTTGGACTAGATGATCTCCAGAGGTCCCTTCCCACCCCGACCATTCTGTCATTCTGTGATTCAAAACAACAGTCATTACTGTGACCCTGCCTTAGTGGAGTCTACAGAAAGTAATGCAATGGGGACACAGAGGTGGTGGTGGTCAGTTCCACTTTGGAGTCCACCACATATTGTCCCCTTGTTAAACAAGCCAAGCCTTTTATTCTTTTCTTCTGGGATGTCTCTCTTGTTCTGCTGTCCCCATGGGTGAGTGCAGCCCAACCATGCTCGCTTTGCCAAGCCCCTGAGCTGGCTGGGTATGTGCTGCTCTGTATGGCCATGCCCGTACGGCACAACAGTCTCTGGTGCTTACTCACCTTCTCGGTGCACTAACGCATCTTAGGTGCAACGTATCCATGGCCTGGAGCTGGCTCACAGGCAGGATGCTCCTGCCCATGGATGCACAGGCTTCTTCCTGTTTGAATCACCTTTCTTGAAAATAGAAGAATAGTGAATAAAGATACAAGTATTAGGACTCAAGTGTCTTGTGCCTGTGATACTACTTCCTCCTTACCTTTACAAGAAACGCCTTGCTTGGTGTATATATAGGGCTTAGATTATATTTGTCTCTTTCATGTCCTTCTGGTGCTGATGTGTGGCTCAGACACCGAAGTAATTATCTTTGTTTCTAACTGATAAACTCTTAGTTTACAGCCAATTTCTGTTAGATATTTATAGTTTGTATTATCACATTTTATTATTGGTTATGTGATTAGTTCAGTTCTCAAAGCCATTCAGCTTCTTCTGTGCCATGTTCCATCCTTTCTCAATGTGGGTGTTGCATCCTGGTTTTGAATCATCAGTACATTCAATTCTCGCAGTAAAATGTTTTTTGTTTTGGCATCATTTAAAAAAAAAATCATAATGAAATGAGTATCAAGATCAAACCTTGCTAACCTCAGTGAACAACTTCCAGACAAGGGTTTGGGTTTTCAACTTAATTCATTTTTTGTCTTTTCTGCAGCCAATTCCATGGCAGTTTCACAATTGCTCTGTTCATCGTCTTCTCGGGAGTTTGCATAATAGTTTCCCTGGTGACACCATATCAAAAGGTTTAATGAAGTCCATGTAAATTGGAACCACTTAATTTATTTACTTTTTTTGCCTAGAGAATGGGGTGTTAAAGAACAAACAACCAAAATCCCAAGGCATGCAGTTCAAACCTGTTACAATGTACATCTTAGAAACTCAAGTTTATTATATATCACTTTCCATGTAGCTTCATGTCTTTAATTTTCCTTTTAAATCTGTTCTGAAATTTTGCCATGTTAAGATCAAACTAAAAGGTTTATAATTGTGTAGATAATTTTCTCTCTTCAATAGTAGGCATCACACAGACCATTTTTTATAACCATTTTAGTCTGATGATGTTGTTCTTTGTCCTTCTTTTTTTTTTTATATATCTGTTGTTAAGAGTTTTCTACCTGCTTTTTTCTTTAGGTTTTTCCTTTAGTACTGACTTGCCGAAATATCCATTTGTGATATATTTAGATCACAGCAGTGTTGGCTTTCTGAATTTATACTTTTACTCATTCCCTTTCAGGTCCATATGGATCAGTTTTCCAAGGAAAAAAAAAGAAAGAAAAAAAAACCCCAAACACTAAAGAGGAAAAAAAAAACCCCACTTGCATTTTTACAGTTTTCTTTGTGTGGGTGGATGTTTGTTGGTTTTTGTGGTGTTTTGGTTTTTTGTTTGTTTTGTGTTTTCTTCTTTTTTTTAAAATCTTTTTAAGAAATTACATAACTTCCCTTTTATCAGTCTGTTTTCCCTAACATTTCTGGGACCCTATGTATTACTCATATGTTAAATAGCCATGTGAGAGCCTGTAAAGCTGGAAGAAGAGGAAAAATACAGCTACCAGGTCATAGTTTCCTTTTCTGCTGAGGAAGTCAGTAGAGCATCCCCATAGAGTTTAACAAGAGGTGCAGTGTCGGGACCAACCCTTTGGTGTGTAAGAGGCCGCACACTGCCAAGAGCTGAGTTTGAATCACTCCACGAGCGTTATCCATACAATAGTAACCTTTGGCTGTTCTTGCTATGAATAGCTACGCTTCCTATGTAATTGTTCTTACATCAACTGTTGTTAAGTATGAGATACAGATAAGTCAAGTAACTCATGAATGTTTCAATAATCCCTTCTCTGACATTGTACAGGTATGTGAAAACATATATCTAATTATGCTATTATAGTAAAAGCCCTGAGTGGTTTGTCAGTTTGTTAGGGACACTTTTTATTATGCTTTGCCCTTTGCTTTTGTTTTCCCTGGCTTATCTGATGCTGTTGATTATTTTTTTTAAAGACACTTAGGCAGCAGTGACAACAGGAGGGGCACTCAGTGGCAGGTATTAATAATGCACCACCACGTTAGGTAGGAGGCCTCTATTAAATTTCGTATAGCTTAAAATAAATAGCTCTCTGAACTTTGAATTAGAGGGTTCTTCAGCTTCAGGTATTTACTGGAAAACTGATTTAAGGGAGAAGCAATCTCAACTGTACGAATCCCACGGTGAGCAGCCACGTCAGGCACGACGGGTCAAGGTGCCTGAACCCAGAGTTCACGTGCAAAGCAAAAGGGAGATTCTGCCAGGATTGCATGTGGTGCAGGGTGTGCCCCACATCACTGCATGAAAAATCCCAGTTTCTTTGTTAGAAAATGAGTGACGTTACCAAACTGGCGTGATTTCAGAAGACCCAGAGTGCTGGAGTGAAAAGAAAGCTACAAATGCGACATCAAATGATTTCTTGCTTGCTTGAGACATTTGCCTTATTAAGTAACAGATGAGTCACCACCATTCCCCTAAAAACAGGCACGTGTGTTTTATGTAACGATGTGTGTACATTCATGCCATGACTCATGATCTGGCCTGGTGAATATTCATGTTCTTCCTTTCCAGATTGACTACTGCTCTCTATTACTATTGCAAAATATGCACAGTAACTGAAGATTGTCAGGTTCATTTTTATGGAATGTGATGTTTCCCCCCAAACATAATATGAAAAGAAATCACTTCATGATTATTTTTTATTAGATGCACGTATGTATTTCAGTGTGGTTTCCTACAGGTGCATACATAGTGGTTACAAATGCCGTATATATATGGTAACGTAGAATTGTGAAGATACTCAACCACACATGGGATAGAGCACTGTGCTGCAAAAACTGCTGAAAATTGTGGAGTCTTCTGGTTTTTAAATAGACATAGCTTTAAAACTCACAAAAAGTTGGCTGCAGAAAGCCAGGCAAGTGTTTTTGTTGTTTTGTTTTATTATATTTTATTTTGGGAGTTGCAAATGCTCATTTCCAGACCTTAATGGTGTAAACAAAGAGCCAAATGCAAAGCATTTAAGAGAGGAGAGAAAAATTTGTTTTCTTCTGATTAAGAAAGAGTTTAATAGCACTTTACTACAACAATACTAATAAAGCTGAGGGTAAAATACATACCACATAAGATTTTCCCACCGATGTTACATTTTATGTTTACCCTGTCATATGGCTGAATTAAAAAGGAACCAAGGAAATGTCATCCCAGTGGTGGCAGAAGGTGGGGGTCTTTACAGCCACAGGAGCTGTGTTGGGGGTTCTGCAGACTCTCAGACCTCTGCATACCAGGGAGCAAATACACACAATGCCTATAGCAAGTGTTGACATTTTAATGCTTGTATTGAATGCTTTCAGTTATTTATCGATGAGGTTGAAGCAAAATCTGAATTTTAATTCATTATTAACTCCATATACAGTGGTAGGTAAACATCCCATGCAATTATAAGGATCCCAAAATATATCTGCCAAGGAGGCTGAGGGATGCTAGGCTGGTCTTTTTACAAAGATGAATTTCAGCCACTGAGGACATGCATATTTAAAAAAATTAAATAACAAAAATTTAAAAAAGGTAGTTTGTAATGACAGCTACACATAGAAAATATGAACAACTATGGTGTAATCATTCCAAGAATTTAGGACAGTGTGATGAGACTCAGATTTATTCTGTTGTAGTATTTCTGTGTGTCTGAGCTGAGAGAGTGAGTTTATCATTGCAGGGAGTGGCAGAGTATCTACATCTTCTTATGAGTTTCCCAGGTGCTCCTTCACCAAGGGTAAATAAAAAATAAGGACACTAGTCTTACTGCCAGAAGGTAGATTAAGATCTCCTACATGTGCTTGTATTGCCTTGAAATGTCTGGAAAAGAAATTAATGCCTTTCTGACTCAGTATGTGGGAAGATACAGAGAGGGAAATTAATGCTATTTGGTTTTGGACAGAATGGTAGTGATTCATTATTATGACCCTACAAAATACCATTACTTGAGTTTGTGTCTGAGGAAACCCATTTTCCTCTTCTTGTGGAAAAAAATGAAATATTCTTTTTGCGTTTGCAAGTAATTAAATAGTTATTTTCTGTGTTGGAATTAAAAAATAGTGGTCAAAAGCTGTGTTTGGGGAGGTTTTCCTGAAGTTTTATGAAGTGTTTCTTACACTGATTTATCTCCAGTACCTGCTGGTAAAACTTGCAGAATTTCTTGCAAAACTGAAGAGGGAGTATTGAATCCTTCCTTGGAAAAAGAGTCCCTAATCAAAGTGCTAGTAATATGGTCCCCAGCTCAAGAGTGGCTCTGGAAAGTATTTAAATACTTAAAAGTAGACATAAGCACTTCTCTGGACTGCATCTGCAGTTAATTTTGAAGTGAGTATCTGCAGGATAATCAGTAGGTTTTGAATTTTCTTTTCCCTCTGAAATGGCTGTGAAAACGTGCCTCTGTGTTCACAGTGCATGTATGGCTTTCGAAAGGCAGGAAAATTTCCTGATGCTCCCAAGTGATGAAAATGAATTGGGGCTTTCTACAGCTGCCACTTTTCAGAATATACTTGAACCATGCATTCCTCAGACGCCTGTGACCTCACCGCGGGACCAGAGGTGAGGGCTTGGCATCGCTATGTGCATCTCCGTGCTGTGACAGGGACAGGTATTGGTGCAGCTGTAGGGTCCTGGTCCCCACATCATGCAGGTTGGGGTCCTCATGGTTATGGTCTCCCACCTGGGCACGTGGTTTTGTTTCTGGCCTTGGGGAAACAAAAGGCGACAGGATGTGCTGGTTTTATCCTGAGCACAAATAATAGGGACAAGCACAGGGTGTGTATCCAGGGATAGGAGCTCATAAACATCCCCAGGTTGGACAGCTTTGCTCAGAAGCAATTTCTGATTCAATTGTAGAATAATTTAGGCTGAAAAGGACCTCTTGAAGGTCTCAGGTCCAACCCCATGCACAAGGCAGGACTAACTTTAAAATTAGATCGGGTGTCGGAGGTTAATCCCCAAGGATGGAAATCCTGTGGTTTCTCTGTGACCCACTTCCCTTGTCTGACCATCCTTGCTGTGATTTCCTTTCTCTATTTTTTTTCCTATTTTTTACGTTATTTCCTTAGATCTATCACTGTGACCGTTGTTTTTTGTCATTTTGCTGTGCAGCTTTTGGAAGAGTCTCACTACCTTCTCTGTAAGCACCAGCAGGGAGCTGTAGACAGCAAATACATCCCCGTTCAAAGCCTTTGCTCTGTGCTGAAGCAAACCTGATGCTGAACCAAACACTGTATTTAATGTGCTTAGCCCCAGCCACCTTGGTGGTCTCCATTGGACTTGCTGCGTTCTCACGCACCGTTTAAGAGTAGACCTGCACAGAAACAGAGATGCGTGTTGGCACTGCTACAAAAAGGAGCAAGATGAGTTGCAAGTGCCTAAAATACAAAATTCTGTAAATATAAAAATATGATTTTATTCACTCACTAAAACTAAAGGGGCCCTTGCAAGGGTGTCATAGAAGATGTATTTTAAAGCAACCTTCTGTTCCAAAGAAAAATGAAAATGAATTTGGCAATGCATTAAAAAAATAAATTAGTAAAGATGCAAATAGCAGGAAATATGGAGTTTAGAGTGAAGAATGAAGCCTTAAATCTGCCTTCTTGAGCCTAAACTGTATATCCTCTTATATAATTTAAAATTATTTGCTATTTCGTAGCGGGCTTCACGGAACTGTAACAATTTACATCATCTGACTGTCTGGCTCAGATAGTTGTGAACTATCTGCAACTGTTTTGCTGTCAAAAATTGCAGTACTTGCAGTGCAGTTTACTCATCTTCAGATTTATTTTTACCCTGATAGAGGTCTATCATCAAAGCCAGGGCTGAAGGAAAAACTTTTGATTTAAAAAAATGTTTGATCTTTAAAAACTTGTTGGCTTTCATCTGCTTATCAATGAAATGTGAATGCGACTCAGGGAATTGAATACTGCTGATAGTTTAGAAGGAAACAAATCTCTTTTGCTCACTTCTGGCCTTTATGTCTTTGACAAGGCTTTGGACATTGCTTGTTTTTCTTGTGGGGAGGGAATTGCTGAAAGTCATCGCTTTTGATCATTAAGTACTTTTGCTTTTTACAGCAAGACTTACCATGAATTAAAGTATTATTCTCCTCTGAGTCTGCCTGAGACTCAGGTTCTTTTTTTGGGGCTAAATTGACAATCCTTGATTTCTTATCCAATTTCAAATGCGTGTTGTTAAAATTCAGGCTGTGACTCCCAGAGAGTTATTAAATGATATAGGAGAGCACAGGAGCTCTGCAGTCTGTCCAGAAGAGGCAGGATCCTGGCTGGGGGCCGGGGAATGTCTCGAGTTCTCAGCAGGTGGCTGACTTTCTCCAGGAAAAAAAACGTTCTGAGCTTTGAAGGGTAAAACGACTAAAGACAAATGCATTTAATTCAAAGGAAAAAATAATTGTGTTTATTCTGAGAAAGGTTGTTTTGTTTGCTTGTTCCTTTTAGCAAGAGTAATGATGGTAAACACTCCCAAAGGCACGTGAACCCCCCAGTGCCCAACCAGTACAGACTTACGAACCATTGCAGCTTTTGTTTCCCTTTGACTTAGCCTTCTGGAATACCTGAACACTTCAGCACACCAAACTCTTGCTTTAAATAATTCATGTGTTCTTGATAGAAGAGAAACAAAAATGTTTTTCTACCTTCAATTTATTCTAAACTGGACTTAAAGACTGAAGTTAAAAAAAGTGCCCAAAGAACTCATTACTCACTTCTATCAGAACGCAAGGGTGGCAAGACAAGAACTTGGCTTTGCTTAATGCTTAAATTATAATTTTAAGGACTGTCAGTAGTAGATTGAACTGGAATTGGTGATTGACCACAAAATTCAATATGTGTGCTTTGAAGTTAGCTATTGGAAAAAAAATCTGTGGTAAGCACAGCTTTTAATTTAAAATTGTAGAGATATTTCTTAAATACATGCAGAATTCATTAATGAAATGTGAATTATTTTTCTGGTACAGTGATGTGCTTAGAACACTGCAGCTGAAGGAATTAGCGATGAAGTTTTACCTTTGGAGACTGAGGGATGCAACGCAAAAAAAAAGCTGATGACTTCAAGCTAGAATCCATGTAAAATAATAATAAAAGTATTAACAAAACTACAGGATGGTTAATTATGACGGTGGAGCCCAATCCTGAGCATAGCTGTAGTCAAATTTCCACATATCATTTTTCAAAATGAATATGCAGAATGCTTCCTCTATTGATGTTAAAGCAATTGAGAGAGTTTTGTTTCTTTTTAACGTTATAGTCTTGGATGAGACCTATACCACTTTTGAAGACCCTCATGATCCTGGTGTCCTCTCCAAGGTATTCCTGCCAGTACAGAATCTGATGCTGTTCTGGAATGAGTAACAATGATTCTCCAGGCAGTGAAACCTGAAAATGATAAATAAAAGCATGGAGTGAGTCTTGGTAAGGACTCTGGTGGAGTGTTTTTAACAGAAATGTGGTAGAATAGGACCGAAACCATTGGCTCAGATGTTAGACGCCTCTCTTCTGTGTAAAGGATTTTTTTTCTCTTTATGCCAAGGTAAGAGACGAAGGCCTGTCACTGTTTATGCCAGACCTGATGATGGCTGAATGTAGGGAACATCAAAATGAGCTGTCATGTTATTCTGGTCTGAGAGTTTGGCTCTTCCTTCCTCCATTTCCTGGGTGCAGGGACCTGGTTGCACCTGGGGTGGCTGTCAGTGGCACTGGGAACCAGAGCTGCCAACCTCCTTCTGGCCACCGTCAGGGACAAGTGACGTACAGAGCAGTTCCAACACCTTTCATCCATCTAAACCAGGAATTTGGGGGCTATAGGATAAGGCAGAGCTCTGCCAGTGTTCGTTTTTTTTTCTACACATCTCTCCTACATATGTACCCAGTTATTTTAGGTATTGCATTTCCATAAGTGCACCTGGAAAATGCTTTTTTAGGTTTCTCTGTGATTTCCTTTTCTTTTCCTAGTTCTCTATTAGCACAAAAACAGTAATGGTGCACTTCACATGTCACTCCAGGTGATAGACAGGTGAATGGCCAAGTTTTAAAAGAAATCATAATTCCTTCTAATAGCAAAGATGAAATTTGGAATCTGAGATTAATTTTTACCATTATAGCCCTAATTAAAAAAATTCAGTTTCTCAATATCGTATCATAGTTCTACCTCTGCATGTGGAACATGTACATTTTTAACTACTGACAGGAGTGTATGGAAAGGTTTATTGAGAAATCTGTTAGACTTTAGAAAATGTAATTTTCTTGCTGAGAAGTTAGTGTGAACCAAATTTGCAGAATTTACTTTGTGTAGAAAGCATTTTTCTCAGTCTCTCTGCGTGTGTTTGAAAAACTGCTCATTTAGAGCAATCAAATGAATATTGAAGTCTCCCTTTCTCAGGGAGACTTATTTGTCAGGCTTTCCTGACAAAACCAATCTTTTTCTCCTGACGATAATCTAATCCAAAGCAAATTGTATTTGGTGACTAGTATAATTTTGGAACCCCATGCCTGGTGGGACATTAGTAGTCAAATAGCATACATTTTATTTTTAATAATAAAACTGATGAATAAGCAAGTGATAATCCATCCTACTTTTTTGTTTTTTTTTAACTCCGTGTTCTGATGCAACATCATTCATGGAAGAAAATGTTATTGAAAATACATTTGTGAAATGCAAGAGAGAATGACCCTACTGACCATTTCAGAATTCAGTCCTGAGCAGTTATAAAATTAGATTTTTTTATTCAGAAATCTTATCTTGCAGTTATGTTGCTTTTTTTTTGGGGGGGGGAGGAGTTCGACGATCTAGAGTTGAGGCATCTCCCTGCTCATGTTCCTTTGGCACTCCCAACTAGCATGTGCTAGGAACGTCAAGCTCATTCATATCTATGGCAATAGCAGGTAGCATCACCCTCACCAAAGCCTCTGAGAATTCAGGTCTGGGAAGAAGTAAGACCAAGGCTGGGTATCCTGAACTCAGGATTTAGGTATGAACTTTCTGCTCATCCTGCCAAAGTATTACTGTGGCATGATCAACAGTGCCCAAGAGTCATGGAGCCAAAAAAAAGTTTCCAGAGTCCCAGAAATTCCCACTGGCTCTAATGGGGCTATCTTGCACAGCAAAGGTTGTGCCACAAAGTTGCCTAGTGTCTCCTTCACTGTGGAAAGGTGATTTGGAAAAATGGTTCATTTTATTCACAGCTTTAAAGCAAAAGCTGTGTTTTGGGAGAAAAAAAAAAAAAAAAACAAAAAAACAAAAAAACCCCAACAAACCCAAACAACCAAACTGAAGTATTTTGAAACTTTCTAGAGATTTTTTTTTTTAGACCAGCTAAGTTGAAAAAACCAACGGTCCAGTGACAACTTGTTAATTCATCCGCATGTGCAGCTGCAAAATTATTTTCTATGTACATAGTGCAAAACTTCTTCCTAAATATGAGGTTTAGAGACCCTTTGGGAATAATTAACTATAATGCAGAAGCAAATCTGGGTTCATTGTACACACTGCTCATTTTACAAAATGTTTTTGTGCACAAAGCCCATTGGTAAGTTTCTAAAACCTTCATGAATGTTAAACATTTTATTATAGGACTCTGAGCACTTCTTATTTTGCATAAAATCTACTGTAATCCCATGAATTAAATTTAGCTTTTGATCCCTGGACAGCAAATTGCTGTGTCACATGTGCGCCACCATGTATTCAAGGGCTAAAATCTGGCTTTTATTTAGTTAGTTATTTAACAGTGATAGAACAGCTCTTTTCCTGTGGACTACACAAAGAAGTTGAGGATATGCTCAAAATAAGTTGCATGCCATTGATTTTATTCTACTTGATGGTTGACTTCCATACAGTGTGGTATTTTTTTCTGTTGTTCTGCTAGCTGCTTTCCTTCTGTGCTTTTGGTCCTATGCTGTGCGTGGTGGTGAGGACCCTGACTCTGGGAATGCAAAGCAGAGCTGCTTTACTACTTGTACAGGATGGACAGTCAAAACGATTGCGTTCCTGAGGATGTGATTTAGCCAGGATTGGGAATACATACCTTTAGCCTCAGTTGGGGGTAGGCATGTGTCTGAAGTTAAGAGTATGTTTAATCTGCTGAATTAGGTCAATGCATGAGGCTACTGGACTCCTTGCAGGCGTCAGTGTAATGCTTTCTGGCCTGTATTCCATGGGCAGTCAGGGGCTGCAATCTGACTTGCCCTTGCTGTCAACTAATTTGTGAAGGAGCATAAATCATGCGAGATGCTCTGAGGAATATCTGCTGACCGCGAGAGGATTATCCTGCCAGCCGTGTGTGTGATGGGGCTGCTGATGCTTGCACATGGGCAGTAGTCCTGGGCAGCAGCCTGATGGCACTGGGCTTACTTGGCCCAGCTGTGTGCTTGTGGTCAGTGTGGAAGCACGGCAGCACAAAAATGGGTGAAGAAGAGCAGAAATAACTGCTCAGTTTTTACGAAAGTTTGTCCTTTCTCTTCATTTAATTCTATTACCTGTTTGGGGAGATTGACAGCATAGCATCGTATAATGTTACCTAATATATATTGCATCTTATTCACCATTGATTTCCCAATAAATAATAAAAAAGATGTCTTCCTTAGTATAAGACAGTCAATCATCAACATCTGAGGGTTTTTTACAACACCTGCGCTTTATCTCAGAATATGCAAAATATATCCAAACCCTTCCATTTAAGGAGATGGTTTACGCGGTGCTTTGGCTGCGTTGTCTGCATTGGTTGGGATTTCATGCAATTACTGTTTTACACACCAACAGAGTACCTGTGAAGTGGCTATCAATTGAAACATATTTTGCTCTTCAGACTTGCTTTTGCAGGTTTCACAAAACATTTAATTAGCGATAATCAGCTTTTAACCAACCAGAGCAGGCTGATGTGATTCTCTCCCTCTCTCCCCCATAACTGTAGGCATAGTCTGCACCCATAAGATAAATTACTTGCAGTCTGGAGAACATCCTAGCCAGCAGGAAGGGAGAGAGTAAGAATGTCGGTTGCATGGAGATAAAGAAGGTGATGTGTATACTGTGATTTCAGTGAAGAATATACTTTTTCTTTCCTTTTCAGGATGGTGGACCTGGAAACCAGCTGGAGATTGCAAAGTCTCCTTTCTCTCGAGGGTGCCAGTCAGCGGTCATCTTCCACCACACCCAAGGAAACCAGAAGAGCTCCACGCTAACCTCTGTAAGGCTTGTTTCACTATGGAAGATCAATTGATTTTCTGGCTCAGGTTTTGTGAAGTTCAGCATCTGCCTTGGACCCACAATTTGGAAAAGGGGTCATCTCTGAGGCACGGTTAAGAGACAGAAAAAACAGTCCCAGACGATGAGCACTTTAAGTAGCCCTGGAATATTACTCAGCTTAACGACAGTGTCTGTTACGCTGGATTTTAGTTTGCATGGCGGTCTGATGGCTTGGTCCTTAAGCAGTAATTTGACTCTGAATCAGAGTTTGTCTACATCTGATCCTCTTAATGCCTCTGAGAAGGGCGAAGTCTCTCGGATGTCCGTGAGGGAGAAGAACTGGCCAGCCCTCCTGATCTTGGTTGTCATCCTGCTGACCATTGGGGGGAACATATTGGTAATTATGGCTGTGTCCTTGGAGAAGAAGTTGCAGAATGCTACAAACTTCTTCCTGATGTCTTTGGCGGTGGCAGACATGCTGGTGGGTATCCTGGTCATGCCCGTGTCGCTCATTACAGTCCTGTACGGTAAGTGGCTTCCCTCCTTGTTTGACTGAATGCTTTTGCATGGAATCCTGGGCTGCAGCAATCTGCTTTGTCCGGTTTTTCATGTGCTGGTAGCTTGGGGAGTATCAGTGTGGACTTTGTTGTGGGTCTGTGCTGAGGTTCGTGCTCTGCTGGGTGAAGGTGAGGCTCTGCTGGGAGCAGAACTTGTTTCCATGCTGTTGGGAATGACCCATGAATGGTACCAGCGTCAGGGGGTTTTTTTTTGGCTGAGGCCACTCGGAGACACTGCAACAGTGAGTCAGCTTTCACCTTCTGGTTGGGCTGCCCCAAAATTAGCTGGGACACAAGAGCTTAGGGAAATATTGAGGAGTGTGGTTTTGACTGACCCAGCTCTAAGCCAGGGCAGAATCAGTCCTCGAGCTCCCACTGCTATCAGTGGGGTTTGAGCAATAATGTGGTTGATAAAGGAGGTTTGCACTGGTAGATTTGGCATTCAAATAAAAGCCTTCACTCTTGGCATTTATACCTGAGCTTGCCTTGTGCCATTCAGGGGCTCATTTTGCCTTTCTGTGCCTCAGTTTACTGATCTCTAACATGAGGAAATGCCCTCTGTTTCAAAACTCTTTGAGATCTTCATGTATAGGTGTAAGCATCGATTTCTCCCCTGCCACATTAGGGTCGGTGTGTTTGCACTGAAGTAGAGTGTTGCTCCTGCCCTGAAGTGTAGAATCACTGTTAGCACTTCAAAGGAGTAAAATATCACACACATCCAACTTTCTTGTCTGTCTAAGACTTGGAATCTTTTTTTTTTCCCAGTATGGTATTAGGACTCTCCATCCCTGGATATTACAAAGGGGTATTGTGTTCACCTCTATATCTCTGATCATCGTATTTATGTATTCATGTATCAATATAATATGTTATATGTGTGTTTACTAGATAGCAATAATTTTTGGTCTGTTTTCAGATTTTCTTTGAAAAGTATTTTAATACTGGTATTTCTTGGAAACAAATAATGCTGTTTACTTACAAATTTGATTAGAGATTGGTTTACTGTCCTATAAAGTAAAATGTATGGTTATTTATGTGACTCTTCACTTGCCTAAATGATTCAGACAGAGATTCATTTCTAAAACACGTTGATCAAGAATACATCATTCCAAAGCTTATATAACTTGTCTACAGTGAGTTAAATCAGTATGTGATTTGGGTACAGAGCTAGCCACTGAGATCTTATACATAAAACCTTTTATTTTGGGCTGTCAGAATATTTCCATCTCTAAATCTTCTCTGTATTACAATGTGTGTATTTTATTTTTAGCATTTTACTCTGGCTCCCTGGAGCTGGAAAGGGAGCATGTAAATACTGAATTATTTGGTTGACCTGCACTTGCATCAATTCTGGGTTACCCGGTGACTCTGAAAAGGTGAATTTATGGAAGTGATCTTCCTACATCCATACTTTCTGAGTCTTTGGAAACTAATGGAAATGGATTTTCTGTTCTGTCTAGAAAATTATTACTTAAAGTCATTTAAAGGTGTAAAGCATGCTGCATATTTAGAGGCAAGTAAATATCATTGATCTGAAGAGGAATTGTAATTATTCCACTTTTCTATCAGAGCACCAGTATTAGCTGTTGATGGCCCAAACATTTCTCCGCAGGCAAATGGCACTAAATAGATTATTTTTTTTTTGGCAGAAGTTATTATTTCAGAACAGGCATGGAAAATTTGTGGAAATATTGTGAGAAATTAGAATAGCTGCTATTAATCCAGAGGAGCCAGGAGGCCACTGGAGCTGTGCTGGGTGCTGGCATGGCTCCCTTGGGCCAGCTTGGTGGCCCTTGCTGGGCTGGACCAAAGCAGGCACATTGCCTTTAGGCTTTGTAGGGAAGGAGGAAAAGCTCCATTTGGGGAAAAGAGAGACTCAGAGGACCTTGTGGACTGATTTAAATAGGACTCCTGTGAAATTACTCTTCTATATTATTTAAGGTACTAATTTTGGAAGCAAGCAGCCAGGGATGTGCCACTCCAGCAGCAAGGAAAGAAGGCTGCCGGAGGGAGTAAAGGAAGTCTATCCCCTCTCCCAAGTGATTATTTGCTAATTTATCCTGAAAATAAACACTTGGTATGATACCCAGAAGTTAAAGGGCACGGGTTGACTGAGTATGTCTGGTAGAAGACCAAAGGAAAAAGACTGAGCTTGTCAAGGGTATTGCTCCACTTGAAATCCACCATAACATGAGGATACCCGTTTGTGGGCCTTTAGAAAAATCATTTAGGGTATAACACTAACAAGGCACATCAACAACCTCAGCATTTGATGGTTCACATAAATAAAACATACATGTAACAGCACAGAGGAAAAGCTGGTTAAACCGTTAAACCTGTCACTCATCACTACATACAACTTGGACCAAATACAGCTGTGTCTTCCTCAGCTTCACGTGTGCTGGAGTCATCAAGCATTTCAGAGTCCTACACCTACTTCTAGCTTTGGCAGGGAGGGGAGGCAGGTATCTTGTGTATTATATTCAGCTTGGTGGACCAGTTCTTACAGCAGTACGAGACAGCAGCAGGAAAGGCTCTTGGCAGAGCCAAAACATTAACAAATGCCGTTTTTATAATTGACAGCCTCCAGACATCCATCACTTGTTCCCTAGTCTGTTTAATCTAGTAGCATCTCTGCACCATTGTATACACTGGTTTTGAGGAAAAAAGCTGTCCTCTTGGGTAACACAAGGTTTCTTGGCTTAGTTTCCTTTGAGCTGTAGTTTTTGGTCGGAAGGTCCTTCTTACAGCAGCCTGCAGGCTCTTTGGATGCCGTGGTGGCCAGCAGAACGGGGCACTTAATTTCGTTGTCTAAAAGCTAGACGTCAGAAAATCCAAACACACACAAAAGCTTTAGTGGGTTTTGTGTTCTGTTTGACATGGTAGCACACAAACCAGTAGCAGTGATTAAGGGGACAAATATTCAAACATCAGCAGAATTCCTCTGAGAGTAACTGAGATTCATGGTCATGGACTACTTCGAGACATAACTGTGGATGTTCAGTCACTTTTACTCTGTATATTTTACCCTATGCATTCTATAGTCTATGTATTACGACACTAGACTCTTTCAAAAGCTGCCATATGCTGTACAGAGAAATGTATGCAGCATATCTCTTCCAGATCGGTAGAAGTCACTTTTAATTTTTGTAATCTGAAAGGAACCTTAAAAAATACATATAATAAATAGAAGAGAGATGAAGTTGCTTTTAAGTTTCCACATCAGCTCTCTCAGTCCCAATGATAAATTCCAGTTTGCAGAGTAGGTTAATTTCCTTACTTTTCAGCTAATGAGGTAGATGAAGTAGATTTCACTTCAAGCATAACCAGAAAATTGAATAGACACCCTCCACAAAGACTTCTGGTTTTCAGTGGTTTTCTTAATTAAAACAAGAAAAAACCAAGTTGTCAGTTAATTCAAGAATCTTATTACAAAGGAAGGGATGGCAGGATGCATCATGCTGGATTTTTCACAATTAGTCAGTGTTCTGATATATTTATCAATTAGTCTTTCTTAAATTTCTCGGACTAATCGGTGAGTGTCGTTTGACAATTTAGAACATTTCCCATGGCATGCAATTCCCAAAGAACTAAACAGATTAGTATGCTAATTAATCAGCATGTACTGGGGAGAGTAAATGAGAAATTAACACTGGGTTTAATTTCAATGGAGAAACTTCTGATTAATTAAAAATACTTGTGTGATAGGGCATCACGTATTCAGCATGTAATGGAGCTTCTGACAACACGTGGAGATTGTCTCCTCACCCTGGAGCATCTTAGGGACAAACAGTGGTGCGCTTGTGTTACTTCTCGTGTTTATGGGCAGGGAAGAGAGGGCTGCTCTTTGGCTACTAGGACTAGTGGAGGAATGCTGGAGGATCTCATCAGCTCTGTGGAAACTGCAGACAGTACTAAACTTTCTTCATCTTAATGAAACGGGTTCACAGCTGCTAACAAGATGCTAAAGCGTGGCCAACAAGTGGCCAACACACTCATCTGTGACTCCAGGTGCCCAGGCTTCTCTCTTCTCTTTGAGTTTCAAAAAACACTGTAAAGCTGCAGCCCAGTGCAGCTTCCAGGAAGGCTGGTCTTAGAGGCAGCATTCATTAGCCCCAACTGCTGGAGCAGCTGTACATCCAAATTATTGTTATTATTGATAATTATGATCATTATTATGTGGTGCTGAGCACTTGTGGCAGACTTTGCTGCTTATTCCCCCTTCGGAGGGGAGAAGCAGTGCAGTTTAGCATTTCATGATATGATACTCAGATATCTAGCATTTTAAAAATCTTGCCAAGTCATGGCCTTAGCTGCATCTTGACCACACGAAATTCCAGGTGGCAGTTGCATTATTTTCAGAAATTATTTTTCATGCATGTTAATTTTAAATGCATGAGTTTCTGTTTGTATTGGGTAACCACTACACTTCATTCTTCTGCTGGACTTTGCACAGATGGAAACACCTAGGTTGCTTGCACTGTGTCATAAACTCAGAGATGGGATTATTTTTGCTCTCCCGTGACACCTTGTAACTGGGATGTCTGCAATGAAAGTTAAATCCAACAGCATGTATTAGTCTATCTTTTACTGTCAGTAAAATCCATTGGCTGCTACGCTGTGTTCATCCAGCAGCACTTATTTTCTTTTGAAGTCCCCACAGCTTTCTTGTAACCTCAGCTAACCTGAATAATTATGCGAAATCTAAAAACATACTAAGTCATTGTTCACCCTCTTTCTAGCTTATTAGATACATAGAGAACTTCAATTCAGATATTGAGTATCCTGCTACTGAATTTTCTCCACAGGAACAACTGCCTGTTTACCTAATATGACAAATGGGATTAAGTTGTGGCATGTCTGTGTTGCTGTTGGGAAAGAAAACTGTACGGCATGCCCTGGATCCGTATAAAAGCTTCTCTTCTGTTACACAAGGTTTAAATTGAGCTTAGAGTGAGGGGATCTGGGGGAATACTAAATAGTCTCTTGGATATTCTCTGTACACCATTGAATATGGGTCCCTGGTTGCAAAAAATTTTGAGGTAGCTGAATGTTAAGTGGCCAGATTTTCCAGAACCCCTGAAAGTATTGCACCCTACAAGTGATGCTCTGCTTGATCGTTTGGAAACTGCATTAGGATCCTATGTAGCTTTATCGTGCGTTGGTGGAAAACTGGTGGCTTCTGGTCAAGTGAAAGTCAAAGGCTGAAGCTGAAGACCTGAAATCAGCACAGGAGCTCAGGCCTGGAGAGGCTGATAATACCTAGCAAGAGGAGGGAGTGATGCTACATGCCCTTTCTCCGCAGTGATTAACTTTGATCACTTGTAGTGTCATCAGCCTCTTCCAACTCACTTTGGGTAGAAGCCTTTAGCTTTTAATTGTTATATTTTTCTCCATACACTTGAATTTCTTCTAAATTTCATTTCTGATCTCATCTGAGATTATCCATACCTTGATTTTGGCTTTTTATCTTGTTCATTTTATTTTTTAGTTAAATTTTTAATGTTGGACTTTGTACAACAAAGACTGGAAGCTAGACTTGTAGGGGAAGTGTCAGCATCTGAGCAGTGCAAAGCACTTTAAATGAAGACCATAGTGCTCTGTAGCACTTCAGAGTCATCCTCTTGCTACTGTTACTAAGACAGAATTGTTTTTCAAAATTGTCACAGGAATTTAACTTATTCTAGCCTTTTGTTATTCTTTCTCATTATTTTGATATGTCTTTTTATTGATGTCTTGTCTGAAAATCTCCTCAAGGTTTTTGTATTCTTTTGTTATGAGAGATGAGAAATCAAATGTGATATTTGCAGAATAGCACCAATATGAGATGGATACAGTCATTTGGACTTTTTTTTTTTTTCCTAATTGGTGAAATTCCACTGCTTCATTTAAGGAGTGGCCCATCCCCAGGGCTTTCTCAACAGGCAGGTTGTATATTACACTAGTGCAGTGTTCTCCATTGAGATAAATACTTCTTTGTTAATATAATTATTTAATATAATGAAATTAGCATGAATACCTTACCTTTCTTTCTGTCTTTCATTTTCTCAATTTCATAGAAAAAAATCTCCTGGACACTATTCTGGAAGGCATGTTGCAGTCTTGCAGTAGCTATGCAAAACAAAAATTGTTGGGGGAGTAGAAAAAGGCTTAGTCCTTTGTGAAGGTGGGTTGAGGTATTTGATTTTCTTGTTGTCTTCCTCTCCAAGAGGTCATGTAACAATCCAAAGAGAATTAAGAATATTGGATGGGCCAGGAATGAAAAGGAAGCACAAATGGTGCCAAACCATGGATACAGTTAAGTGACAAAAGATGTTCATGTGGGCACAGCTACTCCCTGATAGAGAAACACAGTGTTTAAACTTTTTATTTGCAGTGAAATAACATGTCACTAGTAACATCTGTACTGATTGTTCCTGTTGCCTGGGAATGTTCTTTTGACTGAAGCTGCTTCTTCATACACTCCTTTCTAAGCCCCTTTGAAGTTTCAGTCCTCGTCAGGTTAAGTAAGAGAAAGATCAAAACTGGTCAGCCCATAAAACTGGAGAAGGGTTATCTCCACCTCCTCTACGATGAGCTGCTGCTGTGCTGTATAAAACCAGACACACAGACAGCACTGATGGTGAAGTGCTGGTCTAGGAAGGAGGCAGTGAAGTTTCCTGGTCAAGCTTATGCCTTGGCTTCCTTTCTGCTGTGTTTATCCTTTTGAGACAATACATGGATTTTGGTTTCAAGGCTTGCAAACAAGGGAACAATTCATAAATAAATTATATAAATTAAAGGAAGCAAGTCATGGTCGTCTCTGCTGCCCGTTGTCAGTTAAGAGGTATATTTTAATTATGTTAAAGCATTGCTTTGAGTTGGATTTGACTTCTGAGTAGTGTCTCAACCTAAAATTGGGTAGAGCAGGAAGTGCTGCAGAATGCACTTGGCTCCTCTGGAAAGGAGTTTTGCATCACTCCTAACATCTGCAGGATCTGTCTTTCTTCTAGTAGATTAAATTGTAACAGCGTTCAGTATTTGATCTACCATCACTTCTTTGGGCAGATGGTAATGTTCTCTATCAGTAACTGAGCTGTTTTTTCCTGTGTGCGCTGCAGCTGCATGGACAGATTTAGAAAGGTTGTAACTTTTAATATAATAGGAACCAGCCCCATAAAAATTCAGACTTTAGTAAAACCTTGGCTTGCATTGTAAATTCCTCCTAAAAAAATTCTGTGGGACCCACTGTAAATCTTCTGTATGGAAGCTCTTTTCTTTCCCTCAGGACAAATCCGTTCCTTTCTTAGCAGGCCTCTGTGCGGGAACAGCAGCTGGTAAATTTGCAGCATTATCATGGCAAGCGGGACGTGACAGCCAGGAATATGTTTCAGAACACTGTGAGGGAGAGGAGCAGGCAGGGCTTGCTGGTAGTGCACCCCAAGTATCACCTGAATTGCATCCTTGGAGATCCTGTGCCCCACAAGAAGGGATCGCAGGCAGCTCCTTGTGTCAGCAATTTCCCCCTTTGACAGGACGATTTGAGTCTTTCCTCCAACCCTTGGGAGAGCGCACGGCCATGCCAAACGCCAGCCAGTGCCGTGTGTGCCACGTGTAGGGGCCAAAGTCAGAGCAAGTATTGTGGAGCAACCATGCATAGGTGCAACCAACTGTAACTATCACCTGGCCTCCGTGATATTTTGATATCCATCTTACCTGCACGGCCATCTGTCACCTGAGGTAGGACAAGTGAACTGTATGTTAATAACTGGCTATAATGAATGCACAAGTGTCCCTCTTGGGCTGTTGGCAAGGCTTGATTAACTCCGGTTACGGATATGAAGGTCACGGTCCACGAGGTGTACAGCTCTGCGCTTGCTTTCTGAAAATGAATGTTGTTATTCTTCATTACATGCTCTGGAAGTGAACGCTTTACTCGGTGTAGCTCCCTCTCTTCTGCAGCTGCTCTGCTGTAGCTTGTGGGAGCATAGAGCATCACTTGATGCCTTGCACTGCAGGAAAGCGGGGAGCAAGGGCCTCTCTCCGGCCACTGCTCTGGAAACACGTAGCATGCTAGGCAAGCGTGTCGTGGCAAATAAAACCACCCAGGGTGCTTTCGTCTAATTACATTTTTTATTGGAGCTCTGTAGAAGTGTATCCATGTCTACAGCGCTTCTCCTGGGAAGCTGGAAGAGGAATGGGATTATTCTCGTTGCTGGTGAAGTATTTTTACAGCATGTGGGAGTCCAAGTCCCCATTCTGCCAGCTTCATGATGATCTGTTGCACGAGAATTAAACACTTAGCCATAGTAACATAATAATCACTGGGCGTATCGGACTGTATTTCAAGCTATGAACTCTTGTCTCAAAAATGTGTATTTTTTAACATAACTTGATCCCTGTGAAAATCTTTGAAAGTTCTCACGCTTATTGTAATGCTGAACGAAATCAAATTTCCAACCCTGTAACGCTGTGGAGAATCTCAAATGCTGTCCTCCAGCATGTTCAAACAACAAAAGCCACTCCAGGGCCATGAAGCTGTGGGATCCTGTCTGCCATTTGCAGGTGTGTGTTGGGAGCTGGGCAGCACTCTGGAGCCTTCAGGAAACAGGAGATGGTTTTGGTGGTCAGCAAGCACCTTCCCTCAAAGCAGGAGCTCAGCACGTCTCCAACAGCAATGAAGACAGCTGTGCCAGAGCTCCCAGGATACAGTAGCTCACATATTAGCTGTTTCCTACAAACTTCTCGCCCATCACTTCAGAACTGCTTGGGTTCACTTGCAAGTGGCAAGCCTTTCTTTGAGGAGGAGAGCGGAGGACTCCTTGCCTTAGGTCTTGCTTCCCGTACTGTTGAGCTCTGGATGATGTAGCAAAGGGTTTGCTGTTGCAAAGGGGATTTTTCCCGGCATAAATCAACACCAGCTTGAAGAGAGAGTTTGAATGGCACCTTTCTAACCAGCTATGGGTAGGACCTGGAAGTTTTGTGCCAGGTCCTTATGACTAATTTGAGCTCAGCTATAATCCACACTGTGGAGCATCAATTTATGGGACTCTGAAGACCAATTTCTCCTGTCAGATACGGAGGCAGAACTGTTACTATTTAATTTTTTACCACCTGCCTCTTTCTTGTTATTTCTTCGCTCTGCGCTGCCTGTATATCATCCAGCTCTGACTTCAGCCTGGTTCTCGGTGTAGGCAGAGGTATTCTTTATTACCCTCCCTGTGTTCATTAACATTGACAAGAGGATCTTGTCAATACGTCAGCTTCAGGAGAAAACACCAGTGAACAATAAACATTTCACATTCGTAAACATGCTGTTTTGCTCCTCCTAACCTCTTGCTGTTAAGCGACCAGCTACTCTGCCTACTGTGGGTTAATGGAGCTTTTAGCCTGTGACCTGCCAGGGATGCTGCTGCTGCCCATGGAGCTGGGGCTGCTCAGGCCAGCACAGAACACAGTACAGACTCTTTCAACAGCTTCTGTTTCTGGTGGCTTCCATCACGAGGGCTGGTCATGGAGAAGGCTGCATGAGTACTTTCTGTTGGCTGCCAGAGCATTTATTGATTGCACAGCCTTTGAATCAGCTTGTGTTAGATTTAATTAACCAACACTCCTCCGGAGAGGTCAAGGGGCATACCTCCACGGAGACCCCGCGTAAGCACTCGAGCAGGGTGTGCTTGAGCAGGCTGGGGGGCTGTGCCAGCATCCCAGCCTGGCAGTGGTGGGTGTCAGGTGTGAGCAAGCTGCGTGTGCACCATTCAGTTGTCTTGGCATGTTACAGCACTGCCAGGCTGAGAGCGAATTCTGGCCTTTTTCGGGTGAGTGTGCTTGTGGCCCTGATTTACGCAGGTAGCGAGGGATGCTGCTGGGACTCATTGTTTGCCCTGTGGTTTTGACAGACGTTTTCACAGATAGAGCCTCTTGCAGAAAGGCCTGAACAAAATCGGTTGTGCTGATCTGGAAAATGCTGCATGGAAGTGTGAATCCATATTTCTGAGATTAAAGGTGAGCCATGAAGTAGAAAAGTCTGTCCTTTCCTCCCCTGCCAAATGTAGAAAAATTAAAAATGGGAATGCTATAGGACACCCTGGATTTTATTTTCTAAATGTGTTCTTGCCACCTTTGTTTTGATCAGTGGCAGCAGGCTGCTGATAGGTAAAGTAGTGTAATTATTTTTTCCCCTTGTGCTTACAGGTGGATCTAGGGAATGGCTTCCTACAAAATGCACCAGGGGAGATGCTGACCATGCTAAAGTCACTGGGAACATTGGCAGCAAGTTCAAAGAGGCTAGAGCTTTTTCCAAAGCACTTGTCTGCCTCCTCCAATTCTCTTTACACCCCTCCAGCCTGGTCATGACTGAAGCTCTTGGCATGACCGTGGCAGCATCCTTCATCTAGAAGGGTCCCAGATGTTTTGCCACTCTCCTCTGAGTCTAAGGAAATCTATTCTGCCACTGCAGTGCAGCACCCTTTGTGGCATTGCTGTTTATTACATTTCAGCACCGTCACACAAAGCACGAGCGGCTCTCCTGTTAAAGCTTTATGGTACATATAGTCAGAGAAATGAGCTGGTGTTTGTCCAAGTAAGATGACCTAATGTTGTGCAGTGTGAAACATTCAGTTTAGCACTGAAATGTGTTCCCAGTCTGTGCAGAGTGTGTACATCAACTGGCCTTTACTTGCTTAGTACGGTTTGGGATTAAAAGCTTCTTGTGATTGCCTTTGTATTGGCTTTGTGAGGCTGGTTCTCACTAAGACACCTCTCTTTTCCTCTGTGTTTCCTGCTGGAAAAGGATTGAACTCCTCTCTTCTGGGCTGGCTAGGACTGTTGAGGTTTTTTTATTTATTTCATTGTGTTTGGTTAAAAAATTAGAAATTTTATAGAGGCAGAGGAAGCAAATTCACCTTAGAGAAAGAAATCATAGTTTGCTGAGCAACATGATCCAAATAGGAAAATGAAATTGCAAGAGATTCAAAGGAGAGTTGCCTGATCCCACAGGAATACAGGGGCAAAGAGGACTTTCTGACTCACTGTGTCCGTGTCCTGTTGTTTGCTACCAAGTATTGGTAAGACACTGAGCTCCTGCAGTCATATCTCACATCTTCCAGAGCCTGTTTCCTTTCAGGTCTGCCTGCTGTTGGGATGTCAAAGCCAGGATCTGTATGTGTCAGTGTGTAGCAGCAGAAAGCCATGACAAATCTCTGAGCACCTTATTACAAAATCAAAAATTCAGCTCTTTGCCAACCTCAACTTTCTTGCAAGAAGCATGTTTTTAAATAGAAAATCCTAACACTGCAGTGTGAAAAAAGCAGAGTCTCTACGTACCTTTGTACTTCAGAGGAAGCAAATGCGCTTTGCAACTTTCCTTCAAAAGCTGATGAACTGGGCTGCTTCCCCTTTGCAGTTTTACCCAGGGGAACCTGTCATCAGTATTTTCTATCTCGCAGCTTCACTCGGGCATAAGAAGTCATCACTGGGTCAGTTAGGCCCATCATCTCTAAACCATTTGAGGTTGTGGTCTCAAATAAAGCCAGAAGCAATTGCTAACGGGAGCAGAAACCTCCCATATACAATATTTCTGTAACAAAGCCTTGGTGGGTGCTGGCTGAGTGGAGGCAAGATTTTTGCACCACTTCCAGCTCCACAGCTCAGCCTGATATGTGTTATCACCCTAAAACACACCATGGAAGCAGCTCTAGGTAAGCACAAACCACGCAAAAATATCAGCCAGACATCTCAGTGAGGATATTTCCTTGGATGCAGCCCCCATGAATGTGGCAGAAAAGACCGGCAGAGTGCATCTTTGTCCTCCTCCCAGGTTCTTGAGAGGTGAAGGGAAATGTTAAAATATTCTTGATGATTTCAGTGGATTAACTCCCACTTACACTGGTTGAACATATGGCCTTTAGTTTTTTAATTTAGACACGGCACGTATACTGCATCCAATCAGGGAGCTATTTTTCATATTTAAGACACTAAATTGGACAGGCATGTCTTGCCTGCCTGGTGTAATTGAGAACTGCCCATCCAAAATAAATCTTTTATATTCAAGTATGACTCATTAGAATGATTTTGAATGGCACACATTTAGATGCTGTTATTTGATGCAAATAAAGATTTAGATCTAATTACATTTTTTATTTCATCCTTTTGCTAAACATTTTTGAAAGATGCAACAGGTTTCAAGACTCACAGGGGGTGTAAGGCCCCCAAAACCTGGAGTGTGTATAGTTACATTTCTGTTTTACAGGGGTACTGATGCCAGTTTAAATACAGGAGTGGTTTTAATGCTGTCAGTGCAATCTTCTCATGCCCAATTTGCTTCCAGATCAGTGAAGCTAAATGTGCTTTAAAATGCATGAATCTTTGTTTACTTTTTATGACAGGAGCCTGTTAATCCAGTAGTAGCTTTGTAAGTGCATTGCCTCATTGTAATTAACTTTTATGAGTTTAGCTGAAAAGAAATATAAACTTACATGCTTTGTAGCAAACTAGAAATTGATACAAGATAATGAGAAATGCAGAATTGTTATATATAAAAAGAAAGACCCTATGATGATAAACTGTTCCAGTGATAAATTTGCTGCTTTATAAAGGTACCAGGCGGATCACTGAGATAAGAAATAAAATGAAGGCAGCTAATGTGTTTCCGACAGGCAGATTTAGCCTCATCTGGAAGGAGGAACAGCACCACCTCTGGGTGCTGGGGCCATGTGAGACACGGCCACCTAGAAACTTCCTTAGGTATGTTTAATCCCCTATTCTTAAACTTCAATTTTAAAATCAAGAGAAAGGATTTAACCTGAATTGCAGACATTTCACCAAAATTTAGTTTATTTTAGTCTGTGTCATTGTGCATATGTATTTCCCTGTAACAGCTTCTTACAGGGACTTAGTTCCAGTCTAGGTGCAGCTTTGCAAAACTTACCTGAGTTTGGCTTCAGCTGTAGCTCGGACCTCCCTGGCTCTCACAATCTGTTTGCCATCTGGAGAAAGACCCAGTTAAAATGTGCACTGCCTCTCCAACCACACCATGAAGCCTGGTGCTCAAGCAGCATCTGCTCAGTGAACCGACATTTGCTTCTATTGATTTTTGTAAACAGTGTGATTGTTTTATTTAAAACAAAAAATTTGAAAAGCGGGGGCGGTGAAGAGAAAGGAATAGTAAATTCCACGGAACAGCAGAGCGGAAAGGGACAGCAACTCCTCTTAATCTTTACCCAAACATTAAATTAACTTAGGAAAGTGGGAAACAAAATATTCTCTGTTTAGAAGCACCTCACATGTGACCTGGCATTTAAAATAGAGATGAGACCACAGCAGGCTGGCCTGAGCTGTGACAAAGTAGTGCATCTCAATGGCTTCATCTGTTCTGTCCATCCAGAACACCCCTTACCGGTTATTACTCTGTTTTCTCTTACTCTTAAAAGCCCTTGCTTCCCCTCCTAGAAAGTGACTGCAGCTAAATCTAGCAACACTTTCACATACCGAGTATCTAGAACATATTATCTCATGCTAAGAACTTGCTATCTCTTCTCACTCACCCTAGCAGAGTGAAACTGGGATGAGGAACTAGTTAGTAGCATGTGTTTCTCAGCACTTGCCAACAAGCAGTTATAATTTCCAGGGACGGTCCTACTTGTAGTCTGATGGAAAGATTAGCATACGGCTCATTTTCCCATGCTGGCTGCAGCTGCAGATACTGGGGAACATTAAGGGGAAACGCAGAAGGACTCCAAGGACGGTCAGCTGTATATCTGTGCTCTGTCTTGACTTAACATAAAATTGCAGAACTCTTTGATCCTTGTTCTCTTTGGAAATTATGCCCTGTATTCACTCGGGAAGTCTGTTGTTGCATGCAGATAGGTGCCTCGCGTCAGTGTTTTGCTGTTTGGTGTATTTGTGTACATCCTATCACATTTGTTGCTTTTACTGTATTGTGTTATGGGCAGCATTTTGTGAAAATAAGATGATTTCTTTTCCGAGTAGGATAACCTTAATGCTCTTTATTTATGAGATTAATACAACAACATCGTAATTTCTTGCCTAAGGGCTCAACCTGAGTGATGGTGACATGCCAAGACTCTGGGGAACAGACTACTGCATTTTTAGAACAGGTGGATGTAATGGGCCAACCCAGCCTTTGAGCTCAAAAGTATGGAAAAATCGTTGCCTTTATGCAGGCCAGTACATATGTAGACAGCTGCTTCGCACAAAATGGAAAGAAATTCAGAGAAGCAAGGTGAAATCTCTGAAAAGCACTAAGATATGCTGTAAGGCAAATATGTCAATGTAATACATTAGTTTGAATTATGAATGTTTCCAGGATTGGGTCAATTAACTCAGAATTAACTCAATTTTTCTTCTACTTCCTTTCACATCTGTCTGTTGAATTGATATTATTAAATTCTACTCAGCAAATTATGATTTTAATACCTCTCTCGAATTCACATGACATATCCCTTGAAATTCTGGTTCTATATTTGTCTAATATTCATTAAAATATGTGTAAATACCCTCGTAGGTTAGTTCACTTCCCTGAGACCTAATGGTAAGCGTAGCATCCCGCGTTGTGTTTTATCAGCACGTGCTAGGAAAAAAGATGATTTGATTCATCTGCTTACATGGTAATTAAATGGAAACTACATTGATAGAAGAGGGGCCACATGCCAGTTGCTCTGCCTTGCACTAATTTGCACGCTGCCTCACTGATGCAATACAACCCCTTTCTGAATGGACAACTCACAAAAGAAACAGAACGGATCTTCACTAGCCTTTCTGTGGAAATTGTCATTAAAGATACTGATGAGACAAGGGGAATTTGTGTGTGATGAGCCTGTCTCAGAACCTAGGCTATGATTACCAATATGTGCTATATCAACATTTTGGTTTTGTGCATTAGTTTCAACTTACACATCCCATTTTTCCTGCTTCTGTGTTTTCTGGTTGCAGTAAGTCTTGTTGTTGGAAAACTTTACTCTTCCTGCAGGAGCTCTGATAAGCACAGTGACAGCAGTGGGTTTAGCGAGTGGTTCTCTCCTCCAAGATGCTGTCTTGGTTCCTAGATGAAAAAGGTGCAGGACTACGAATCAGTGAGTGATGCACAAACATGAAATACCTAGTTCCTTTATCAACTCTTAGGTATGGGTAAGGCAGGACGGTTGATAAGATTCTGTTGATTCTCTTATTTTTTGGGTGGTTTGATTTCCATTCCCATTGACATGTTGGCAGCAGGCTCTCTTCTCCAGCTGTGCTGGAGTTATTGGAACAGACCAGTTGTTACCCTGACCAATCCATTTCTACCTTCTGATGTATAATTTTTTGGGGGCGATGTTTATTTTAGGTAAGTTTTGAGTGTTTTGCTTGTTTTTATAAATGCCTGTTTGCATCTCCAATCAGAGGCAGCAGCTGTAGCAAAAGGTCTTGGTGTTGTTGAGATATGGAAATTGTATGACAGGCTTTTACCATACCTATTTGGCACCCACTAGGATGCAGAAGACCGTAAACATGTATCTGACACCTATGAATATTGATGGATGGGTTTAGGAGGCAGCAGAGCTCTGTCCTTATGTCTGCATGTTTGCTCTGAATGGTAACTACTTGTCACTCCGCTATTTAAATTCTGAAGTTTTAGGTAAAATTTCGAATTTGCCAGTTAAGCTTCTGTTGATTCCTTCTGATGAGCTGATCTGAAATGAATAGAAAGAGAGGTTGTGTTTTAACACAGCAGAAGCCAAAAGTCATGAATCTACTGTTAAAATATAGCTACCTGTCTCCATCCAAGATGCACAACAGAGAACAAGGTTATTTGATATAACAGGGCAAGTTGGTGTTGACAAGCATGAACACAGGATAAATGACTTCCAAGTTGAAGTCCTTTAAGTATACCCTTTACATCTTTCTTTACCTACTTTCCAGAATGATTTTTCCAAGCTTTTTCTAGTCCATATTGGGATAACTATCTCTTGTATCTTGGGAGTGACTAGTTCTACTACAGCACCCATGTTACTCATTTACATTTGCTAAATCTACAGCAACACTTATTTTATGACTTTTTTCTAGACTATGTTAACACATTATTTTATTATCATAGTTATCACTGGTTTTGATTTGTTATCAAGTGCAAGATTACACTGTAATAATAGTAGAGCCATGATAATAAAATAACATTGCATTTGATTACAAAGCAAAAACAAGTCTATCAAAAACCCCATGGTATAACATAACTAAATATCACTTCTTTAGTTTCCTCTTCCACCTCATGAGACCACTATAATTTTCTGGGTAATAGTATTCTTTCTAATATATCGGTACGCCCACACTTCATTTATTCACATTAAATTAAACTTCTACTTCATGTTAATGGAACTTACAATAGGCCTACAATTTCTGCAAAACTCGAAAATAAAGGAGTACAAAAGTACCCAGATGGTGGTCATATGTGAAGTTTCACTTTGCCTCTGACATTACCCATCTGGAGCACGTTCCACATGGCAAAACATTGTTCTGGGAAACGGGATCACCTCGTCCTGCCTTGCTGTTTCCATCACAGACCTTCTCAGGGTTCAAAACTGCGTACCTGCAGCATTTGTGACATAAAGTCGGGCAGGATTGATGTTGCTGCCTGATTGTTTTCTTTGTGGCTGAGGGATGTCACCTGAATTCCAGGATGTGAGGATGAAGGTACATGTGTTGGCACAGTCTGAGGTGTTTCTAAATCTTTGGATCTGTAAAAAACAAAAGCTGGGCTGAGATGACTCTTACATGTCCTCATGCAGCAGTTTTACAACGATCTGGTATCTTATAGGCTGCAAATGCTGCAGGATGAAAGCACCATCATTTAAGATTAAATCTTATTCCAACTTTTAGTCTTTTTTAGTAGACTCTGTTAATAGTGAGCAGTTTTACTTAGTAACAAGTTGTGTACAAAATGCTTACAACAACGCAAATCCTTAGCATTGTATTATGTGGTTTTACAAGCTGTTGCTTGGGGTAAAGGGCCGGTTTAAAATCACACTGCATTAGGCTGGTTGAGGGTGTATCAGCTCTGCCAGGCAGGCATGGGGTGAGTGGGGTACAGAAGCCCCATGTTTCTCGAGAGGGACAGTGCAGCTTCGGCCACGTGCAGCCTTCCCAGACCCCTGCTTTCCCAGGGTTGCTTTGGATGCTGGTGACAGGGTGACCTGCCCTGTTCGTGGTGAGGGAGCTTGGGATGAGCCAGTCTTCGCTTGAGTATCACACCCAGGTGGGAGGTTGGTTCCCAGCTAGGCTTGAATGAATGGAATCCTAGGGGAGGGCCAGGAGCTGACCCTCTCGGCTGTAGCCCTGGCCGCCCCAGTGAAGGCAGTTAGCCTGCAGACCTCTGCAGGTGAGAAAGGGAGAAATACTGCAACGTGCCAAGGGGAGGTCCACAAGCCGCCTTCTCTCCGAGGTTTAATGTAGAGATATCCCCGGACTGTGATTCCACCCATACTTCCCCGCAGAGAGGTTCAATTAAACATGAGCCTTTAAAGTTCATACTTTTTTGTGGTGATAGAAGTGGAGCAGGTCACGCTGGGGGTTCTCTGCTGGCGTCCATGTCCTGCAGGTGTCTGGGCTGTCTAGGAAAGCCTCCTGTGCTGCTGACAGAGAAATGGGCTTTCCAGCAGGCACCACGCTGTCTGGCTTATCTGCTGCTGAAGCTTCCAGACTGAGTCCTGCTGTGAAAAATTATTTTCTAGGCCTGTGAAAGGAACGTCTTGGCTTCTTACAGTTCGGCAAAATGAGGAAACGTCTAAGTATCATGGGACAACGGGGAAAAGCTGAGGACAGGTGGGTAATTAAGTCTGGCTGTGGAGGGAAGGAAACTGCAGAATTTGAAACATTACTGGAAGACAAAGGTTACTGAAATGTTATTTTTTCAATTGTTGTGCAGGATCTAAGAAGAGCTCAAGCAACCTGGTCTAGTTTAGTTGCACTTGTTTGCTTCATCTCATTTCTACATCCTATTCCTTAGTTAAAAGAAAGTTGTCAGCAAAATTCTCCCAAAGTGTAAGTCTGGGTCGTACCACTACATGAATCCTGGGAGATAACTGTACACTTCTGGGTGCAGCCTGGGGGTTGTTTGCACACTCACGTGGTTCAGCAGGTTATTCTTACAGAGTTGATTAGCAACACATGTATTTTCTAGATTGCTATTAGAATTATTTAATTAAATATTTGGATCTTATTTACATACTGGATGAGTTATGTTCCACTCCTGTTTCAGGGAAGGACAGGGATTCTTCATTGCATTGCCTTTTAATTGGGACAGGTTGCACACATGCGGATGGCACGTGGTGGCCATTAAACTCCAAGAAAACAGTCACGCTTGCTCACATGTTCAGATTTCCTTGGGGTTACTGCATATGTAGTAGTGTTCATCAGCAAATTATTTCCTTGGGAAAGCCACTGAAGGTGCTGCTCTATCACCTTCCAGACTCCCACAGTGAAAGTTTCCAGGCTGATGCTTCTCCTGTGATGCAAGATGTATCTGTTCTTGGTCAGAAGCAGCCTGGGCATGGTAGCTGAAACGCTTTGCAAGCAGGAGATTTGCGTCTATGATATTGAGTGACAGGAGGACAGTAGATGGCACTCAAGGATACGGAGCAGAATTTCCAGGCTTCTTGGTGACCTCCAAATAATTGCTTTTTATAGTGGCTTCTGTGGAGCATTCTCATGCTGACATTTCTACCTGGATAATTGCAGAGAATCACATACCCATCAGCTTGGAGGAAGCTAAACAGGGAATGTGTTTTTCAAGTCCTCTGCTCTGAGAAATATCAGAAGTAGAAATAAACATCTGTGAGCATGACCAAAAATATGACTTATGTCCCTTGCTTGAAGTGATTTCTTGCCATTATGTCTTACCAACTGCTTGTACTGGCTTCTAACCTCATCAGACAAGCAAAGTGTGACTCACAGTGGCGTGAAGTTCAGCCAGACAATTAACCTATGGTCCCTAATAGCTTTCCTGCTGTTGAGGAAGGTGCACTGTACAGTAAGAAGGAAAGCTGACTCACTGAACTACTTTGATATCCCTAAATTTATCAAAGCACTCAAGGTTTCACTTTCTGTTGGCATTAGACCAGTGCCAGCACAGTGCTGTGCTGAACAAGGGCTGAAGTGATGGTCGTGCCCTGCTCGCATCCAGCAGCCTGCAGGCAAGTGGGAGGCAAAATCACTGCCACGTTTCAAACTGCAGATCTTGTTTCAGCTTCACATTATGCTTTATATCCCAAAGTACAAGTCTTTACTTCCCCCACATAGGGGGGAAAAATACTGACCGAGTGTGCAGGGTATTCCAGATAACAAAAGCATCTGCATCTGTATATTCAAAGTTAATGCTAGTGATGTGCAGAAGTTGGTTTAGATTAAGTACATCAATTCTTATTAAATTCTCTGTCTTCCTGGAATATTTAGTAATTCCTGGAATCTTCAATAAGTTAAAGATGGCAGACCTATGCTCTCTGAATACGGAAGCCTTTACTTCAAATGACTGAAATTTTTCTTATGACTCTTTCTGAAATCAGACATTTTATCAGGATTTGAAGGCCAGCTTGTTAAGCTGCCTTGCCAAGAGGGACCCCAAGCTGAGGAGGAGGATTAATCCCAGGTAGGTTCCAGACAGCTGTCAGGATGGCACGGACATCTGAATAGCCACTGGGTTATGCTGAAATCAAACCAAAGACCTAAAAAAGTCCCCTCCACATGGTTTTCTGTGCTTTCACTAGCCCCAGAGCCAGCCCTAAGGTTGAGTCATGGTCTTAATTTTATTCGATATTAGAAACTCTGGGTTTGAGCGGATGGCTTCTTTGTTCCAACTCAGGTAACTGCTCAGCAGCCAGCTGTAATGTGAATAATGCCACATCATTTTCAGTTCTAAATTTTATTTTCCTCAAATGATCTGTATGTTTTGGCAGCTATTCCTTGCGATAATGGATCTTTTTCAATTTCATCAAAACTGGGGAAAACCACCTGTTCTTGTCACATGTTTGTGCACTTTGTTATGAAACAGTTTTTTGGAAAATATTTATATTTTTACATTTAGAAGGTACTCATTTGTGGTTTGCATTTGCTTGTGAGTCTATTTTCCAGAGTGGCGTTGGTTCAACTGTTGCTTTATTATTTGTTTAAATAACGAGTGAAAGCTGATCCATAACCTGCATGAAGGCAATGAAGGGAGAGGCCACTGTCCTGCAGCTGTGCTGACATACAGAATATCAGTAAAAATAAAATGTTTACTGGTGTGAATATTTTATTAGACTGTGTTGTCATTTAGATAAAGTATTCTGAAGAACTTATATCTCAGAATGGAGTGAAGAGATCATATCTCTCTTGGAGTTAAAATGCTATAAGGAACCCTTTATATGAAGTTGGTAATAGAATTCAATTAATTGTACCATTGCCCTGTTAACTGTCCATATCACTCAATGTAAAAATTCCAGATGCAGCTACAGATGCTTAAACTGCGAGCAAGAAACATTATTGAGCCTAGAAATTTTTCCTCTGGCTTCAAACTTAGGTTTAGTTTCTGCCAATAGATTAGAAGATGAACCTAACACATGGATTCCTGGAATGACAGACTGCACCAGAATAATTTGCCGTTTCCCTAAGAGAAGAGATGTTGCCTTTGGGATGGCAACAGCACTCTACGTTTTCTTCTTAGCAAACATCCCATTTTATTAGCAGGGTTGTTTTAAATATAGTATGTGATAAAGCTGGCTCCTTGTATTTAGAATATTTCTTAAATGATATTCAAGCAACCTTTCCCTAGATCAGATAATTACATCCATTCTGGCTTTAAATTTGCTTCTTTCTTACAAGTCCTGTCAAGACTGCAAGTCATTGCCATGCTGGATAGAAAGCAAGAGCTAACACGGTTATTTAACATTCTCAAAACAGCATAATGGGTGCAATTGTTTAATTTGCAATAAAATACAGTCACAGTCACATCGGTTAATTGCTCTAAGTTGTGAGGCAAGAACCAAATGACCCTTGGAGGCACATCCAGCTCGGCCAGGGTTTCCATTGATGGGGGGGGAGGGGGGCGTCTGAAGGAGAGCACACTGTTCTGTGCCCAGTGCCTGCTGCTCCCTGTCCCAGGGCCACTTGTGCCATGCTGACAGCTCCACAAGGT